>NC_054373.1:105524092-105891592 GCF_017654675.1 Xenopus laevis
AACGCTAAGGATTGCTAGGTTATACAAGGAAACACAGTTAGCAAGGTCATTTAAGTGCCTATCATCAAGGCTCATGAACCACACATTTATATACCAAAATATAACCCCATAAGATGTTATGAAAGTAAGATATGTACTACTGATTGAACAGAAAAAAATGGTCTGTTGTATAAGAACACGTGGTATAATATAACTGCACTGTGTGCAGAATCAGCGATTTCAATCAATAAAACCCTGAGCTGTGAGTGTGGCATAATCCATGAAAGTGAATATTTTGTTTTGTTTTTTCTTGACTAAGTTCAGGGAGCTTTTTCAATGATTGCAGGTTTTTTTCTCAACCTCAAAATTTGTAAATTTGGGGGAGCTCCCCATTTATTAATCCATTTATGGTTTGGGTTAAAACCAGTCATTCAAAAAGTGAATTCATACAGTTCGTTAAAGGTTTTATTTTATGGGTTTTTTTTGTGGCATAAACCCAACTTGCTTTTTTATATATCTGTATCTATCTATATATATCTATCGATATTCTTCAAGCTGCACATACATTTAGCACTGCAGGGTAGCACTGCTTTCTATTTATATAAATACAATGTCCTTTCATGTTTAATATTAATGATTATAAAATGGTGTTTTATACCCCTCATTTCACTAATTACAAGTTACAGAGCTTTTGGTTGAAGCTTCAATTAAGAGGGCAGCAGAAATTCTCCTGCTCCTCCACCTCTGAAGATTTGTAAACACCAAAGTATGAAACCAGGAACAGGTCCATTATTTAATAAAACGGCGGCCCGGCAGTAGTTTCCATTTACTTAATCGTTCTCAGAACGTACCTTACATACCGTACGTCCTTTTCCCGCCTGAGAAGCTCTAAACTACACTTCCAGCGCCTTTCTTAGCGAACCTCTGGTTGGTAGATCTAAACGCCCAATGGAAACGCCCTCTTTGTCGCTTTGTCAGTAAACTTCCTGCAATACATGCCACACAGTCTTTCACTAATACGGTAACGAGCGGCCATCTTTGTTTCAGGCAAACAGCAGTATGTAGTAATTTCTACGAATGACGTGGAAGGAAAGTTCCCTTTAGCCAATCAAACCAGAGAACGGACACCTACGCGGACCAATGTCTACAAGACGTGACATTACCAGTTCTTAGCTGGAGAAAACGATAGCAGTGTCAGCCAATGATGTTAGAGTGAGGGGGCGCGGCTCTACTCCCATTGGAGACAGAACGTGCGGTCAATTGAATGTTTCCGCACAGTGTACAGAGTTGAGAGGGGGTGGGAGGCGTAAGTGGAGGAGTCGGTGGGAGACAGCAAGATGGCGTACCAGACATTCCGGCAGGAGTATATGCAGATTCCACCGGTGACACGGGCATATACAACAGCGTGTGTTCTGACTACTGCAGTGGTGGTAAGAAGGGAATATATTCTGGTACTGGGAGTACGTGACTGAGTGAAAGTGACTTGGTCTCGGAGCTAACAGTCATAGTATTACATGTTCAGAACTGGCCCAGCATTGTTGATGGGTAGGGTACAACTTTGTGCTCAGGTAGTTCTTATATTGACCAGTTCTAGCTCTTAGGACTCCTATGTTACATACAGCTTGGTGTCACTGGCTTAAAATTTTATTCCAAATCTAAGAACAGCATTCTTTTATTCTATCTACAGTACATTCTGTTTTGTTATGGCTCATGCATTTTCATTTTCTTTACAGCAATTAGAACTCATTACTCCATTTCAGCTTTACTTCAACCCAGAATTGATATTCCGGCATTACCAGGTATGTATACTATGTAGTGTCTTCATACATATGTGGTGAATAGCAAGCTGATTCTATAGGATAGAGGAATGCAAATTCACCATAAATAACAGTAGACAGCCTCCACAGAGAAGCTTACCAGCACACAAAGCAATTGCAAACAGGGCAATCTGCCTGGATTTCTGATTTGGACTCTCCTAGGCCAATGGATGGACTTCTCCTCGCTCCCACACCCCCACCCTCATGAGTGCATGCATGCACAGGTTTCCGCTGGACCACAGATGATTCGGCACATGAGATTTAAAGAGCTGCCAGATCTCCTGCATGTCCCCAGTAGTTTTTTTTTTTTTTTTTTTTGCTCCATAAAACTATAAGGGTAAGGGTAAGGCCACACTAAGCGATAGCGCGGCGATTTGACTCGCCGCGACTATTCGCCGCGACTTTTAATCCTCAATCGCTGGCGAAACTTTGGCGCTGGCGTCTATGGGGAATCGCTGCGTAAAAACACACGCGGCGATCTTTTTTCTATTGTCGCTCGAAATCGCCTCGCTAGGCGATTTCGAGCGACAATAGAAAAAAGATCGCCGCGTGTGTTTTTACGCTGGCGATTTTGCGCGATTTCCCATAGACGCCAGCGCCAAAGTTTCGCCAGCGATTGAGGATTAAAAGTCGCGGCGAATAGTCGCGGCGAGTCAAATCGCCGCGCTATCGCTTAGTGTGGCCTTACCCTAAGGCCACACTAAGCGATAGCGCGGCGATTTGACTCGCCGCGACTATTCGCCGCGACTTTTAATCCTCAATCGCTGGCGAAACTTTGGCGCTGGCGTCTATGGGAAATCGCGCAAAATCGCCAGCGTAAAAACACACGCGGCGATCTTTTTTCTATTGTCGCTCGAAATCGCCTAGCGAGGCGATTTCGAGCGACAATAGAAAAAAGATCGCCGCGTGTGTTTTTACGCAGCGATTCCCCATAGACGCCAGCGCCAAAGTTTCGCCAGCGATTGAGGATTAAAAGTCGCGGCGAATAGTCGCGGCGAGTCAAATCGCCGCGCTATCGCTTAGTGTGGCCTTACCCTAAGGGCTTCTCCTGCTTGTATTTGTGTGCTGGTGAATCTTCTCTTATGCACTGTTTGGGTGCGTGCAGTTCCTTCATTAATGAGCACGCGGCTATCTCTCTTTGGAAGGCCAGAGTGTGCAAAAGGGGTCTTTGCTACACATGTGGGTCCTCTATGTAGAACACATTTTAATAAACTGATTTAAGCTTGGGGGTCATCCAAAAAAGAAAAATTTGTATTGTAATTAGTTTTTTTCATATTCAAAGTCCTATCAGTTCAACCATACTGATCTTTCATTGTGTCATTCAAATCAGTGCAAAGGCTCTGGTTCTGTAGGCCAAAATGAAACCTTCAAAGAAATGTGTTTATTTGAAAGTTAAAAATCCCCTTCAGTCTCAACATGGTTCACGTTCAGTAGCACTTCCCCAGGAATTCTGAAAAATGTTGAGATTGAAGGGGATTTTCAGACGTTGAGGAGTCTTTTATTTAGTTTTGATGTGCATTTTTAACTTTCAAAAAAACAACACATTTTTTTATATTATCACACTTGGAGTTCTTTCGCTGTTTTTAAGTTTTCTTCCTTTGTGGAGTGAAAAGAGGTGATACATTGATTACCTGATCTGGAAGGCATTTGGCAGGCTGTTTTGAGGCTACAGACCAGCTTTGCTGTAAATACTGGAAAGGCGCAGCTGTCAGTATAGGGAAGAGGGCATTTACACCACAGCCCATAGGCCTATAGTTGCACCATTGACATTGTATAAGAGCATTCCTCAGGGGACAGTCACGATTTTGACAGTTCAACCCACAATCTTGGATTATTACCAAAATGTCCCAAGTTTCTCTTTGATCTCCTTCACTGAACAGCCAGAAAAATTAAACAAGAGGCTTTTGGCAGAGAGCCCAGAATACTTGGCACCTGCAAGTCAATACATTTGTAAAAATATAAGATAAGCAAAGATATAATTGTAACAATTTAAGATTATCTCTTGGGGAAACTGATTTGGAGCTTAACGAGCAATTCATCTTCATTAGCAAAACTGTAATAACACATAAAACATGACCTTAAAACTCCAAGAAATGTGGTTAAAAATCGCTGTGCTGGCAGATCTTTGTCCCTCTTTCTATTTTTCAAATGTTGGGAGGTATGTAATAAATGACTATTTTCGATTAATAAGACGGCTATTTATCATGTCTTGATAAACTTTTTTACTTTTTACCATACTGACTGATTTTTGGAGGGACTTACAACTATTTTTGGTTTTCCTATAGGTATGTAATAAAGTACTATTCTCAACTAATAAGATTCATGGCAAACCTATGAAAAGCAAATTGTAAAGCGAGAAATTCCTTTTTTTTATTTTTTAAAAAAGATTTGGTTGTCTGTTTCTCAGAATGAATGTGGATCCCATACAGAAAAATACAAATGCAACATCCATAGTAGGGATTCTACCTTCAGTCCCAGCATATTCTAACATATTTGCAAGGGTAAAAACATCAATATCTGGGATGGATTCGTAAAGCAATGCTGTAATTAAATTCACCAATAAAAATTTCCAAAGCTCTGCAGGGCCATTTAATTCAATTGGATCTTTCAATCACTATCCTGCCTGCTCTGTATTCATCTAAGCTATTTCCCTATTTACTGTTTGCAAGATAGCTGTTACAAAGATATATATAAACTAGAATTAAATTTTGCTCAGGCTCTTTAATTTCTGTAACATGAGTAAACATTTTATAATTTTCCCCCTCTTTGTTTTACAACAGATATGGCGACTAGTTACAAACTTCTTGTTTTTTGGACCAGTTGGATTCAATTTTTTATTTAATATGATTTTTCTGTATCCTTTATGAATGGAAATCGACCTAGACATAGGGAGAGAGAGGGACAGGAACATAGGGTGGGAGAAGGACAGGAACATAGGGAACAGAGGGAGGGAAAGGGAGAGAGGCCACAGATTATATATATATATATATATATATATATATATATATATAATATGGGATGCACAGAATCCAGGATTCGGTTCAGGATTCACCTTTTTCACTAGGATTCGGATTCAGCCGAATCCTTCTGCCCGGCCGAACTGAATCCTTTTCCCCTTCAGGTTTGGTATTCGGAATATTTCACGAAGGATTCGGGGGTTCGGCCAAATCCAAAATAGTGGATTCGGTGCATATATATATATATATATATATATATATATATATATATCTATCTATCTATCTCTATCTATATCTCTCTATCTATATCACACTCGTACAGATCTTGTCTAGTTTTCACAGTTTAGTTTAGTTGTTAACCCATTATTTCTAGTGAACTACCTGAAAACACAGCTAAAAATGACTTTTTTCCTCAGTTGCTTTCTTTGAGGACTTTTTTCGTCAGTTGCTGGTGTTTGTCTGAAATACCAGCAATCCATGTGTAGAAGTTGTTACAATTTGCTATATTAGTTGATTCAAACCAGCAGAATGTGTGGAATGTTAACTATTGTATCAATTATAACAGCTGCCTTTAATTAAACTTTGGCATGCTCAACAGGGCCCCCATCCTAGAGCTGCTCTAGAAAGATATGAGAAGAAAAATATTTTAAATGTCAATATTAGAAAAAAACATATGAAAAAACTACTAACTGAACTGAAAAAGTGCACAAAAGTGAACTGAAACCGTTAACAACTCCTTTTTTTAGATTTTTAAATGTTTTTTTGGAAAAGCCACAAAAAAAAATCTAGCTATTGCTTAAAATTTTATAAGGCCTGTAAGGCTCTTAATTCATCTCCTTCCCTAGGCTTTAACACCTGTTTGACTGTGAGTGATGTCCTTATCTGACTAATTGAAGTATATTCTTTGACCTGAATTCTCACCTCAGATACAGATATTGCAGGATGCTTGAAGAAGGCTCATTCCGGGGTCGAACAGCAGATTTTGTATTTATGTTTCTCTTTGGTGGTCTGTTGATGGTTGTATCCTTTACTGTATACATTTTAGCGCAGACATTTTACTAAAACAGACACTATGGGGCAAACTTATTTAAGGTCAATTGTTTACCTTTGAAATCATTAAATGGATAGTCTGCCTTTAAATTAACTTTTAGTATAATGTACACAGTCACCTTTTTTTTTGTAACGATTTGTCTTTTTGTTCAGCAGCTATCTGGTTGCTAGTGTCTGTTACTCTAGCAACCAGGCTGTGGTTTGTACAGGAAACTGGAATATAAATTGTAGATGGGGTGAACAGAATGATGAGAATCATAAGTAATGAACGCAACATATCAGAAAACATCCACTGAAGAACCTTTCACAGAGAAAGGCTTTGCAAGTAGCAGTGTAGTAAATGCTAATTCAGTTTAGTTGTGCAATTTAAATTGTCCCATATAATGTTCCTTAATATACAACTCCAGATCTTTGGGGTGTTTGTCAATCTTGTGTTTTTAGGACAAGCTTTTACAATAATGCTTGTGTATGTTTGGAGCAGAAGGAATCCTTATGTTCGAATGAATTTCTTTGGTCTGCTAAATTTTCAAGCACCTTTCTTACCGTGGGTGCTTATGGGGTTCTCTCTGCTGCTGGGAAATTCCATTATTGTGGATCTGCTAGGTAAGGAATCTAGCAACTACAATTACTAAATATATACATGAGGCCATCATGGCCAAGGTAGTAATTGGAGTGTAAATCATTTTGCAGAATAGTTTGAATGTCTGTAAATAAAAACATAGAATAAAGTGCTTTAGTATTTGATATTATTCTTTATATTAAAAGTGTATCTGCATTTAGTTTAACATTGACATTTCATATCCAAGTAACACTATCCGGTTCGTGCGGCACTTTACATTGATTTTTCATAATTGAAATCAGTGGAGCTTACAGTCTTATTTCCCTTATCACATTTATACACGCTAGTGTCGAATTTATTGGGACCGACTTAACCTGTCTATGTGCGGGAGACAATACTAAAACGTGCATAGACATGGATAAACCATACAAACTGTTTGCAGACAGTACTGTGGTCATAATCTAACTCCTGGCCCTAGTGCTGCAAGTCAGTAATGTTAAGCACTGAGCCTTAATGCCCTACCCAGTAATTCACTATGTGATTTTCCAACATATATCTCTTTCGTTTTGCTGTGTTTTATCTATTTTAGGCATTGCAGTTGGCCACATATATTTCTTCTTAGAAGATGTGTTTCCAAATCAGCCTGGAGGTGGAAGAATTCTCAAGACACCATATATTTTGTAAGTACAATTATGTTTAAAGAATACGCAAAAATGTATAATGATTAATGTTAAAAGAAGGATGGTTCTCAATGTGTAACTTCACACTGTACTTGTGCTTGAAATGCATAATAATATTGGCTTGCGCCAAGCTCAGGTATAATACTTGCATTATGCTTATAATTTATTTGTCACATTCAAAGTTTGCTCTTTCCCTCTAGTAATGTACTGACCTTAAATGTATGTAACTAATAATGAGTAGAATATACACCTGTTTTGTGAATTCTTCCCGTCCAACATTCTCTCCAAAACCAGATTGATGCAATTGCATCAGTTTTATAAATAATAAATGGCATTAATATTAAGTTGTCTTTTAAAGGAGAAGGAAAGCTCCAATCCAAGATGGTTGCCAAATGTTAGGACCACCCAAGGATTGTAATGATTTATTAGATAACCCCAGGCCTGTGTAAGCGAACAATCCTTTTCCTCCCTGCTTCAAAATCCAGTGGAAGGTGCACTTAGGCTTTTAACTCTATTGCACATGAGGGAGGGAGGGAGAAAGGGGGTTGCTCGCTTGTGCCCCTGGCTGGTGCAGTTTTCTGCTAACAGGAGCACTGGCCCAAGGTATAATTACAATCTTTTTGGGGGGGGGGAGTCCTAACATTTGGCACCCCCCTCAGATTGGAGCTTTACTTCTCCTTTAAAAGCAGAGCTATAAACATTATTTTTATAAATATAAGCATGTGGCTTCCTGACTTTTCATTTCATATACTTCAGTAATCGCTACACCTACAACATGTAGTATGAGAGTTTGAGGATTATTAAATTGTTCATTTAATCCCTATGTAAACTGCAGGAAAGCTATCTTTGATGTGCAAGGAGAAGATCCAAATTACAATCCACTGGCAGAAGATCGACCCGGAGGATTTGCCTGGGGTGAGGGACAACGTCTTGGAGGTTAGGAGACACGGTGCCACCAATTTAATGCAGCTGAGCGGGGAACTCACCAAGTACCTTCTGGATCCACATTCAGCCTGTGGCTAGAGACAACTGTACAGTTCTTCAGAACAGAAAGCACTTTATGTTTTATTGGCTGATCCACGGAATCCTTTTCAATTTTCCAACTGTGCCTCTCACCTGAGGTTTTATTGGTACTTGAATCTTTTGGAGCCAAGTAACTGGAAACTGACTCAAATTAAGAAGCCCATGCCACATGTTTAAATGGATTTTAAAAGTGTTGTGTGTATTTTTCTTAATTTCTTTGATACAAAGAACGATACAATGCAATCTTTAAAAAAAAGTGTGTTTCTCATTTTTCAAATTACGAGGTGTCACAGACAAAAACAGATATGCAACATGCAGATACTCGAATATCCATTTTGCCATGCCCCTACTAGCAAAGAAGGCAGTGTAGGTGTGGTTTTATTATCACAGAAAATAAGCAAAATATTAATTATCTGGATTGATGGCTTGCCTGTCAATTGGAACTTTATGAATATTGGTTTTCTGGACAAGGCATACCATACCTGTATCAAAAATCCTTTAAACGGCCACCTACAGAAGTATCCATTTGGTCATCTTTTATAAAGAATATTGTATGCACGTATGGCTTTATGAAAACAACACCCAAACTGATTTTATTAAATGGAATGGTTAATCAAGAACAATTTATACAAAGGTTTTGGAGAAAGTTTAAAATTAATATCACAATTGTCCAGTAAAAGTGATACTGATACTAAAAAAATACTTTTTAAAATCTAAATGTACATTAAATGTTACCTATAGGTCATGTTGATCATTTTTTGCGGAGAGGTTTGTTTATCTAAGTTATTGTTAGTTGAAGTTTATAAACCTGACTTTTGCCAACCTGACTGTCCCATCTCAGACTGTCAGTTAAAAGTTTCCAACAGACTCCTGCTGCACAGATATGGCAGCCCCCTCATACAGCAACATGGGGCATCAGACAGGTAATGTAAAGGCATTGTGCAAATACTTTATGGCAAAGTTAAAAGTAGCTTTCAAATGCAATATTATGATAGCTGTAAAAAAAAAAAAATTTCTGGTGTCAGTATCTCTTTAAGCTACTTCATTTCAGTTGCTTCCTTTTTAATATGTAATACAAAATCCTTCTAATTAGTAAAATGTTAAAGTCAGTATTCTATAAATATCCTTATATCCATCCACTTCTGGGCTTTATCAGCATAAGATCTATGGCATTTTCTCTTCCAGTCAGATGCATACAATACATGAATGGCAGTTGCATATTTTTCTAATATGTCAAGGCTTCTCATAACTTTTTTCATGTAGGGATAGTTTGCATATCATAAATACTAGGAATATTAAGCCATCAGGAATACATTTACCATTTGAATGCTATCTTAGTTTATACAGACTATATACATATATATACACAAAAAGAAATACATACATTTTTATAATGCAGTATTCAAATGCTTAAAATTATACAGGTGTCACAAGCCCCAAACACACCTTGCTCTTACTTCCCTTTTCTATTTCGAGGACAAATTGGAGTCAGAGTAGACCCGTCCACTTTGGTTTTTTTATGTTTCATATCGATTTCTGTTACCGTGTCCTGTAGCTTCCTTGTCGTCTGAGTCATAAAACCAAAGCTTTCCTTTAAATCTATGTTTCCGTGCTCTCTACATATTTTGTCAAGGCCCTTAAACCAAGTTAATATCTTCTCCAGTTCAGCTTGGACATGTTTCTGTTCCTCTAGTTCTGCCAAAAGTCTCTGTGTTGCCAGGCTTTCTGCTTTGCATTTCTTTTCTAGATTTTCTGTTTCAGCTTGGAGATGCTCAAATTCTTCTTTACTGTAAGAGTATTGAGAGTGGACTTTATCTTCCAACAACAGAACATTACTGGGTATACTAAGAACTAGATTTAAAAGAAATGTTTCCATTTTCTGGAATAAGAAGTTGAAACGTTCTCTCATGAAATGAAGATACTTTTCTGTGCTCTGTCGAACCCGGAAATGGCTTATTTTGTTCCCCTGCATGCTCTCCAGTTTCTTCATGATGACCTTTTCAACCACTAAGACCATCTCAAACAAGTAGTCTTGAAAAGCGATGTACACTCGGAGTATGCATGTCTGCGGTGTGAACTCAAACAGCTGACTTTCATAGCACATTGCACGAACAGACATTTTTTCTAGGTCCAGTTCATAGAGGGCCTAAAAAGACAAAAACAAAATGCATGAGGTCATACATACACAAAGCCCACAAATGTCTTGAATTGGCAAATGGCACCAAAGAACAGAGCCTTGCCTAAATATCTGAGTTGTGAATATCTGAAAATGTGTTTTGCCTGTATATGTCGACATCTAGTGGCGAATATTAGAACAGCAAATTCTTAAAGGGATCCTGTCATCAGAAAACATGTTTTTTTTTTTCAAAACACATCAGTTAATAGTGCTACTCCAGCAGAATTCTGCACTGAAATCCATTTCTCAAAAGAGCAAACAGATTTTTTTATATTCAATTTTAACATCCGACATGGGGCTAGACATTTTGTCAATTTCCCAGCTGCCCCTGGTCATGTGACTTGTGCCTGCACTTTAGGAGAGAAATGCTTTCTGGCAGGCTGCTGTTTTTCCTTCTCAATGTAACTGAATGTGTCTCAGTGGGACATGGGTTTTTACTATTGAGTGTTGTTCTTAGATCTACCAGGCAGCCGTTATCTTGTGTTAGGGAGCTGCTATCTGGTTACCTTCCCATTGTTCTGTTGTTTGGCTGCTGGGGGGGGGAAGGAGGGGGTTGATATCACTCCAACTTGCAGTACAGCAGTAAAGAGTGATTGAAGTTTATCAGAGCACAAGTCACATGACTTGGGGCAGCTGGGAAATTGACAATATGTCTAGCCCCATGTCAGATTTCAAAATTGAATATAAAAAAATCTGTTTGCTCTTTTGAGAAATGGATTTCAGCGCAAATTCTGTTGGAGCAGCACTATAAACACGAGAGAGATATAGCTAGATATATAGATAGAGAGAGATAGATAGATATAAATAAAACACGTTAATATTTCTCCAGCCGACTGCAGATTAAATACTTGTTTATATGGTAGCGCCAGATCTATTTTAGATGTGATTGGTTTCATTCTAAAAGCTAAGAATGATATATTAACCACATCTATCACCACAACATATATTATAAGCAGTTTATTTGTTAACTGTAGGTGCTACAGCCCTGGTGGTAATATAATAGCAGCTCAAATAGTTATAGTATAAAATGAAGATTATATTTGAGGCATTCGATATTCTTCAAGCTGCACATACATTTAGCACTGCAGGGTAGCACTGCTTTCTATTTATATAAATACAATGTCCTTTCATGTTTAATATTAATAATTATAAAATGGTGTTTTATACCCCTCATTTCACTAATTACAAGTTACAGAGCTTTTGGTTGAAGCTTCAATTAAGAGGGCAACAGAAATCCCTGCTCCTCCACCTCTGAAGATTTGCAAACACCAAAGTATGAAACCAGGAACAGGTCCATTGTTTAATAAAACGGCGGCCCGGCAGTAGTTTCCACTTACTTAATCGTTCTCAGAACGTACCTTACATACCGTGCGTCCTTTTCCCGCCTGAGAAGCTCTAAACTACACTTCCAGCGCCTTTCTTAGCGAACCTCTGGTTGGTAGATCTAAACGCCCAATGGAAACGCCCTCTTTGTCGCTTTGTCAGTAAACTTCCTGCCATACATGCCACACAGTGTGTCACTAATACGGCATCTTTGTTTCAGGCAAACAGCAGTATGTAGTTATTTCTACGAATGACGTGGAAGGAGAGTTCCCTTTAGCCAATCAAACCAGAGAACGGACAGCTACGCGGACCAATGTCTACAAGACGTGACATTACCAGTTCTTAGGTGGAGAAAACGATAGCAATGTCAGCCAATGGTGTTAGAGTGAGGGGGCGCGGCTCTACTCCCATTGGAGACAGAACGTGCGGTCAATTGAATGTTTCCGCACAGTGCACAGAGTCGAGAGCCGGTGGGAGGCGTAAGTGGAGGAGTCGGTGGGAGACAGCAAGATGGCGTACCAGACATTCCGGCAGGAGTATATGCAGATTCCACCGGTGACACGGGCATATACAACAGCGTGTGTTCTGACTACTGCAGTGGTGGTAAGAAGGGAATATATTCTGGTACTGGGAGTACGTGACTGAGTGAAAGTGACTTGGTCTCGGAGCTAACAGTCATAGTATTACATGTTCAGTACTGGCCCAGCATTGTTGATGGGTAGGGTACAACTTTGTGCTCAGGTAGTTCTTATATTGACCAGTTCTAGCTCTTAGGACTCCTATGTTACATACAGCTTGGTGTCACTCACTGGCTTAAATCTGTATTCCAAATCTAAGAACAGCATTCTTTTATTCTATCTACAGTACATTCCGTTTTGTTATGGCTCATGCATTTTCATTTTCTTTACAGCAATTAGAACTCATTACTCCATTTCAGCTTTACTTCAACCCAGAATTGATATTCCGGCATTACCAGGTATGTATACTATGTAGTGTCTTCATACACATGTGGTGAATAGCAAGCTGATTCTATAGGATAGAGGAATGCAAATTCACCATAAATAACAGTAGACAGCCTCCTCCACAGAGAAGCTTACCAGCACACAAAGCAATTGCAAACAGGGCAATCTGCCTGGATTTCTAATTTGGACTCTCCTAGGCCAATGGTGGACTCCTCCTCGCTCCCACCAGGGGAGCGAGGAGAAGTCCATGCACAGGTTTCTGCTGGACCACAGATGATTTGGCACATGAGATTTAAAGAGCTGCCAAATCTCCTGCATATCCCCAGTACTTTCAAAAGATGATGGTGACAAGCCGCCCTTATAATCTTGCTGCTTTAGGCCCGGGCATATGTGGCCTTCCCAGAGATCCTGGTTTGCAGGCAGTTTTTTTTTTTTTTTTGCTCCATAAAACTATAAGGGCTTCTCCTGCATTGTGTGCTGGTGAATCTTCTCTTATGCACTGTTTGGGTGCGTGCAGTTACTTCATTAATGAGCACGCGGCTATCTCTCTTTGGAAGGCCAGAGTGTGCAAAAGGGGTCTTTGCTACACATTTGGGTCCTCTATGTAGAACACATTTTAATAAACTGATTTAAGCTTGTGGGTCATCCAAAAAGAAAAATTTGTATTGTAATTTTTTTTTTTTTTCATATTCAAAGTCTTATCAGGTCAGCCATACTGATCTTTCATTGTGTCCTTCAAATCACTGCAAAGGCTCTGGTTCTGTAGGCCAAAATGAAACCGTCAAAGAAATGTGTTTATTTGAAAGTTTTTAAATGGACATCAAAGTAAATGATTGAAAGACTCCTCAACGTCTGAAAATCCCCTTCAGTCTCAACATAGTTCACGTTCAGTAGCACTTCCCCAGGAAGTCCGAAACATATTGAGATTGAAGGGGATTTTCAGACGTTGAGGAGTCTTTTATTTAGTTTTGATGTGCATTTTTAACTTTCAAAAAACATTTTTATATCATCACACTTGGAGTTCTTTCGCTGTTTTTAAGTTTACTTCCTTTGTGGAATGAAAAGAGGTGATACATCGATTACCTGATCTGGAAGGCATTTGGCAGGCTGTATTGAGGCTACAGACCAGCTTTGCTGTAAACACTGGAAAGGCGCAGCTGTCAGTATAGGGAAGAGGGCATTTACACCACAGCCCATAGGCCTAGAGTTGCACCACTGACATTGTATAAGAGCATTCCTCAGGGGATAGTCACGATTTTGACAGTTCAACCCACAATCTTGGATTATTACCAAAATGTCCCAAGTTTCTCTTTGATCTCCTGCACTGAACAGCCAGAAAAATTAAACAAGAGGCTTTTGGCAGAGAGCCCAGAATACTTGGCACCTGCAAGTCGATACATTTGTAACAATTTAAGATTATCTCTTGGGGAAACTGATTTGAAGCTTAAAGAGCAATTCATCTTCATTAGCAAAACTGTAATAACACATAAAACATGACCTTAAAATTCCAAGAAATGTGGTCAGAAATTGCTGTGCTACACGCGGCAGATCTTTGTCCCTCTTTCTATTTTTCAAATGTTGGGAGGTATGTAATAAATTACTATTCTCAACTAATAAGATTCATGGCAAACCTATGAAAAGCAAATTGTAAAGCGAGAAATTCCTTTTTTTTATTTTTTAAAAAAGATTTGGTTGTCTGTTTCTCAGAATGAATGTGGATCCCATACAGAAAAATACAAATGCAACATCCATAGCAGGGATTCTACCTTCAGTCCCAGCATATTCTAACATATTTGCAAGGGTAAAAGCATCAATATCTGGGGTGGATTCTTAAAGCAATGCTGTAATTTAATTCGCCAATAAAAATTTCCAAAGCTCTGCAGGGCCATTTAATTCAATTGGATCTTTCAATCACTATGCTGCCTGCTCTGTATTCATCTAAGCTATTTCCCTATTTACTAGATAGCCGTTGCAAAGATATATATAAACTAGAATTAAATTTTGCTCAGGCTCTTTAATTTCTGTAACATGAGTAAACATTTTATAATTTTCCCCCTCTTTGTTTTACAACAGATATGGCGACTAGTTACAAACTTCTTGTTTTTTGGACCAGTTGGATTCAATTTTTTATTTAATATGATTTTTCTGTATCCTTTATGAATGGAAATCGACTTAGACATTTCAAGTGCATTTTTATGGTAGCAAGGTATAATTTCTGTAACTTTTAATTTTATTAATTTAACATTAAACATTGCGAGGGAGGGAGGGAGGGGGACAGGAACAGAGAGAGGGAAAGGGACAGGAAAGAGAGAGGGAAAGGGAGAGAGGCCACAGATAGATATTTTTTCACTTTATTCAATATCTGTTGAGCGAGATATATATCTATATATCTATCACACTCGTACAGATCTTGTCTAGTTTTCACAGTTTAGTTTAGTTGTTACCCCATTATTTCTAGTGAACTACCTGAAAACACAGCTAAAAATGACTTTTTTCCTCAGTTGCTTTTTTTTTTTTTAATTTAATGTTCCTGTCTCTGGTGTTTGACTGAAATACCAGCAATCCACGTGTAGAAGTTGTTACAATTTGCTATATTAGTTGATTCAAACCAGCAGAATGTGTGGAATGTTAACTATTGTATCAATTATAACAGCTGCCTTTAATTAAACTTTGGCATGCTCAACAGGGCCCCCATCCTAGAGCTGCTCTAGAAAGATATGAGAAGATAAATAATATTTTAAATGTCAATATTAGAAAAAAACAAATAAAAAAAAATATATCTGAAAAAAACACTAACTGAACTGAAAAAGTGCACAAAAGTGAACTGAAACCGTTAACAACTCCTTTTTTCAATTTTTAAATGGTCTTTTTGAAAAGCCACAAAATAAATCTAGCTATTGCTTAAAATTTTATAAGGCCTGTAAGGCTATTATTTTATCTCCTTCCCTAGGCTTTAACACCTGTTTGACTGTGAGTGATGTCCTTATCTGACTAATTGAAGTATATTCTTTGACCTGAATTCTCACCTCAGATACAGATATTGCAGGATGCTTGAAGAAGGCTCATTCCGGGGTCGAACAGCAGATTTTGTATTTATGTTTCTCTTTGGTGGTCTGTTGATGGTTGTATCCTTTACTGTATACATTTTAGCGCAGACATTTTACTAAAACAGACACTATGGGGAAGACTTCTTAAGGTCAATTGTTTACCTTTGAAATCATTAAATGGATAGTCTGCCTTTAAATTACCTTTTAGTATAATGTACACAGTCATCTTTTTTTTTTTTTAACGATTTGTCTTTTTGTTCAGCAGCTATCTGGTTGCTAGTGTCTGTTACTCTAGCAACCAGGCTGTGGTTTGAACAGGAAACTGGAATATAAATAGTAGATGGGGTGAACAGAATGATGAGAATCATAAGTAATGAACGCAACATATCAGAAAACATCCACTGAAGAACCTTTCACAGAGAAAGGCTATGCAAGTAGCAGTGTAGTAAATGCTAATTCAGTTTAGTTGTGCAATTTAAATTGTCCCATATAATGCTCCTTAATATACCACTCCAGATCTTTGGGGTGTTTGTCAATCTTGTGTTTTTAGGACAAGCTTTTACAATTATGCTTGTGTATGTTTGGAGCAGAAGGAATCCTTATGTTCGAATGAATTTCTTTGGTCTCCTAAATTTTCAAGCACCTTTCTTACCGTGGGTGCTTATGGGGTTCTCTCTGCTGCTGGGAAATTCCATTATTGTGGATCTGCTAGGTAAGGAATCTAGCAACTACAATTACTAAATATATACATGAGGCCATCATGGCCAAGGTAGTTATTGGAGTGCAAATCGTTTGGTGTCCTTTTTTGCAGAATAGTTTGAATGTCTGTAAATAAAAACATAGAATAAGGTGCTTTAGTATTTGATATTATTCTTTATATTAAAAGTGTGTCTGCATTTAGTTTAACATTGACATTTCATATCCAAGTAACACTGTCCGGTTCGTGCGGCACTTTACATAGATTTTTCATAATTGAAATCAGTGGAGCTTACAGTCTTATTTCCCTTATCACATTTATACACGCTAGTGTCGAATTTATTGGGAGCAACTTAACCTGTCTATGTGCGGGAGACAATACTAAAACGTGCATAGACATGGATAAACCATACAAACTGTTTGCAGACAGTAATCTAACTCCTGGACCTAGTGCTGCAAGTCAGTAATGTTAAGCACTGAGCCTTCATGCCCTACCCAGTAATTCACTGTGTGATTTATTGCAAATGCATCCCTTTTCCAACATATATCTCTTTCGTTTTGCTGTGTTTTATCTATTTTAGGCATTGCAGTTGGCCACATATATTTCTTCTTAGAAGATGTGTTTCCAAATCAGCCTGGAGGTGGAAGAATTCTCAAGACACCATATATTTTGTAAGTACAATTATGTTTAAAGAATACGCAAAAATGTATAATGATTAATGTTAAAAGAAGGATGGTTCTCAATGTGTAGCTTCACACTGTACTTGTGCTTGAAATGCATAATAATATTGGCTTGCACCAAGCTCAGGTATAATACTTGCATTATGCTTATAATTTATTTGTCACTAATTCACATTTGTCACATTCAAAGTTTGTTCTTTCCCTCTAGTAATGTACTGACCTTAAATGTATGTAACTAATAATGAGTAGAATATACACCTGTTTTGTGAATTCTTCCCATGTCCAACATTCTTTCCAAAACCAGATTGATGCAATTGCATCAGTTTTTTAAATAATAAATGGCATCAATATTAAGTTGTCTTTTAAAGGAGAATGAAAGCTCCAATCCAAGAGGGGTGCCAAATGTTAGGACCATCCAAGGATTGTAATGATTTATTAGATATCCCCAGGCCTGTGTAAGCGAACAATCCTTTTCTTCCCTGCTTCAAAATCCAGTGGGAGGTGCACTTAGGCTTTTAACTCTATTGCACATGAGGGAGGGAGGAAGGAAGGGGGTTGCTCGCTTGTGCCCCTGGCTGGTGTAGTTTTCTGCTAACAGGAGCACTGGCCCAAGGTATAATTACAATCTTTGGGGGGGGTCCTAACATTTGGCACCCCCTCAGATTGGAGCTTTACTTCTCCTTTAAAAGCAAAGCTATAAACATTTTAAATTTTTTTTAAATATAAGCATGCGGCTTCCTGACTTTTCATTTCATATACTGTACTGTACAGTAATCGCTACACCTACAACATGTAGTATGAGAGCTTGAGGATTATTAAATTGTTCATTTAATCCCCATGTAAACTGCAGGAAAGCTATCTTTGATGTGCAAGGAGAAGATCCAAATTACAATCCACTGGCAGAAGATCGACCCGGAGGATTTGCCTGGGGTGAGGGACAACGTCTTGGAGGTTAGGAGAAATGGTGCCAACAATTTAATGCAGCTGAGCGGGGAACTCACCAAGTACCTTCTGGATCCACATTCAGCCTGTGGCTAGAGACAACTGTACAGTTCTTCAGAACAGAAAGCACTTTATGTTTTATTGGCTGATCCACGGAATCCTTTTCAATTTTCCAACTGTGCCTCTCACCTGAGGTTTTATTGCATTGGTACTTGAAACTTTTGGAGCCAAGTAACTGGAAACTGACTCAAATTAAGAAGGCCATGCCACATGTTTAAATGGATTTTAAAAGTGTTGTGTGTATTTTTCTTAATTTCTTTGATACAAAGAACGATACAATGCAATCTTTAAAAAAAAAAAAGTGTGTTTCTCATTTTTTAAATTACGAGCTGTCACAGTCAAAAACAACAGATATGCAACATGCAGATACTCGAATATCCATTTTGCCATGCCCCTACTAGCAAAGAAGGCAGTGTAGGTGAAGCTGGAAAATGCCTGGACGACATGATGTAAATTTCACTGGGAATTGCAAGTACAAAAATAACCCCCTGTATACCATATAAGGGTAAATAGCATAAATGTGGTGCTCCTAAAATACTTTTTCTTGCTGCTCTGCATGTTATAGACATTTCAAACCTCTCAACAACTGTTGTCTTTACTCCCACACCCTTATGTGCACAAATCTGTAACCAGAGTAGCAAAATATAAGTGTTTAAATCATTATTTATTAAAATACTTTTTTTTGCTGGTTAAAAAAACATTATGGAATGCAAATAAGTATTGGTAAAGGGATATAATTTCTACCTATACCCTCACCTTTACATAATGTAAAATTGCTCAGTGTATTTGCCACTAACCAAACTTTAAAAGGTTGTAACTGATGCAGGAAGTGTCTGCTGAAACTACTCTGAGAGACAGAACTAAACAGATGCGTCAGGATTCCTATCCTGCATTATTTTTGAAGCTATTGACATTCTGCCTGGCCTGCAAACGTGCTCAGAAGAACCCATTAGGTTGTGATAAATATCTCCTTTTAATATGGTTTTATTCTTAATTAAACATATTCAAAAAAAAAAGTAGTCTAAAAACCACCTTGGGCTAATTTTTCTAGCTTTTTGTCACATATTTTATCTTTCTTTGAGTTTAATACAGTTTCTGGCCTGAAAATGCACAAGGCAAAAATCACCTGCCACAATTGTGACAGTTAGTTGCGATGAAACTCAGTGGGTGACAGCACCAGCAGCTTAAGGGCCATGGCCAACAGGGAGATTTGTCGCCCACTAAAAAAATGCATGAGTGTGTGTGATAAATCTCCTGCAAATGCTTGACCACCAGCAATAACTGAAATCACTGGTAGTAAAACGTTTGTGTCACGGAGTTGACTGGAGTTTCCTAGCAAAGCAACTTAGGAAGAATAAAGCAACGCGTGGGGTTTACCGTTGGCAATTTCAGTTATTGCCGGGAGAGAAGCATTTTCGGACAATTTTTCACCTGTGATAAAAATGCATGACTTCAGGTGACAAATCTCCTGAAATAATTAAGCAATATTTAAAATCGCTGGTGGTAAAACCTACACGTTGCTTCAGTCTTCCGAAGTTGCCTCGCCAGCATGAAAAATCAGCCAATTCCCTTAAAGGGGTTGTTCACCTTTAAAATAACTTTTAGTATGATGTAATGAGTGATATTCTGAGTCAATTTGCAATTGGTTTTCATTTTTTTATTATTTGTGGTTTTTGAGTTGTTTAGCTTTTCATTCAGCAGCTCTGTAGCTTGCATGTTCACCAATCCAGTTGTTAGGGTCCAAATTACATTGGCAACCATGCACTGATTGGAATAAGAGACTGGAATATGAATACGAGAGGCCCTGAATAGAAACATGAGCAATAAAAAGTAGAAATAACTATAGATGTGTAGCCTTAAAGAACATTTATTTTTTAGATAGGGTCAGTGACCCCCCTTTGAAGAATTAGAAGATGAAGGCAAATAATTCAAAAACTATAAAAAAGAAAAATGAAGGACAATTGAAGAGATGTTTAGAATTAGCCATTCTATAACATACTAAAAGTTAACTTTAAGTTAAACCACACCTTTAAGTGTTTCTACTCTGGTAATAACGACATCAGAGAAAATTCTAGGAGTGACAAGTGTTAGGTCAATGTCGCCTGGGGTTGATTTCTGCACTTTAAACTGTGTGATTTGAAGTAGTTCACAAACATGGCTCCTGAAACAGACATTATAGACTAACACTGAAATAATCTGAAAAGTGCTGGGCAGTTATAGTGCATTGAGAACATGGGTGTCCGCAGATAGGGGCAAGGTGGGGGCACTCCCCCCTGGACTTGCACTTTATATTCTCTTGCCATATGTATACATATATTGTTTTGTTCTTTTTTTATATGAACACATTTCTTAAACCATTAAGAACCTGCAATAAGCTTATAAAAAGCTTACAAAATGGTCAGCACCCCTCAAAAAATAATGGACTATCCCAATGCCTATTGTGCCACCCAACTTGCACTGCTGGCTTACCACTTCCGGTTTTGTAGCAGAGTGCCTGCTTGCCCCACCCCTTTTGTGACATCATCGGTGGTGCAGCGCAGGTCTATAAAAGGAACCGAGAAGTTGTGGGTGCGGGCGGTCGTGGAGGGAGGGCAGGTTCAGATTGGGTAAGGTTTCACCTGACCCGCACATCACTGTTTTCCTTCTCATGCTGCTGAGTTACCCCCACACTCACCTCTCTGTCTCTAATAACTCTCTGCTCACTTTATTCACTGTCCTTGTTTACCCTTTCCCTTCTCATTCTGCTGAGTTACCCCCACACTCACCTCTGTCTCTAATAACCCTCTGCCTTACTCTATATATGTGTATACATAGAAATATCTATAATATATATTTTTGCACCTCATCGCCTCTCCTGTCCTGTATCCCCCCTCATTATTTCTTACTAAATCTGTGCCTTACTGTATTCCAAGTTTTGTATGTGTCTATGAATAGGGGATGTTCATGCATATCTTGAGGAATGTCTTTTAGCTGAGAGTGGAGTAAGAAATTAAGAGACAGGCCTCCTGTCAGTACTTGATCAAGTTCTGTTGAGGTATATACATTTCTATTGTAGATCCAATCACCTGCTAAACATACGAGTGATGCCTCATTGTATTCACGTATGTTTGGGAAATTTATCCCACCCATCTCTTTAGTTTGTTGCAACTTAAATAGTCTTATCCTAGGTCTTTTTTGTTTCCATATAAAGGTGTGAAGTGTTTTGAGTAATCTTTTATAATCTGAGGGTTTTATGCTGTACGGTATTCATATACTTAAAAAACTTTTTGGGGTTAGTCTTAAGGTGGCCATACATGGAGAGATGCGCTCGTTTGGCGATGTTGCCAAACGAGCGGATCTCCCTCCGATATGCCCACCTTGAGGTGGGCAATATCGGGCTGATCCAATCGTGGGCCCTAGGGCCCAACGATCAGATCCTAACGATGCCTAACGGGCGGTCGGATTGCGGGACCGCATCAACGAATAGATGCGCCTGCGATCCGACGGGATTTTTTGTCCCATCCGATCGAGATCTGGCCGACTTTCGGCCAGATCTCAATCGGTGAAGCCTGTCGGGGGGCCCCATACACGGGCCAATAAGCTGCTTTTATCGGCCCGTGTATGGCCACCTACTGTATAGCCTCAGCCTCAATGCTCTCTTCATTTACTTTCTTTGCCTTCTGGATTGCTGTTTTATTATAGTGTTTATATTCATTTTGTCCCAACAGACTTGTAGTTTTTAACCCTGCCAGCTGATTTGTCCTAAATGCAAACATCTACTGCCAAGCAGTTTTTAGACGGTTTGTACTCTTTTGCTTTAAGGGCCTTTCCTGTGGGGGTCTTTTAGTTTACCCAGGGAAACATACATTGTTTTTTTTTTCAGGACAGACTGAGCTTTCAAAATATGCTAGAATTTTAGTTTAATTCCACTTCTGTAAAACAATATATTTGTCTAAGTGTTAAAATGAAAAATCATGTTTCACATAGTACAATCACATATATCAGAAACATAATTTATTTTATGTATGAAAACACAGCAGATTTGTAAAGTTCTGTGTCTCCTGAACGCGCAAATACCAAATAAGGAGATTTTGTGGACTCACTCGCTTGGGGGACACAGGAAACAGTGGGGTATAGCTATTATCACTAGGAGCCAGGACACAACCAAAAGAACAAGTAGCTCCTCCTCCACTGGCTAAACCCCTCCAGTGGGCGCAGCCCTAATCAGTTTGTACCAAAAAAAAAGGCGAAAAATATGACCCAAGTAAAAATTAATGAATAAACCTGTTGGCTAATGCCAAACCGTGGACCTTCAACCAGGGAGGGAAGCCCTGTGTCCCCTAAGTGACTGAAGAGAAAGAGATTTAACAGTGAGTCCACAAAATTTACTTTTCTCCATTGTCTGTTTCAGTGACACAGGAAACCGTGGGGAAAACCAAAGCTGTCCCCAACGTAGGGTGGGCAAGAGGTCCTATGTGGAAGAGATCACTGCGGCTTGTAAAACCTTCCTGCCAAAGTGTGTGTCAAGTGCCGAAAAGCTGTCAAAGTGGTAAAATTTTGCTTTGCGCAGTTATACTGCCGAGGCTTGGTTACTGAACACCCACGATGTACAGAAATTCATAGGCACAGTGATCCCCCCTTACCCCACAGAAATTTAGAGGCACAGTGTCTCCCCCTTCACCCCACAGAAATTCATAGGCACAGTGATCCCACCCCTCACCCCACAGAAATTCAGAGGCACACTGATCCCCCTCACCCTACAGAAATTCAGAGGTACAATGATCCCCATTACCGATTTCCCATGTTTGAATATGCCGCTCACTAATAGGCAATCAGCAGTGGAGCGGTCACATGGTAGGATCACATGACCGTGACGTCAGGTCCTTTCCGAGGATAGGAACTAGCCGCTACCGAAGAAGAAGGAGATTAAGATGGTGGCCTATGACGCGCAGGGACCCTCACCCACTTTCAGACTACTGTGAGGAAGGATCCCCGAGTCCATAGCAGGACCTTGCCTCTTCCGTACATTGACAGCCCGGGACACTTTGAGGAGTGGTTTCCTCTTGCCCCCCCAAGTTGTCTCAGTTCTTCTCTCCACCGCCTTAGCCCCGTTCCGCCCAGCAGCATCATGGGGGTGCAGGGCTTCCAGGAGTTCCTGGAGAAGTTTTGCCCAGGGGCTGTGGTGCCCGTGGACTTGTTGAAGTTGGCCAGGACCATAGCCAGCACAACAGCACAGGGCCCAGGGGTTCCCTAGCACTGGATTTAGTGGGCAGTCCTGGCCGCGCAGTCCTAGCGCCCACATACCCCCCTCCGGTGCGAACGCACATGCGAGCCCCCTGGAGAGCTGTGCTCTCCGGTAAACGGCTGGGCGCCATGCCGCCCCTAATATTCTGCTGCCCTAGGCCCAGGCCTTTGTGGCCTCGCCACTCACACAGGGCCGCAAACCCGCCCTCACACAAGATGCCAATCCTGCCCTCACACAGGGCCCTCACTCTCTAGTACCGCCCTCACACAGGGCCCTCACTCTCTAATACCTGCCCTCAAACAGGGCCCCAAACTCGCCCTCACACAGGGCCCCAAACCCACCCTCACACAGGGCCCCAAACCCACCCTCACACAGGGCTCTCACTCTCTAGTACCCACCACCAGCCTCCCCATTAGTCCATTTACTGGTAACCATGAGCCCCGGATGTTACTGGAGTACGATTCATTAGCCCTTCATTATAGAGGGAGGCCGTGCTGAGTAACATGTAGGGGCTCATGGGAAAGAAATAGGTCCGTAGGGGAATGGGACAAATCCCTAGATCTGCTCCCTGTCATGAGACTGACTGATGCCAGGCCCTGGCTGTCATATTGTATTGACAAATCTCACAGGATCATCTGTAAGGAGCAAGCAACTTCTGCACAGTGGTGTCTTCCAAGGGGTGGTTCACCTTTAAATTAACTTTTAGTATATTATAGAATGGCTAATTCTAAGCAACTTTTCATTTGGCTTTCATTTATTCTTTTATATAGTTTTTGATTTATTTGCCTCTTTTTTTTTTTTCAATCAAAATTGAAAAATAAAAAAAACCCCATAAATCATAGAAAATTAAAACCAACTACAAAGAGAATATCTCTTTTCATCATACTAATAATTAATTTAAAGGTGAACAACACCTTTAAATGCTGGGGCCAGAAATGGGCTGCCAGATTCAATTCTGTGCACCGTTTATAACCATGGCAGGGCATACTGGGTGCTAGTAAGGCCTGTTTGTAATTGATCTGGCAACCTCTTATTCTGTTGTTGCTGTCCTCATGCTCTGCAGAGACTCAAAGTTGGGGCCTGTCAGCCTTGCTGAAACCCTCTTCAGTTTTGAGTTGTAGTTCCGTAAGAATTGATTGGGGAAGGGTTAATCTGAGTGGCAATCAATTTTTTTTATTTATTTAACCTCTTAGTGACCAATCTGCACTTGGCAATGTTATGTCTGCGCTGTTGCCCTTGGCTTGTGTAGCGGATCTATTTGCTAACACCTGTTTTTTCAATAAGCCCCCAAATGAAATGAAATGTGCTCTGCTCCACATATTTTATATTATATTTTATTCCCCCTTTATTCATTGCTGAGTGCTTTTTCTAATCAGGCCAGCACCCTGCAGTGCGACTTATCGTACATGGGTCATATAAAAAACTACTAGGGGCAGATTTATCAAGGGTCGAAGTGAATTCGAGGGAATTTTCGAAGTAAAAAAATGCAAAATTCAAAGTAATTTTTTGGATACTTCGACTTCGAATTTACTTCAACTTTCGAAGTCAGCACGCTCAGTACAGCGGCAGCAGCTTTCTCAGCGACTCAGGCAAGCAGCAGCCAACTCCAATACTCGCACACGTACAGCGTGTGCGTTTAGGAAAGTTAGCGCTACCCATTACTGCTAAGCTGCACGGGCTTGCTGGTTCCGCTGTACTGAGCGTGCTGACAAGTATCACGGGTGTCGGTACATGTGTCAGATCTTTATGCTTCAGCATAAAACGAGCAGTCCACGGCAGTCACACTTTTACTCGGTGATCGGTTCGCTGGAAGGGAGCTGCATGGGCTTGCTGAAATAATTAGCGGAACCAGCGATACAGAGGAATCGAGTGACTTCTTCATCCGGCTCTGTAGTTTCCAAGGACTGAGGGGTCGGCTGTTAGTGCGGATAAAGGGAAAGCAAAGAGGGGTTCGGCTTCAGAATATCTTCTCTTCCACAGGCTATGTCTCCTGCACTCAGCGCCGTGCCCAGATAGAGAGGCCAGACAGCAGCAGCATGTCCAGCGGCAGCCCCCACAGCCTCCTTCACATGCTGTCAGTAGCCATGGAGGAGAAATCAAACACTTCAGCATGGATGGTCGCCGTGTCGCCTGTTTTGAAGAGGACAGGAAGTGGAGTTTCGGTAAGTTATTTCTTAATAAAGGCTTTGCTGTTTTAAAGTATTATTTGTCTTGATGTTTATTTTTCATTGTATACTAACGAATTTTTTTAAAAATTTTTTTGATGTTACTGGTCCTTTAAAAAGAAAACCAAAGGTGAGAGTAAGCCTGACTTATATAGAAGTTTGGGGGGAATTAAGTGTTAAGCTAACTTGGTGTTACTGGTCCTTTAAAAAGGTTTAGGGGCAAGGATCCTCTCCTTAAATAGAAGTCCCTCTCATGACCGTTATGCCACCTTTTTGTAATTTAGTTATCGTCTGGTGGGGGGTGGGAAGAAAAAGGGGCGGGTGTGATGTCAAAAGGGGCTGGGCTATGATGTAAAAAGAGGTGGGGCCATGGTGCAGAGCCGTGTGACGTTGAAAAGGGGCAGGCTGCAGCGCGGACCTGTGACAAAAGCTAAGTCTTACAGGGGATTGGGGGCGGGCCGAGAGGGTCTTTTTAAGGGTATTACAAATTTACCGGCAGCTTCATTGCCGGTAAATTTGTAATACCGGCCCCGGCTGGTGTTTTACAATACCGGCTGGGTGGTAACCCTACCGTTATCCCATGTTCTATTACTTGACTGGGCGCTCCACATTTTCCATCAGCTCATAAAACACCAAGGCAACCGTTTCTATACAATTTATTGTTCCCAAGTTGTCCATTACATTATTGTCCATTAAGGGAGACTTTCAGTGCATGGCAGAAAAGCAAAGCTGTTTATGGTTAATGAATATATTATTATTATAGCTGTGTCAGTATGTCTTGCCTTTCATTTTATCTTGCCATTGTTGCACCGTAATTGTGCGAGAGTAATGGTAAAAAAACCCCCAGCTCCAACAACAATATTGTAGCTGCATTTGGGTGTGTAAATATTGAATAGAGTCTAGCTGACATGAATTCACTGTGATCCCCCCTCACCCCACAAAAATTCAGAGGCCCAGTGATCCCTTCAATCCCTACAAACATCGAGCGACACAATGAACTGGCCCAAAACCTGAGGTAGAGGTTACAACCTGAACTAAACCTACAATACAAGTTAGCAACCCTGGGAATTTTGTTACAGGTCCTGTCAAGAGTCCGCAGCCGCCACTAGAACCCATTACCACTTTCCCATGTTTGAATTTGCCGCAGTGGAGCGGTCACATGGTAGGATCACATGACCGTAACGTCAGGTCCTTTCCTAGGATAGGAACTAGCCGCTGCCTTACGGAAAGCCGAAGGACCGACCTACCTGTGATCTGTAGCTGAGAAGCTGCCGTTGTAAGAGAGCGCGCACCTAGCGGACACTTCAGGTATTGCTCCTTCTGGTACAGGAAGCACGTGCGTCAGCCGAGACCTATGACGTCTTTCTCTTGCGCCAGGAACATGCTGAGTTACTGAAGCGCTTACGGTTCTAGAGGAGTTCCGATATGATGAATAATATCAATCATCATGGCCACAAACAGCCTCCGGCTAAAAAGTTCAAGCCGAGTTCTCCTGCAGTCTACACCAAAAAGCAGGCGCCGATTCAGTGTAGCGGCCCCAAGAAAATGACACTTGAGGAACAGCGCCGTAATCTGCCTATTTACCAGGCCCGCTCTCAGATAATTGCGCAGCTTCGGAAACTGGACAGTGTTGTGATCATAGGTGAGTGCTGAGTGTGTGTATGTGCCGCTAATAGTTAGTGTTTCCAGCTGCAGTGAGCAATGGCAACCAGGGAGTGTGTGTGACTACAACATTCGTAAAGGAAAAGTGAAGAAGCACCCAGCTCTATGGTACAGGGACGTCTTTCCTACTGAGTCACGAAACTCACTGGTAGGAGCAAGTTTATCAAAGGGGAATGGTGACCTCTTAACTTTAACCCATTGATAAACACACAAATAGAAAGTCTAATGTCACTCTTTGATAAATCTGCCCAGGCCTACACTGAGAATTAATACAGGCCCTAGCATTTCGGATACACAGAGGTCCAAAAAGCGCTCAGCAGCCCAATAAATAGTGACTGTCCCTCTGGCATTTTTCACAATCCACAGATTTCCTGTCCGGGCCTTAATCTGCCCAGTAAAGGAGAATTCAACCCTTCAACAAAAAAACCCTTACCCCCCCCCACCCCATGTAGACCCTCCTCCCCCCCAGCCTAACTGCCCCCCCCGGGAAATGCCCCATATTTTATACTTACCCCTTGGTGCAGATTCTGGCATCGGAGTTCCACGCAGCCATCTTCCGAATCTTTGGCAAGCTGAGTGGGAGACTGGTTTGTCTGCACATGCGCAGTTGGATCATGACACGAAGACCTGGAAGATGGCTGCGTGGAACTCTCTGATGCCAGAATCTGTGCCGAGGGGTAAGTATAAAGTATGGGGCATTTCCCGGGGGCGGGGGCAGATACGCTGGGGGAGGGGGGGTACTGTTTTTTTTGTTAAAGGGTTGAATTCTTCTTTAATCTCTGTATTTCTGTCTTTATTTATTATAATGTTGCTTTCCCTGTGTGTAGTTTTCTATACTGTATGCTCTTCAGTGCTGTGCATACTTGTTGCACTGTATACGTGCCTGGATTTTTTATAGAAAATTATTGAGCCCTGGAAAGCACAAACTGGCATTTTATCCAACACCAGCAAAGAGTGTAGACTCAGTAAGGCCTACAGAAAAACCATGAATTACATATCATTTGAGAGCGCAGACTTTGTTCACTTACTTGGTACTTACAAAAACCAACTAATAGATTGTAAGCTTGTTTGGACAGGGGCTTGGTTACCTCTCAGACTTTAAGATGTCAATGTTTACAAATAATGACATTTGTTTACAGCTACTGGTTATTATAATTACATATTTATACCACAGCTCTGTACAATAAATAGGTATATACATTGAACATACAGATCTACATAAAAAACACCCGTTTTTTATGTAGATCTGTATGTACAATGCATAAATCTATGTATTGTACAGAGCTGTGGAATATGCTGGTGCTCTATAAATATGTAATTATAATAACCAGTAGCTGTAAACAAATGCCATTCTTTATAAATATTGACATACCTTAAAGTCTGATTTGACTGTAAAAAGAATTGAACCTGTTTGATGTTGATTTTAATTGGGCTGTTCTCCTAGTTGCTAATAAGCATTGAGTGACTTAGATCAAAGAGAAGTCTGATCCTTTAAATCTACTATATTTGCACTATTGTTCTCTTATGTTGATGTGGATTCTACAGAAGGAGGCACTGAAAAAGATCGATCATTTCAATTAAGATTGTATTTACAGTTCAAAGCATTGCTGGTTGCTATGGAATCTAGCACATACATAATGGTAAATATTCCAAACTGGAGAAATGCATCTCAAAAAAGGGTAAATTATACAAAACCCACTCATCTGTTACAAGTTCTCTTACTGTACCAGTATCAGATTCCGCCAAGAACTTGCATGTTTAACCCCCAAACAATTACTAATTGTTACCGATTTCTGCAAAAATTATAGTTTTTAATTGTCATAATCAACACTTGGATTGGCAAGGGAGCCTCACAGTGTGACAAACACAGGCTGACATTCAACTTAAATTTCAATAAATATCCACAAATTATTTTGTTGTAGGGATTTTTTATATGGTTTCTTGAAAATTTAGTCTTTTGTTAATGTTTTAATATTTTTATCATTTTGCTTTTTATCCTAGGTGAGACAGGGTCAGGAAAGACAACTCAGATTCCACAGTACCTCTATGAAGCCAGCATAGGACGTCAGGGTGTCATTGCTGTGACTCAACCCCGTAGGGTGGCTGCCATATCACTTGCAACTAGGGTGTCACATGAAAGAAAAACAGAACTAAGTAAACTGGTGGGTTCTCTGTCTCTTCTAACTCTCTGATTTTCTTATCCTTGTTGTTCTGCCTTATTTTGTACAAATGCAGAAATGAAGTGAATAAAATATAAAAATAAAGGTAGAAATAAAAATGTAGATATATATATATATATGTACATACCGTATATTCTTTTTTTTTTTTTTAAACCAACAATTTTTATTGATTTTCGATCACAGGACGAGGGGAGGGTATGATGTACATATATTCTTGAGGTGTTTTGTGTTAAATGTATAGGCTTGTTTTTATCTGATCAAGTACAAGTTTGTGCTTATTCTTATTCTTAGAGATTTTCTAACCGTATATAAAATATACATTTCTCTGTACTTCTGTGCAACAAGCAGATTGCTCTGCCATATTATCACAAACTAGGCACTGCTACAAAATTCTATAGCAAGTATCTGTGGGGAATAAGCACATATTGCAAACATGAAATTGTTCTTGTATTTTGAACCATCTTGTGCGCTCTTCCCTGAGCTGCTCTAGGGATATGTGTACTCATGGCAGAATTGGAGTGCTACTAGTATTCTCTCTCTTGCTCTCATTTTTTTCCCTTGAAGCTGGTTGAACAAAGCGATTTTCTGATTGGTTGCAATGGGTTACTGTCAGTGTATAAATGTACTCATTGTTACTAAATGACCCCTAGTATCTCTTCTAGCCTTTAAGATTAACACACTTGCTCCTATTCCCAGGTAACTGATTTTGTTAAAGTCCTATGCAGTCCATTCGCTGGTTTTAGTGTTGGATGCAGGCTGCCATGTCATGTCACACTCAATAAACAGGAGAATATGTATCTCTTGAAAACAAAGTAGCATTCTGGAATATTAAAAATTTGATTTATTGTGCTAATAAAGGTCTTCTTTGAGATAAATAGTTGGGCATACAAGTGTGAAAATGACTAATGATAATGCAGGGTTTTCTGGTCAGTTGTGAAAAATAGATGCAGAGGCCCAGTAAACATGGCATATATGCTCATTCTTCTCTTAGGCTAATGGTAAACCAGGCTTTTTCTGGCAGCCCAAAAGCATCCAAAATCTCCCCTGCCATCTTCCATTAACTTCATGGGAAACTCTTGACAGCTGCTGCATTGGACTGGTCTTTTTTAAGGGTTATGGATGTAAATGAAAAGCAATACTGTTGGTTCAATCCAACCAGGTTTGCAGCTAATTGCAACTACTTCCAAAAGTTTTTTTTTTTTTGCCTGGTATACAGCAATATTTTTTTCTTTTAAGTGTATGGTAGATTGTACAGAGGGTAATTAAAATAACTGATCAGAGTGCACCAAATCAGATGTTAATCTCTTGTAAAGTGCAGACATTTTTTACAGCACGAGGCTGCACTAAATGCTTTAGCATTTCTGTTAATTGCGTTTGTAGGTAGGCTATACTGTGCGCTTTGAGGATGTCACATCAGAAGAGACAAAGATTAAATTCCTAACTGATGGGATGTTACTTCGTGAGGCAATTGGAGACCCACTTCTCCGCAAATACAGTGTAGTTATCCTGGATGAAGCTCATGAAAGGACAATTCACACTGATGTCCTGTTTGGGGTTGTTAAATCCGCACAGAAGAAGCGGAAGGAGCAAGGAAAGCAGCCACTCAAGGTAAGTGAAGATGAGACTCTTTGACGCCGCAGTGCAAACATATTGCTCACCTGGGAAGAAGTACAAAAGCAAATGACCGTTTTATACACCACACATCACAGGTGTAGCAACCTAGCTTTCACTCCCCATACTTAATTAACCACTTAATTTGTGATCTGATGAGGCATAATTTATGTCACACAGTGGGCGTTTTTTTTTTTTTTTTTTCTAGTTTTGGGAATACGGAAACAATTGGGGTAGTCTTCCAGTCAGGATAATGTACTGTAAGAATCAAAGTTCCTGCTTTTGCTTCTGCATCTTTACTATCTGTTTGCCATTTTCCAGTGTAGTCCAAGGTGGATGGATTCTCCCTCGGATTTTGTATATTTTCTGCTCATAATTTTTCCTGGTTTAGATCCTCTTGAAGCAGTCACTGGAAGCCAAAAGTCACGTTCTTATTATTTCTGTGCCTTGCCATAAATACATTTCCATTGGGATATTGGGACTGTTGCAGGTGTAGTCACAAAGACTTTGGAGTTGGTGCTTGCTTGTGATCTGTGATGTAACATTATTGTTTCGTGTACTCCTAACAGATTATTATAATGTCTGCCACAATGGATGTTGATCTGTTCTCAGAGTACTTCAATGCAGCCCCAGTTTTATACTTGGAAGGAAGACAGCATCCCATTCAGATCTTCTATGCCGAAGAATCTCAAAGCGATTACCTCCAAGCTGCCCTTGTCACAGTCTTTCAGGTCCACCAGGTACAGAATGCTAACCAAAGTGCTCAGTTCTGTAGAATTTCTTTATTCTCTTCTTATAGCATTGTAAAGTAAATTTCAAAGATGGTAGTTAAATGATTAACACTGAGGTGAAAAAGATATGTTATTTTCTGAGTCATTAAAAATAATACACAGGAAACATCATTTTAAAATGATTGTTTATTTATTTTTACCCTAAGGAAGTTCCTGCTTCTCACGACATTTTAGTTTTCCTCACTGGTCAGGAAGAGATTGAAGCAATGACCAAAACATGCCGGGATATAGCCAAGCATCTACCAGATGATTGCCCTAAGATGGTAGTTATGCCTCTCTATGCATCTCTTCCTCATGCACAGCAGCTCAGAGTGTTCCAGAATGCACCCAAGGTGAGATTCACTGCAATTCCAACTGCTTAAAGGAAAGCCATCAGAAACTAAGGGCCTCATACAAGTTATTTACTTAGGGCCCTACCATAAGCACAAGCACGTAGTACCAACATTTTTGGACACAACCCTTGCTTGCAGTTAACTAGATTTTTCTAGCACAAAACTACTTCTATGATATAACCAAACCATTCACCAAAAAGCAGGGTTGTAACTATAGAGGGAATGGAAACTATAGGGGGCCATGTAGGATTGTTTATGGTTACTGAAACTGTCTTGTTCCCAAAGTTTAGAGATTATCAGTAAAAATGTTTCTTTTACATCAATGCCCAGAGAGGGAATAATACATCTCTAACTGTAACAGGAAGATGCGTGGGAGTAAAAGACAGAGATCTGTTCATTCATTGGCAGATGTAGCATAGCATGTTTATGTGAGCACAGTGAATCAAATGATACAGGGTGACCTGTACTACTTAAAAAATGTTCTAATTGGGATTATCCAGTGGCACATACTAGTAGAACAGTGTATTTTTATGCAAATGTTTTATTCGGATTAAGCAGTATTTTCATGTGGGCTGTTTTATGCGATATATTTTATGCGATATATTTTTACAGCTACCTACATGTTCAGGGGGATCCTTATATCCTCATTGTCTCTTTCAGGGTCAACGCAAAGTTATACTTTCCACCAACATAGCTGAAACTTCTATAACAATACCAGGAATCAAGTATGTAGTAGATACAGGAATGGTGAAAGCAAAGAAATTCAACCCAGGTATGGAATGGTGCAGCCCCAGTACACTTTTTTTTTAGTTTCTTTTATTCAGTGCGCTTCCTTATGCAGTAGTACAAATACTTTTTAAAATGTTTAGCGTGGCCCGCTCCTGTATGAGCTGATTCCTTTTTATGTTTATTTGCTGTGATTTCCCTCAGGCTGGAGATCAAACTGCCCATGTGCAATTAGTGTAAACAAGCACCACAAACATGTATATTGTATAATTCAGGTTATGTGACTCTTAAATTAGTATGCATTATACTTTAATTTTGCATATAGGCTTTATAAATGTTAAACCCATTTCTCTTAACTACTTCTGTGTCTATAGAAAGTGGTCTTGAGGTTTTAGCGGTGCAGAAGGTTTCAAAAGCTCAGGCCTGGCAGCGCACTGGACGAGCAGGCAGAGAGGACAGTGGGATATGCTATCGTCTCTACAAGGAGGAGGAGTTTGAGAAATTTCTGGATATGACTGTACCAGAGATACAAAGGTAACATTTTTGGCTTATTGGTCCATCATATGATTAACTTTAGTATAGTCATGCTATAAGATACAGCTTGTAGGAGCAGTAGTACAGCTAGTGACCTAATATTAAATAATATGCCATATATATGTAATTTTGATGGAACTAGTCTGTTACTTGCTGTTCTTGTCTAGGCAAAATAGATTTCAGGAAGTATCCCTTTGCACTGCATACTTGTAGTGGGCCCAAAATGCAGTAATCTGCAGTTGTTCATTTAAGCATATATATTATCCTTTGTTTAGTTATGTTTATGTGCTTTTGTATTTTGTGCATTTACAGGTGTAACTTGGCCAGTGTAATGCTGCAGCTTCTGGTCCTTAGAGTTCCAAATGTTCACACTTTTGACTTTATGTCAAAGCCTTCTCCAGGTGAGATTATACATGTTCTAATAACAAATCCAAATGGGCATTATGACATTTGCTTTTAGAGAAAAAAAATCTGTTACCAAATATTGCTATATTATTATATTTATATTAGATTCAATACAAGCAGCAATTGACCAGCTGCATCTCTTGGGTGCTGTGGAGAGGAAGGGGGATCAAATTGTCCTTACACCTTTGGGAAAGAAGATGTCGGCCTTTCCTTTGGAACCCAAGTTCTCAAAGGTAACATTATTACTACTGGAAACTAATGAATCTGTTTTAACATACTTTGTGAATATGCTCACATGCTTGCCTTTGAAATGGTGCACCAGGTTCCTGGACATCTGACAGGGTGTTACTATACAATTCTAACAGAATGCATTTAGGAACTCACAAGCTTTCTTGCAATGCTTATTCGGTTTGAAGGAGGCACAGCACTGTTGTGGTGGGAGGGCCAGCATAAATCTGGAGATTGCACTGTAGCTATCTGTGTTCAGGACTGGGCAAGCATAACTGCTAGAAGTACTGGTGCAGATAAGGTCATCAGAGGGACAAAGGCTATATCTGAATTTTAAGTGGCAATTTAGGAAAAATAATTTCGTGGACAGGTTGGGTGCTGTTACCTTTGTATCATGGCTATTATGTAAAAAGCAAGGATTTGGCTGCCATTAGCACCAACTGGGACTACAGTGGTGTGAAAAACTATTTGCCCCCTTCCTGATTTCTTATTCTTTTGCATGTTTGTCACACTTAAATGTTTCTGCTCATCAAAAACCGTTAACTATTAGTCAAAGATAACATAATTGAACACAAAATGCAGTTTTTAAATGAAGGTTTACGTTATTATGGGAGAAAAAAAACTCCAAATCTACATGGGCCTGTGTGAAAAAGTGATTGCCCCCCCTTGTTAAAAAATAACTTAACTGTGGTTTATCACACCTGAGTTCAATTTCAAAGGTTATAAAGCCATTTCTAAAGCTTTGGGACTCCAGCGAACCACTGTGAGAGCCATTATCCACAAATGGCAAAAACATGGAACAGTGGTGAACCTTCCCAGGAGTGGCCGGCCGACCAAAATTACCCCAAGAGCGCAGAGACAACTCATCCGAGAGGCCACAAAAGACCCCAGGACAACATCAAAAGACCTGCAGGCCTCACTTGCCTCAATTAAGGTCAGTGTTCACGACTCCACCATAAGAAAGAGACTGGGCAAAAACGGCCTGCATGGCAGATTTCCAAGGCGCAAACCACTTTTAAGCAAAAAGAACATTAAGGCTCGTCTCGATTTTGCTAAAAAAACATCTCAATGATTGCCAAGACTTTTGGGAAAATACCTTGTGGACCGACGAGACAAAAGTTGAACTTTTTGGAAGGTGCACGTCCCGTTACATCTGGCAAAAAAGTAACACAGCATTTCAGAAAAAGAACATCATACCAACAGTAAAATATGGTGGTGGTAGTGTGATGGTCTGGGGTTGTTTTGCTGCTTCAGGACCTGGAAGACTTGCTGTGATAGATGGAACCATGAATTCTACTGTCTACCAAAAATCCTGAAGGAGAATGTCCGGCCATCTGTTCGTCAACTCAAGCTGAAGCGATCTTGGGTGCTGCAGCAGGACAATGACCCAAAACACACCAGCAAATCCACCTCTGAATGGCTGAAGAAAAACAAAATGAAGACTTTGGAGTGGCCTAGTCAAAGTCCTGACCTGAATCCTATTGAGATGTTGTGGCATGACCTTAAAAAGGCGGTTCATGCTAGAAAACCCTCAAATAAAGCTGAATTACAACAATTCTGCAAAGATGAGTGGGCCAAAATTCCTCCTGAGCGCTGTAAAAGACTCGTTGCAAGTTATCGCAAACGCTTGATTGCAGTTATTGCTGCTAAGGGTGGCCCAACCAGTTATTAGGTTCAGGGGGCAATTACTTTTTCACACAGGTTTGGATTTCTTTTCTCCCTAAATAATAAAAACCCTCATTTAAAAACTGCATTAAAAACTGCATTTTGTGTTTACTTGTGTTATCTTTGACTAATAGTTAAATGTGTTTGATGATCAGAAACATTTTGTGTGACAAACATGCAAAAGAATAAGAAATCAGGAAGGGGGCAAATAGTTTTTCACACCACTGTATCTAATGTCATCGGTTCTCCATTACTTTCCCAATTGTTTTTTTAAATCCGTTCAGAATGAGTACAAATTTTTATTTTTTACTGCAGACCATCCTCCTTTCTCCAAAATTTCACTGTACTGAGGAGATCCTGACTATAGTCTCTCTGCTCTCGGTGGACAGCGTACTCCATAACCCCCCTTCCAAACGTGACGAGGTACAAGCTTCCAGGAAGAAGTTTATCTCTAGCGAGGGTGACCACATCACTTTGCTTAATATCTACAGGGCATTCAAAAACCTGGGGAAAAACAAGGTTGGTGCTTATACCGTGGGTTTTTTCTAATTTTTAAAGTGTATGAAGGGAAATTATTGAAACTTGTACCTTTTGTAAAGGCTAATGGATGCTAGTATAGTTTGATTATGGCATGGGACATATATTTTTGAAATAAAGAATAGGCCCTGATTACCATTGGGTGCAGAAGGACAAACTCATTTGTCCAAAATTTCAGTGATAATTTAGTGTGTCTGTTCTGCATTCATCTAGGTGGCAGCCTTGGCAAGTATAATATGTGCTTTGCTTATCTTTAGGAGTGGTGCAGAGAAAATTTCATCAATTCTAGAAACATGACTATGGTGTTAGAGGTGCGCTCCCAGCTAAGGGACATTTGTATAAAGGTATGTATATTTGTTTTGTGTAGCTAACCGATCAGCCATTTACAGTTTGTACAGCATACTTTCTTGGCCAAGCAGGTCACTAAAGTTCTATCCTGTGAGCTGTAGCGTCTCTTTGTGAATATATTTTAGTACAATTAATCATTTTATTAAACTTTATTGCTTTTTGAATATGTGATATGCAGTAATTGCCAATATTATTTGTGAAACCTGCAAACTATTATAGTAGCCTGTGTTTTATACTAATACAGTAATGACCTTAGTATACTCCTTATTTTCTGATACTTTCTGAAGAATAGTAATTAACATATGTTCTGTAAGTTATGCATATACTTTCTGCCTGACAGAGGTTATTTTCAGATTGTAATTGAATGTTTAGGGGATAATGTAATAATAGGTACAGTGCTACCTACAGGATTACTAACCCAATCAGCAAGGTAGCATTTTACACTGTAAAAAATGTAATGGCAAACTTTGTACCTTTTATAATATTTACCCTTAAACATGTTAAGACAGTGATTCTAATGGAATGTGTGCTTGTCCCTCCTCCTCTTTTTTTATTCTTGTGCCACTATAAGAATACTTTTGGCTTATTCAAATACATGAATAGAATTTATGTTGTGGTTTTTGCCTACAATTTCCCTTAGACCTCTGTGGAGTTTTGCACAAGATAACATTTTCCTGTAACTGAATCTGAATTATATAATATAGCTTTACCCTGAAAAATCTAAAATCTCTGCAGGTTGTGTGCCGAGTAGCTGTTAGAACTGCACTGAGAAATACTGTTATCTATACCTGTTACATAACAAATGTAGTGTTATTTGGGCACATGTTGCATATGGATTATCTGCTTATATGAACAGATTGCCAGGCTATGTATAAAATGTTTAAATTCTTAGACAAAATCTGTCTACTTTTTTGTGTTAAAAAGTCCTTCTTGAACTCTTTACTTTGGAGACACTTTTCCTTCCCATGTTTTGTAGTACTCCTTTCCATTTCTGTATTTTATTTTCTTGTTTAGCTGTCAATGCCAATGGAATCCTCAAGAACAGACACACGTAACATCCGCCAGTGTTTGGCTCATGGTCTGTTTATGCATGCTGCCGAGCTGCAGCCAGATGGATCCTACACTACGGTGGACACTCATCAGCCTGTTGCTATTCACCCTTCTTCCATTCTCTTCCACTGCAAGCCAGCCTGTGTTGTGTACAATGAACTACTTCATACCTCCAAGTGTTATATGAGAGATCTGTGTGTTGTAGATGCAGACTGGCTGTATGAGGCTGCCCCTGATTATTTTAGACGCAAGTTAAGGACTGCCAATTAATAAAACAAGATACTGGAAATCATCTCTTCAGTGTTCCAGGTGTACTGTAGGAATGGGGAAAACCACTGAATACTGGAATATCTGTAACCTCAGATATGCATTGCAGTCAGATTGGAGGTGGCTTTATGAGAACATTTTTCCTAAAAAGCTTAACAATAATTTCTGCAGTGGAATATAGTAATAAGTGTTGGGCGCAATTACAAAAAAATGGGTTGTATAAGAATTGTATATTTTTGTCCTTTATTTTGCTGTTCTTTTCTTCATAAAGGCAAAAAACAAACTTAGTCACTCTTGGCACCCTTTAGACCTCAAGTTTTTCTTATTTCTTTCTGCTCTTGCCTTTTTGTTTTTATTTTCTAGAAAAAAAGAACAGTGCATTTCAACAAACTTTTCAGCCACTGTTCATTTTATTTTATTGTGCCTATTATATTTTTGTTTTATAATCTGACATGTAAAAAAAACCCATTTATGTTGCATTTTACCATTTCTTTCTGCTGAACATTCGGCTGCTATTAATTGTGCAATCTCTTGGTATCGTATGAAGTCAGATTTATTTTATGTTCAAGACAAATTGTATACATGGTTATAAAACATTTCTTATGTACTTTTGCAAGGAAATTCCAGTGGCCTGTGTTAGGCATTGTGTAGTTAATATTTTCTTGGTACTTATAATCATGTATACAAATTGGTATAGAATGTTTCTGGTTAGTAAGAACATGGATATTCATATTCTAGTAAAATGAGCTTTATGTATGTTACACAATATGTTTGTGGTAGTGAATCCATTCCTTTCTGAATTATAGGCTGTTGCCATTATTGGATGGGTGCTCTTATAGTTATCAATCAATTGCACTGCTAACTCTGTGTAACTGGAGCAGTGCAGTCTCTGATCTGTATAAATGACCTCACAATGCTGCGAGTCTCTCATCACAAATCAATTACTTTTCTGTCGTAGATCCTAATTAAAGTGCTGCCAATGTAATGCCAACAGTGGAATTATGCTAATAAATCATAAAGATCAATGACTGGCCAGAGTGAACTGTGAAAGAGTAAAGGCACATAATATGTATATATTTAAATAAATATTATTTTAATAAAAAACAGAGGAAAGTTTTAAGAGTTAATATGTGCCTTTTGACATATTTAAGATACTTATATTATTCCAGTGTGAGTTTATGGATAAATGTAAGTTCGGGGAAAAAAAAGATTGCTGCTTTGGAGGTGTTTGAAAAGTTATTTAAACATTTGGATAGTAAACTTCAGACTGTAAAAAAGATACTATCTGACCATACATGAGTTGATTTAGTCTAACAACTTATGTATGGTATGTAACAGATTCTTGACCTATAGGTAATTACCCAAAGCTGGATGCTTATGATCCCCTTTAGATGGTATAGCATCCTACAACAGAAAATTTGTTAGTTTACAAAGCTGCCTCCCAGACTTAATTTGGGACCCCCTTGGGGGGGGGGGGTATTGGTGCTGCTTTTTGGCTTTTCCTATGACTAGTCTATATGATTTGTGGCAGCATGTCCTGCTAAACCCATGCCATTTTAACATTGCCATTTATTTTACTGAAGGGATGAGAAGCATATCATAAAAATGATGGTTGGTTGAGTGTATGGTTTCATGAACACTTACTATTTGATTGCTAGGTTTCACCCATTCGTACATCACAATAGTTTGTACTGTACATATATATATATATATATATATATATATATACACACATATACAGGTGAAGAATGGCAGCACTCACAGGATTTTCAGGTGAAAAAGAAAAACATAAAATATATATATATATATATATATATATATATATATATATATATATCTATATATATATCTATCTATATATATATATCTATATATATATATATATATCAGCAGCAAAATCTCCATGCAGGTCTTTTTCAGGTTAGCTTCACAGTTTGAAAACACAAATGTAATTGTGATAACTGGCTGAATATGAGACTTAACACCGGGTGAATGCTTTTGGCTCATATAGCAAAGTTTGATGTAATATAGTAGTACAGGTATGGGATCCGTTATCCAGAAACCCATTATCCAGAAAGCTCCCAACTACAGAAAGGTTGTTTCCCATAGACTCCATTATATAGTGAATAAAGTACCCCCTCTTGTAAAATATAAGGATATTATTAGTTACCGAGGAGTTTCATGACCATATAAAAACACGAGGCCGAGGGCCGAGTGTTTTTATACAGGTCATGGAACTCCGAGGTAACTTCTAATATCCTCATATTTTGCAACTGGGGGTACTTTATTTATTATAATACACAAATTTCAGTGAGTCATGTGACAGAAATGACATCACTACTCACCGTTTATAACTGATGACATCACTACTCACCGTTTATATCCAAAGAAAACTGTAGCACACCGATCAAACTTGTCTTGTGAAGAAAAGTGTTTTTATTGGCTCACGGCATAAAGTTTGGCAACGTTTCGGGCCACGCAGGGCCCTTTATCAAGCCTAAACTTACATTCAAAGTACTGTGTTAAATACCAAAGAAAAAGAGGGAGGAGTGGAGAAACAATGGTAGTGATCCTTCACGGATTGGTTAAGATTCAATGCTAATATACATAATTAATTGATAAATTTGAATAATGGAGTGACACATGTGAATAATTTAGTGAATCCTCAGAGATAGGTTAAAATTCAAACCCTGCATACATAATTAGTGCAATAATCACAGACCATTATGTTTGATTGGAAATTTTTTGTGCACCCATATAATAAAATATCCATAAAAAGTCCATAAATAGCAAAAACAAAAAAATAGTATGAACATTATGACACAAGTGTAAAAAAGTTACATATGAAAATACTATCACCTTAAAGTGCATATATGTATAAAAATTAATTTGTAATTCCCAATCAGGGAGAATATGAATGAATGAACTGAGGCGCAATCACGGTACTTTAACTGCATACTCAGCCCATTTTTCTCCCCAATAATCTTGGGTTATGCAGATGATGGTACCCGCACTCAGAAGGTTCATTCAAGGACCTTAAAAAGACAAAAATTGTTCGTTAGAATACATATGTATACACATAGTAGATATTTCAAAAAACCAGCACTGGTAAAAAGTCTGCCTACCTACTGATAAATACCTCCAGATGAACGTACTCCAGATACGGCCACAGAGAGTTCCTCTTCTTCTTGTTTTTTAGATTACAGCCCCCCAAGACACGTCGAGGGCAAAAAAGGCGCAGGGGGCACGAAACATCAGAAAACGTTTGCAACAGAGACGCGACAACAACCACCCAGGACAGTGAGGAACTCACAGAAACGTTAGTATACAATATATCTGACGAATTATTAACATCTGAACAATTGACTTTATTGCAAAAGGGCTTATCTTTTAGTCCCACTAGTAAATGTGACACTTTTGAATTGGATGTCGATCTACAGAGATTTTTTCGTAATTTGCGTCTTAAACGCCATTTCTCTAAAATCCCACCCCCTAGTGAAGTTGTATATAGTAATGTGGGGGCAGGTCATTCGCAACTATCCCTTAAACGGGTGGGTCTCCGGAACAGGAACAAAAGTATGTTTGTGCCTCCCATGACAGATAATGTAGTGGAGGCTTACATTAAATTGGTACAAACGGATGTGGATGTTTTAAAACAAAAAATTAAGCGAAGACCATTGATGGGACAGAGGTCCAATTTAACGTACAAGGAGGGGCGATGTTTACAAGATCTTATTAATAATGACAATTTAATCATAAAACCAGCTGACAAGGGGGGTGCCCTGGTGGTAATGAATAAACAAAAATATATGGATGAAATTTATCTACAATTGGCAAGAAAGTCGATTCGGATCCACTAGCATCCATACAACAGTGCATTGCAAATTGTGTGCTTGATGCAATGGAGGCTGGCATTGTGGATGACGATCTAAAAAAATTCTTGGTTAAAGACAATCCTATTACGCCAATATTGTACACATTACCTAAAATTCACAAAAACTTGGAGAATCCACCAGGTCGCCCCATTGTCGCTGGTAATGATTCAGTCTTATCACCATTGGCTGTATTTCTAGATAAGATATTACAGCCTCTAGTGCAGAATACTAATTCTTTTGTGAAAGATACCACACATCTACTGAATATATTGGATCGGACCACATTAACCAACAATAATGTTCTATTAGTCAGTCTTGATGTGTCAAGCCTTTACACATCTATAAATCATCACACAGGAATATCAGCTGTGACTCATTTTTTAAATACCACTGAATATACTGAGGAACAAAAGTCTTTTTTAGTGGATTTATTGCAAATAGTGTTGCATCAAAATTATTTTCTATTTGGGGACAATTTCTACATACAACAGAGGGGTACCGCTATGGGTAGCAACGTAGCTCCCTCTTATGCAAATCTGTATATGGCCCACATTGAGGAGGAGGTAATATATAAAAATTCCCTATTTAGATCTCATTGTACGTTGTATCTGCGGTACATTGATGATCTTTTGCTGATCTGGGATGGTGACTTAGAGAGCCTAAATGCCTTTCATCATTTTCTCAATGGTATAGAAGAGACTTTAAAATTTACAATGGATTTTAATCCAACTTCCATCAATTTTTTGGATGTAAAAGTGGTCAAGGATGGAAACATACTTAAAACTGAATTATATAGGAAGGTGACTGATAAAAACAATTTATTGCATTTTGCCAGTTTCCATCCTGATGCTTTAAAAAATTCTCTTCCTTACTCGCAATTTATGAGGGTGAAGCGAATTGTAAGTGATTCAAAGGACTGTGACTTTTATTTAAAAGAAATGGTGGATCGGTTTGGTGCTAGAGGCTACTCTAAACAGATTTTAAAGAACAATTTAGAGAAGGTGCACCAGCAAACCAGACAGGAATTGTTAATTGCCAATGTGCCAAAGCATAAGGATAATAACAGGATAGCCTTTGTAAGCCGGTATAATACAGCAAGTAAACAAATTGGGAACATCATACGTAAACATTGGCATCTGTTACAATCCTGTCTGACAGAAGTCCCAAGTTTTCAATTACCACCAATGTTGGCCTACAAAAGGGCAAGGAATTTGAAAGATCGTTTAGTCAAAGCTGATGTTGGCAGCCTAAAATCGCAGAAATGCTTATTTTTACAAAGGCCTAAATTTGGAACTTTTCCTTGTCTACATTGCTGTCAATGCAATTCAATAATTAAAGGGAATACTTTCAATCATCCCCATTCTGGTAAGCAGTATAAAATTAAACAGTACTTACACATGTGAATCTACATATGTTGTTTATTTATTGAAATGCCCGTGCGGTTTGCTATATATAGGGGAAACAACCCAGAGGATTAGAGATCGTATCTCTAAACACAAATCTACTATTCGCACAGGACAAACTTCTCTACCTGTACCGGCACATTTTCGATCCGCAGGACATGCAATTAGTCAATTAAAATTTCAAATAATTGATTCTGTTCCAGTTCAGAGGAGAGGGGGCAATAGACTGCTAGCATTACAAAAATTAGAAATGCAGTGGATCCATAGGTTGGACACAGTGTGGCCGAGGGGCCTGAATAAAGACTATACCCCATCTATGTTTATTTATCAGTAGGTAGGCAGACTTTTTACCAGTGCTGGTTTTTTGAAATATCTACTATGTGTATACATATGTATTCTAACGAACAATTTTTGTCTTTTTAAGGTCCTTGAATGAACCTTCTGAGTGCGGGTACCATCATCTGCATAACCCAAGATTATTGGGGAGAAAAATGGGCTGAGTATGCAGTTAAAGTACCGTGATTGCGCCTCAGTTCATTCATTCATATTCTCCCTGATTGGGAATTACAAATTAATTTTTATACATATATGCACTTTAAGGTGATAGTATTTTCATATGTAACTTTTTTACACTTGTGTCATAATGTTCATACTATTTTTTTGTTTTTGCTATTTATGGACTTTTTATGGATATTTTATTATATGGGTGCACAAAAAATTTCCAATCAAACATAATGGTCTGTGATTATTGCACTAATTATGTATGCAGGGTTTGAATTTTAACCTATCTCTGAGGATTCACTAAATTATTCACATGTGTCACTCCATTATTCAAATTTATCAATTAATTATGTATATTAGCATTGAATCTTAACCAATCCGTGAAGGATCACTACCATTGTTTCTCCACTCCTCCCTCTTTTTCTTTGGTATTTAACACAGTACTTTGAATGTAAGTTTAGGCTTGATAAAGGGCCCTGCGTGGCCCGAAACGTTGCCAAACTTTATGTCTGCCGTGAGCCAATAAAAACACTTTTCTTCACAAGACAAGTTTGATCGGTGTGCTACAGTTTTCTTTGGATGTTCGAGTTATTTGGACCTTGAGCAGGAGTTCCTGTGGACTGTTTAGCACCCGGCACCCGAGAGGGTAATTACGTTCAGGTGAGCACTCTAATTCTGTGTGGAATTACTCACCGTTTATAAGGATATAATTTACAGGATATTCATGGCTTTTGTGTATTATAAACAAATAATCCTTTTTCTCTGTAACCATAAAACAGTACCTTGTACTTGGTCCAAACAAAGATTTAATAAATCCCTATTAGAAGCAAAACCACGTTATTGAGTGTATTTAATGTTTACATGATTTTCTAGTAGACTTAAGGTATGAAGATCCAAATTATGGAAAGATCAGTTATCCAGAAAACCGCAGGTCCTGAGCACTCTGGATAACAGGTCCCATACCTGTACAACATTTCAATTTTTATATAGTAAAGTAATTTTTCTGTAAATCGCTGTACTCTTGTTAATCAAAATATAATTTGTAAAATGAATGGCCAAAGTGCATTTGTAAGAATAAACCTGACTGAAGGAAACCTTCAACACGAAATGTGATCTGTTCTTATTTCTACTTTTGTTGTTTCTTTGGCAGAAAACTTTAAGCACTGTAATTTTTCTGTAAATATCACTGAATGTAAAAACATTGTATTGCCATATATTCATACAGACAAGAGTAAATGTAGGGATTCTTTTAAAATGGTAATGCACAGAAACCTTTCACAGTTTTTTTGGCAATCATGATGGTTTCCAAATATAGTACAAATTAAGTGAGAAAAACAAGATTTACACAGTCTTTTTCAAATCTTTATTCTAGTTATCAGTTCATTTAAAAAGTGGACATTTGCTGTTAATTTAACTATTAGCATGTTACAGATGCACCTACTATAAATAACCTCTTAACTGGTCTTATAATGCTTTATGGCTTGAAAAGTATTAGCTGCCTCTCTCTATCCTGCAATTAAAAATGCTAGAATTACCCCATCAACCAAATAAAAAGTATAGACTATCTTTTATTTCTGTTCAGACCCTCCAATGCTCATCTTCCATTCTGGATTCCTGTCTGCTAGGGCAATTACACCAACTAGGTACTGTATCTGTTGGAATGTTGATCCTGACAGCTGTTCCACAAACAATGTAAAACACGAAGTAAATGAAATGCAAGTTGACTTAGAAGAATACTGTTTACATCATACTTAAGTTTATTTTAAGGTAACTTACCCCTTTAAGAGCACCATACTACAATCAAGTCTTAAAGGGAAAAACAACCCCCCTACTAAAAAAAACTGCTACCCCTTCCTTAAATAGCCCCCCTCCCTGCTCCCCCCCCCCCAGCCTAGGTGCTAACTCTTGTAATTGCCGACAATTATTTATTTAACTCTTGTTGCAGAGTCAGCTCAGTGGAGCTCACGGGCGCCATCTTCCGGGGCTTTGGTAATCTTCCTTACCTTTGGCAACTGCGCATGCTTCGATACGTCGCTCACTTCTGCCCGTAAGCTCCACTGACTCGACAAGGAGAGTTAAGTAAATAATTGAGGGTAATTACAGGAGTTAACACCTAGGCTGGGTCGGAGCTATGTAGGGTAGGGGGTAGCAATTTTTAAAGGGGTTGTTCACCTTCCAAACATTTTCAGTTCAATTGTTATCAGATTGTTCACCAGAATTAGACTTTTTTCAATTACTTCAATTGAATTATTTTTTTACAGTTTTTCCAAATTCTAAGTTTAAAGGACATGTTAAGCCATACCTTTACATTTTCCTATGATGTATATAAGTTGTTCCCCACCCAAGCCACATCATTTGTACTGCATATACCCCCTCCATTTAGCAGCTCTGAATTTGTGGTTGCTATTTCTAGAGGGGAAAGAATTCAGGGGGAGGCAGGCCAATGGGGGCTTTGTTCTCATTTAATGTCCATCTAGTGTTTGTCTGGCAGCTCAGTAAATCAGGTGCGGACACTAAACTGCTACAATTTTGCAACATTTAGTTGATACATTTTTCAGCAGCAACGCTGGAGTATTAGCAACTATTGTATCAATTCTAACAGCTGCCTTTAATGAAACTCAGGGATTTTTGTTCAGCAGGGACAAAGATGATAAAATGTATCAACTAAATGGAGCCTTTTCCCAAATGCACAACAATGGCTTTCATGCTATTTTACATTCACTGCTATTCTGTCTAGCAGCTCTATTACATTTGTGTCTCTAGTTCTGGGTCTTTATACAGGCCACGGTAGTCTTTTATGGTTATTTTGGCAAAATAGATTGAGAATGATATCAATTGTGGAACAGCCAATATAGCCTATGTATTTAACATTGGTAAGTCAAAAGCATATGGATTTGCTGAATCTTAAACATATTTCACCATCTGTGCAGATTGTTCATTTGAACTCTGTATAGCAGGGAATTCCCAGGAATGTAAGGGTAACACAATCACCATAATCCTATCACAATTGTTCCATGCAATTTAGGCAGCTGTTAGCGGAGCCTTATTGAGATGTAATATGATTACCTTAATCTAATCACAATGGTTCCATAAAACTCAATGAGGTGTGAGTTGTGTCTGACAGGTATAGTCGCAGCCACACCTGCAAACACGGTTAGGCCAACAGAGGGAAACGTATGCCTGTATTGAAAAGTAACTGAATTACATACACAAGAAGCTCTGCACTATCCCTCCCAAACCGCTTCACCTTTACTTCCAAAAGAGCTGATTGGTTCTATCCTGTCAAACATTCCGTGGCTGTGAGTGTGTGTATGTGTAATATTTGACTTAAAAATTACAAAAATAAAAACAGATACTTTCAATTCATATCAATTAGCATCTTTTGGTCCGTTGTGAAATTTCATGGTGTATATATACCCTTTAAGCACTTTCAGAATAGGGAAAAACAGACATAATCAGTTTACACCACCATTTTATGTTTAAAAAAAATCAGTCTTTAATGTGAATACAAGCATCCACCCCAATATGAATCCGAGCACAGTTGGTTGTATTAGTGTAAAAAGCATAGTAAATATATCCTCCTTTCATCACATACTTGCCTTAAATATATTTTACATAAACATGAACTGTGTGAAATGTGACATGACAACATCAAAATGTTGCTTACAGCATATTGAAATTCAGTTGTACAGAATTCCACCTAGTTGGTGATGCATTTGGTATTATTGTAAGGAGCAGCAGTAATGACAGAGAGCTGCAACATCAACTGGTTCTGTTGTAAGACAAAGCTCACATTAATGATTTCACAAGAGCCACCATATGGTCTACACCGCAAGCAACATCCACTATTTCTCCAGGAACAGTCACCTGAAAAAAAAACAAAAAAACAAACAACAAGGCAATATAAGAAATAGACTGAACTGGTAATTATATAGTTAACAAAATAAACTTAAAGGACATGTAAAACCTACATTTTCCTACCATGTATATAAGTTGGGCATATCTTCCCCACCCAAGCCACATCATTTGTACTGCATATACACCCTCCATTTGCCAGCGCCATCACATTTTCCTAATGCAAATAGCAGCTTTTGCCCGGCGGCCATTTTCCCTCTGACACATCATCAGTAACATTGAAACATGTATGCCGTAAAGTTCATGCAATGCAGAATGCAGGTTACACAGGCTCAACATACTTTGATAGAAAGTTCTGCTGGGGTTGAGCACTGTAATGGTTAAGCTGAGCTCAGGAGACGTGGTTAGGAGAAAAAAAATAGGATCAGACAGCTAAAGTTTCTATGGGAACCAGCAATGCTATCTCTTCATTGGCTGTAGACTGGAGGGTGTGTTTGGTAATCTGAGCTGAGAAAAACTGAGCCTGTTGATGAGAAAACATCCAAAGCAAATTCCTGAGGGAGGAGGCAGAGTGGGTTAGAGGAGTAGAAGGATTTCTAAGTGATTAAGGGGATGCTACAGCCTAACTGTTAACCATTTAACAAACAGAGTGGCAGTTATCTAAAGATTTCAGAGAGGCTGTTCACTGATTAAATTTATGTGGGAAAGGTTTACATGTCCTTTAATTATGTCTATATTTCTTTTATACTTACCCGCCAGGGAAAATACTGGTCTTCAAATCTTCCGGTACCTAAGCAGCCCCTCAAATTTTTGCCCCAAACAAACAACTCTCCTCGATCTGCAACAAAATCACCGCTTTAAATGTTTACATTTGCAAACAAATATAAAACAGTGTGCCTTTGAATGGAAATAAAAATGAAAATGGATAGACCACTAAAAATGATATCTTCTCTAGCTTTGTGTAAACTGTAACACAGTTTATAAATTTAATCTGAAATGAAGATTTAATTCCAAAATGTATCACAGTTTATAAAAATCACCTTTTATGTGAATTAATATTAATAATTAGTCATTTGCTAACAGTCATTATCTCCCATTAGGATGATGTAGGTGCCAGGTAGTGGTGTGTGGCACACATCTCAACAACTCTTCGTGGAAAATAAAACTATAAATAAAATATCTGCACTTAACCCACTTTAATTTCAGGAAAAACATACTGTACAATAAATGCTATTGCATATGTACCCAAAACAGGGGTTATTTTGTTACAAAGTTATGATCATAAAATTGATAAGCCACCATACCACGTCAAGGTAAACCCCGAATGGCGGTCCCTAACTTGTTTTATATTTTATGTGCATTTTAGCATTACCTGTAATCAATGTCCGTTGAACGCTGTTTTTTAGGGAATATCTCTCCTTTAAAAGCCTGATTGCTGGCTGGGGAGGATTTAGCCCTCAGTGAAAAAACAGCGTTCAATGGACATTGATTACAGGTAATGCTAGAATGCACATATAAAATAAAATAAGTTAGGGACCGCCATTCGGGGTTTACCTTGACGTGGTATGGTGGCTTATCAATTTTATGATCATAACTTTGTAACAAAATAACCCCTATTTGGGTACATATGCAATAGCATTTATTATACTTATATATATATATACTTTAAAGCCTTTAGAGTGCTCCCACAACCCCCCTGTTTTGATTATATATATATATATATATATATATATATATATATATATATATATATATATATATATATATATATATATATATATATATATATATATATATATATATATATATATATATATATAGCTTTAAATGAGAGTCCTCCTCCTGTTGGTAGAAAATAGTGCCTTCAAATTGAATTCCCCACTAAGAAAAGCACCCATGAGTCTTACTTCAGTGAATTCCAAGCAGTAAGAAATATACACCATTATAACATATAAATATATTTAAGCACAAACAGAGGAAATGATCTGCTGCCTTTGGGAGTAAGGGAAAAATAATTTACAGTGCATATAAATTCACATGCAGGTCCAGTCTGAGATTCAAAATATGCTCATGATACACAGTCAATTGTCTAGCAGCCTGTATAGTAAAACACTTAGGCACAGATATTTATATGGCACCCATAAAGAGGTCTGTCATGATACAGTTCTGTACGAGTTAATAAAGCAGGCCAAGGTATCATGAAAAAACATTGTGCCAGTACCAGACCACTAACAGGCCTCTGCTCAGTAAAGTCTGGCATCAGCCATGTCTAAGGCCAGGGCCAGACACAGGCAGAGAACCCGCTATAATTATGCTCCTGGTCTGCCTTCACCAGGAAGCATTGTTTCTGCTCGGGTGCAAGCAGACGCGGTGGATTTCAGCCCCAAAATGCAACATTTTGCCACAAAATCCACCCGCAGTCCAAAAGGCTAGGCGCAGCAATTTTCCACCTCTATAAACATTGTCTTACCTTAGCCTAAAGGTATCACAACCTGTGACGCCCTGCTCTAAGCTATGGCTGATAACAGACTGATAAGAGCCGAGCCAGGGGGGGGTTGGAAATTAAGAGTTCACAGCAAGACCCCTCATAGGTGACGTGGAGGTCACAATATAACCTAACTCAAAAACATTTGTCATAGAACTCGTACCTTTTATTCCAACAATATAAAAGGCTACTTATGGATTCAATACAACATTAGCTTTCAAAGGAGTCTGAACATGACTAGGTTTGGTCCTTGGTTTATCAGATGGAAATATCTGGGCAGATATAATATAAAAAGTTTGTCTTTGATGCTCTAAATAGGGGACTGGCTCCCGAAACATGTCGTGAGTGAAAATACACCAATAAAGGGTGTTTGCAGACTAAAGTACTGCCTGTTCCTGGTCTGTTTCTTATATTTTCAAATTGAATGCTTATCACATGATGGATGGTGTGTGTTGAAACAGCAGGTCTACACGTATCTGATTTCGTTCGCTCATCTTGTTCTGAATATGCTCTAAATAACCGTAGCCTGGAAGTGTGTAACTGTGAACCTTCTGTGAACTATATGCATGCTGAATGGAAACACTAGCCTGTTTGTAAGTTAATTAACCATTGTGTCTTCCAGTTATCCAGAATGTGCTTGGCATCTTTCATTGGCAAAGAAGTATGAAAGTGGTGGCAGCAAGTTTTGTATGAGTGTTGGGGGGTGCTGGTGCAATTAGTCTAACCTGTGTGCAAGGTGGGTGAGAGACTGAATTAGTGATCCATCTGTACGTGATTTAAGTTGTGGCTATCAGGAATGTGTCATAATCGTGACAAGGTCTGTAGAACAATATTATATACAGTGGTGTGAAAAACTATTTGCCCCCTTCCTGATTTCTTATTCTTTTGCATGTTTGTCACACTTAAATGTTTCTGCTCATCAAAAACCGTTAACTATTAGTCAAAGATAACATAATTGAACACAAAATGGTCAAAGATAACATAATTGAACACAAAATGCAGTTTTTAAATGAAGGTTTACGTTATTAAGGGAGAAAAAAAAACTCCAAATCTACATGGGCCTGTGTGAAAAAGTGATTGCCCCCCTTGTTAAAAAATAACTTAACTGTGGTTTATCACACCTGAGTTCAATTTCAAAGGTTATAAAGCCATTTCTAAAGCTTTGGGACTCCAGCGAACCACAGTGAGAGCCATTATCCACAAATGGCAAAAACATGGAACAGTGGTGAACCTTCCCAGGAGTGGCCGGCCAACCAAAATTACCCCAAGAGCGCAGAGACAACTCATCCGAGAGGCCACTAAAGACCCCAGGACAACATCTAAAGAACTGCAGGCCTCACTTGCCTCAATTAAGGTCAGTGTTCACGACTCCACCATAAGAAAGAGACTGGGCAAAAACGGCCTGCATGGCAGATTTCCAAGGCGCAAACCACTTTTAAGCAAAAAGAACATTAAAAGGCTCGTCTCAATTTTGCTAAAAATTGTCTCAATGATTGCCAAGACTTTTGGGAAAATACCTTGTGGACCGACGAGACAAAAGTTGAACTTTTTGGAAGGTGCGCGTCCCGTTACATCTGGCGTAAAAGTAACACAGCATTTCAGAAAAAGAACATCATGCCAACAGTAAAATATGGTGGTGGTAGTGTGATGGTCTGGGGTTGTTTTGCTGCTTCAGGACCTGGAAGACTTGCTGTGATAGATGGAACCATGAATTCTACGGTCTACCAAAAAATCCTGAAGGAGAATATCCGGCCATCTGTTCGTCAACTCAAGCTGAAGCGATCTTGGGTGCTGCAGCAGGACAATGACCCAAAACACACCAGCAAATCCACCTCTGAATGGCTGAAGAAAAACAAAATGAAGACTTTGGAGTGGCCTAGTCAAAGTCCTGACCTGAATCCTATTGAGATGTTGTGGCATGACCTTAAAAAGGCGGTTCATGCTAGAAAACCCTCAAATAAAGCTGAATTACAACAATTCTGCAAAGATGAGTGGGCCAAAATTCCTCCAGAGCGCTGTAAAAGACTCGTTGCAAGTTATCGCAAACGCTTGATTGCAGTTATTGCTGCTAAGGGTGGCCCAACCAGTTATTAGGTTCAGGGGGCAATTACTTTTTCACACAGGTTTGGATTTCTTTTCTCCCTAAATAATAAAAACCCTAATTTAAAAACTGCATTTTGTGTTTACTTGTGTTATCTTTGACTAATAGTTAAATGTGTTTGATGATCAGAAACATTTTGTGTGACAAACATGCAAAAGAATAAGAAATCGGGAAGGGGGTAAATAGTTTTTCACACCACTGTATCCTGAAGACAGGAAGGGAATAAAGTTTGGGGTTGTTTTTGATACCTACAGGAGGAGAGGTCTCCCACTGCCTTGGGATGTAAGGGAGATAAGTGTTTCAGCTATTGATAGGAAAATTGCAGGAGAGGGTGTCCATATGTATTTGAGAATAGCTAATCCTACAAACCAATTCTAGACATGAAATGTAGTTCATACAACCAAGGAAACAAGTGTGGTTACAACAATTAATAAAACCACTAGTGGGCACAATTTCTAAACCAATGATGAGGCTTGCTGTTTATATGAGCTGCAGAGACTAAACAGGGTAACTTGAGAATTCAAACTGTAATAAGGTTTTGCACCAAAGTGATGTAAATGTTCCAAGGCTGACCTCAAAAATAAAGTAAATAAAGTACATGTGGCCCTGCTGTAGGATGAGCAATATGGGGCCCAACCGTTTGGGTGTAAAGGACATAACCTTGGCATAGCAAGCAGTTTCATGAGTCTCTGCCTTCAACATATAACAAATTAACTTACTGTTCATTGCTGCAAAGTGTCCAAGACCAGAGAAGACCCTGGTTACCCTTATATCAGGATTAAAGTCAGACAGACCAAACAGGGATGGAGGAATCATTTCAGGTTGTTGGGCTTCTAAAAAATTTGGTCCTTTTCCAAGAATACCATATCCCCAGACGAAGACACTCCCATCTTCTAAACACACAGAAAGAAAAAAAAAAAACGTTTTCATAACGTCATTCAATTATCGCCTATTCAGTATTGGTTCTTTTTTTAGTACAACCCCGATCATGAAAGGTCAGTTCTAAACCAGGTCAGCTACTGCTGACAGTAACATCACCCTTAGTATAAAGTTATAAGCTCGCAATATTCAGTTTCCCAAAGCAGACAAACATTCAAAATGTTGCTTTTATTTGATTAGAGTAATTGGATCAAAACAATTCACTGATTGGATGCTATGGGAAACAACGTAGCAACTATGTTCATATATGAACCCTAGAATAGAACGGTAGCTCAGCACTCACCGTTTACAGCTATACAACCTGTGCCCCCGCAAGCAACCTGCTTCACCCTTCCGACATGCTGGAATGGTAAGTATCGTGGTACATTGACCTGAAAGAAAAAAAAATATTATTGGGAAGTATAAGTACAGATGTCTATATACACACACACACACAACATTTACCATCTAGCCTTAAAGTTTTCAGAGGACAGAAAATGTTCCAACCCACATTTGTTACATTTTTACGTGCCCTTAAATGAGTATCATCCCATTTGCATCCACAAAAACAATTTATATTGGTAGGGTCTTAGAAATTTTGAAGTCTGTTGTCTTCTGTCATTAGTATTGCTAGTGCTATGTACAGTACAGTATGTAGACCAGGGGTGCCCAAGACGTCGATCACGGTCTACCAATCGATCAATCCAAAGTTCCTGGTAGAACGCGACGGCTCCCTTACATGCGCACGGCAGGCACAGCTCTCCCTGTGCTTGTCCTCCCTCCCTCCCTTCTCATTCTTAATGCAGGCAGCCAGCTACATCAAATTATAGAAACAAGCAGCAGCACTGAGAACCACTTTCATTGGTGATCAGCGTAAAGCCCACCCCCCTCCTGTAGCTCAAGTGTCTGGCATGGCAGGAGCCATGGCAAGGAGAGAGGGAGCCATTATTCAAACTGCTGGGATAGATAAAGCTTTTCCTCTCCCTCCCACAGGGGTCAGTCAGTGCAGCTGGTTTTGCATCATTCTGGCTTGTTTATACGTTTAGTCCCAGGCAGCCTTGGCTCCCACAGCTGCTTTGTGACTGCAGGTATTAAACAAAACATTACCACTATGCCATCATTCTGTCTATGAGCTCTGGGGAGTTTTATATATGGAATTGCCTCTAAGTCATACTGATATGAATTTAGGGGTATTATACATGGTATTGCCTCTCTACCATCCTGATAGGAGTTCTGTGGGTATTTATACTTGCAATTGCCGCTGTACCATCTTGATATAAGTTCTGGGGGGATTATACATGGTATTGCCTCTCTACCATCATGATATGAGTTCTGGGGGTATTATACTTGGAATTGCCACTGTACCATCTTAATGTAAGTTCTGGGAGTATTATACATGGTATTGCATCTCTACCATCCTGATATGAGATATGGGGTATTTATACATCAAATTGCCTCTGTGCCATGCTGAGTTCTTAAGGTAGATCTCATGATGGCATCAGGTGGCAGGAGTAGATTGCGAGGTCACAAAGTCTGGGCACCTCTGATGTAGACACATACATAAATACCATTTAGGCACCATGATAAATTGTAACGTGCCTTCAGCATGGTCAAGAGCTTTCACGACATACAAGTGATTATTTTATTATGTATTTCAATACTCTGTATTAATGTATATCTCAAATAAACTAACTGTTTAAAATATCCTGAGTGAATCTGAAAGGATGTAGTCAGATACAGGAGGAACTTTGGGGCCAGGCTCAATTTTGTTCAAATACAACAGTGATTAACTCATTTTGCATACTGACTAAAAGTTGGAATTCCATCTAGTTAAAAAAATTGATAACTTATTATATCTGCCAGTGAACGAGTTAGAAGGCCATCAGTAGAAGAATAAGTCAGTGCAGGGTCCCAGTAAATGTAATACTACAACATATGTAATAATGTGTCTCAGTTAGAGAGCCAAGAGTTGCTTCTGTGCTTGGATCTGAGAAGACATGCAAAACTTACCTGTGTAGAATCCGTGACACATGCAAGCTGCATGTACTCAGAGTTTCCCCAGCCAAACAGTTGTCCTTCCTCTGAAACTGCGAGGCAGCAATCCCCATAAGTGGCTACCTGCATAATATTGACACCTGCCATATCACCGCCTAGCTTTGTTGGGTTGCTGCACACATTAAAATGACCAAGTCCTGCAAGAAACGATTAGTCAATACCGATATTTTTTAATGCAACTGGCTAGTTCAGTTATTTCAGCTCATAATAAAAAAGTTCTATAGACAAAGATATTTCACACCTCTGTAATGTAAAACAAAACATATGTTAGCATGGTGGTTAGCACTTCTGCATTGCAGCATGGAGGTCTTTTACCTTGAATCCAACCAGGGCACAGTATATATGAAAGTGACCCTAGGGATTAATGTGAATAATACGAATATAGACACACCATAGGGCTATAATCGTGAGCATGTAGTAAGATTGAGCAATATACATTTTAAAGTGGTTGTTCACCTTAAAATCAACTTTTAGTGCAGTATAAAGAGTAGAAATCAAAGGCAATATTTTATTCTTTGTAGTTTTTGAAATGATGATTTATGTTGTGCAGCTCTCAGACTTAGATGTACTGCCCTTTTCTAGAGATATGTCCACTTATTCAAAAGTAAGGAGGAGCTTCTGTCATTTGGTATAGCGGTCTCTATTATTCCCAATTAACTAGGTTTAGCAATGTGGATACTTATACATCTCGTTGGCGACTAGATCTGTTTTTAAAACAAAAAAGATGGTGCATAATAGAAGGCAAAATAGGAATAAAATTGAAGTTTTTAGATACTGGGGCAGTGACATTAATAGCTAGATTGCTACTTTCCAGACTACAAATTAAAGCAATCTGTGGATTCTGGCAAATGCTAAGGGCTGCTGTAAAATACCAAAGAAAGCCACTATTTCGTGGGCTGGTGGGGGCTGTTTGGGCCTCTGTGCACTTTCAATGCCAGGGTCTATTTTGGCTCCCAGTCCAGACCTGGTTAGAATGATAAAACAAAAACAATACATAAATAATGAAGACCAAACCAAAAAGTTGATTATAACAGATCCATCTATATAACATTCTAAAAGTTAATGTAAAAGTGAACATTCCTTTAAATGTTGCTTGTTTTCAAAAAGCAATGATGTGCAATATCTTCAGCTAGTTGTGGTAAGTGCAGGGTATTTTAAACAGTCAGTATGTAGCAATATCATTATTAAATAAAATAAATAATATTCATAGAAGAGCCATACTATTACATAATCAGGAACTATTTTAATTCTGATCATAAAGCCTTATCATAAACAGACCTGAGGGAATGAATATACTGTATGTTTCACAAATGGTGAGAGTTTACTCAAATCACATAATGATGCAAATCCCATGAAGCTAGGGAGAGAAATTAAAAATATCCCACTGCAGCTCATCAGCATATTATAACAATTGTATATTATGAAAATATACCCTGTAGTGTTGCTTTATGAACAACATAACATGCTATGAAAAGGTCAATCATAACTATAATATACATCTCTGAGTATGCACAGAAGAATGTAGTTTATTAGGGATGTACCAAAATGCCAGAAGTGACTGTATTGAAATGACACATAAAAGCTCCTAGGGGATATTTGTTTGTAATTTTGTCTACTTTAATGGCCGATTGTTAACATGGGTGTCTGACTGACCTGTTTGCCCATCTGCTCCCCATCCACAAGAGTACACTTCTCCTTTCTCTGTCCTGAACAAACTGTGGTCTTGACCACACGCAACCTGAATGAGGCAAAAACCCAAAGCATAAAAGTTAAGACATTGATAGCAGTGACACACATCTTTTCAGCTAATGATACTGAATGAACAGATTTTAGCTATTGACTTGAACAATATCTATTGGACATCTGAATGGCATTTAGTCAGATATTGATCAAACAGGCTGAAAAATACCACTGGACAAGGACCTTAAAGGGCTGAGAATCCTGTCCTCAACGGATGTGCCTGCAAAGGTTCATGCATAGGTTCCATTGCTCAAAGGATCATAAAAATCCAACCTTGTTCATCACTTTGGTGGTCAAAACAGGCAAAGGTCAGGTCATCTGGCAACTTCACCAAACAAGTAGATCTTTAAATGTGTGACTAGATTGACCCATTTAACATTAATATTTATTCTTACAATTCAGCTTTTAGAACGAGAGCCCTACAATGGTTTTAAGCTGTGTAAACACTGGTCGAAATCAGACTACTACAGAGTAAAGCAATGCAGCATATAACAGTGCTTTATATAAGACAATACAAGAATTGAGTAAAGTTGTAAGTGATAACATTAAAGGAGAACTAAAGCTTAACAAAGAATTAGGGTAGAAATGCTCTACATTATGCTTTATATTAGGGATGCACCGAATCCACTATTTTGGATTGGGCTGAACCCCCGAAATTGATTGCAAAAGATTCAGCCGAATACCGAAGCGAATCCTAATTTGCATATGCAAATTAGGGGTGAGAAGGGGAAAACATTTTTTACTTCCTTGTTTTGTGACAAAAAGTCACGTGATTTCCCTTCACTAGCTTGCATATGCAAATTAGGATTCGGTTCGGCCCAGAAGGATTCGGCTGAATCCGAATCCTGCAGAAAAAGGGCGAATCCTGTCCGAACCACGAAGAATACTAAGCATGTGTCGTGTCACTTACACTTCTAACAAAATCCAAGATGGTAAGCGCTGGGCCTGTGCAGCTGAAAGCCCAGATCATTACTGATAAAAGGCTGCTGCTTTAAATTTAGTATATAAAATACTGCATTTTTAACCGTATCCATATTTAGTTTAGTTCTCCTTTATGAGCTAGTTAAACTGCATATGAAAATCAAGTGGCCAGTTTATCAAGTATTGGTACTGCTAGACAAAACATTATTGGTAAATTTTTTGGATCTGCACTAGAGTGATTGGAATATAACTGTCCAAAATCTTTCACCCACTGTGCAATTAGCATCAGGGATTAAGGATTCGATAGATAGTAATGCTCATATCTGCTGCTCAGCTGACCAAAAACACCTGCTAAATACATTCTTAATAAATGAACACTTTTATCATCTTCAGACATGCTCTTGACAGACAGGAAAGTAATAAATATAAAAAAAAAAAAATTCTGCAAGATTCACCAGTTTGAAATTTTATTAATCTGCCCTTGCATCGTGCACTTGAATAATTATAAGAGTAGCACTAGGCAGATGATAAAACCACTTAATCTTTAATGTCCTAGCCCTTATTTGCTCTCAGGCCACATACCTGAACCACTGTGTTATCCAGCTCTTTGACCCTGTGAATCAGCTGGCTTTCACTAGCACAGAAAGAAAGGCACACATTAGAGCAGTAAGGAGGATAACATATTGAATGTTTCATTTTCAAGTAGATTTCAAACTAACCCTATATGTAATGAAAGGCACAAAGTTTGCTCATGGGCAGTAATCCATAACAAAGAATAAGATGGTTGCTTTTAAACAGGCAACCATGTATAGCATGTTTGTTTGATTTGGTTAATTAGATCTGTAGAAAACTTTGCACCATTTATTACACAACTCACTATTTTTTAGTATGTTATAGAATGGCTAATTCTATGCAACTTTTTAGACTTATTTGCCTTCTTCTGACTCCTTCCAGCTTTCAATAGGGGTCACTGTCCCCATCTAAAAAACAAATGTTCTGTAAGGCTACACATTTATTGTTTTTGCTACTTTTTAATATTCATCTTTCTATTAAGGCCCTCTCCTATTCATATTACAGTCTCTTATTTAAATCAGTGCAAGGTTGCTATGGTAATTTGAACCCTAGCGACCAGATTGCAAAAATTGCAAACTGGAGAGCTCCTGAATAAAAAGCGAAATAACTCAAAAACCATAAATAAAGAAATGAAGACCAATTGCAAATCTCTCAGAATATCACGCTCTACATCATGCTAAAAGTTAAAAGTTGAACAACCTCTTTAATATTTTAGAATGTCCTTCTACTTTCATTATTTAGAAATAACAGATTTAATTATGTTATAGAACAAATAGTACATATTCAGTGCAGTCAAGAGCCATCTTAGTACCAACAGACCATAAGAAATGTTTACTCTCAGCTAAAAACAATGTGGTATATTGGATAAAAGTAGCATTGTTTTACAAACAAAATAGTTTACTGGCAAAATTAAGTTATTGTTACTCTTTTGGCATTCAAGAGTTTGTTTTTCTAACACTCATGTGGCTACAGTATATTAGTATTTCTAACAATCAGCAGAAGTCTTATCTTGCTTTATGACAGGGATTTTAGATATTCTCTCAGGATGAAAGCCTGTGTCCTGGTATAACAAGTTCCAGATAGGAGCTAGCAATATTAGTGCCAGGTTCAGACACTAAAGGTGGGCACACTACATCAGCGTTTGGCTGCAATAATCAAAATGCACATGTTTGGTGGCTAGCACTAGATATCAGTACATTAGACACATGAGAACCTAAGCACTATGTGAAAGTCAAACATCTGGCCTTGGGTAAAGCTGGCAATAGACGCAAAGATCCAATCGTACGAATTGAGGATTTGTGCGATTTTCGGACCGTGTGTGGAGAGTCCCGACATTTTTTGTCCCACTGAGATCGGTCATTTGGTTGATCAGACAGGTTAAAAGATTTGTCGGCTGCCGATAATTTCTCTGCATGTATTGCAGATCATACGATTTTCAGTGGGAGACGGTCACCAGCTTTTGTCAGATGTAACTTTCGTATGATTGCTGTCAGGGGCAGAACATCGGTTGATCTGTTTTTTTACTACTTCTACTATCTTTGCATCTATAGCCAGCTTTAGTCCTGAAGATTTATGTAGACAAATCACTGTAGAACAGAATCTAAATAAGAGCACATTTTCATATGAATGATATAACCAATTCCTACAGTAAAACTAATATTTCCTATATTTAGGAAATTTGCAGAGAAGACTTAATATCTTACCTATATATTTCTCCTTCAATAACTTCTCGTGCACACTGCCCGTAAGAGTTATTTCCCATGCTGAAAACTGCAGGATAAATAGCAAATTTATACGTGAGGACAAATTTTATCACTACCTAAAAAGTATGACTGTACCTCCTAAGGTGTGCCTGTCAGGAGATGCAGAGTGCTGCAGTTTATCAATATTTTAAGGCAGAAATAACTGCTTTCAGTGCAGTTATCTCTTCCAGCCTCCTCTCTCCTTTCCATTAGGACTGGCTGTTGTGAATAATATACAGAAAATATTTTCTAGCCAAGTCTGTCCTAGCTCCCTTGTTTCCAGTTAGCTAATAAATCTTCATACAAACACATCCTATAGGTCATAAAGCTTTATAGTCCAATATAAAGCACAACAGCAGAATGCAAATGCATTTTTGCAGTAATCTTTTTTTTCTTTCAGTAAAATAGAACAATAACTGCAAAAGGCATATTGCTTGATCAACAGACTAACCCCAAACATGTTTAGGATATTTTCATTTAGAGAAATATGCAGTTAGAGAAATATGCAAAACTGTGAACTTAGAAGAGAATATTGTTTCCTTTGTTGCATAGTATGAAATGAAAGCTCTCTGTATATAAGAAGCTAAAATCCACAGAGGGAGCCACATTCTTAGTTTTTTTATACTTCAGAACTATTCTTATTGTGACAGATAAGTACAGACAATTCAATCATGTTGGTTACCTCCTTCTTTGTCTGTCAGTATAAGCGAATGTGCTCGGCCACAAGACACCTGCAACACTTTTGTCTCCTGGGGCTTATCCAGTGGTAATGGGACTGGAGATGGCTCCAGAATGTACTCATATCCTTTAGCTAAGGAAAGGACACAAACAACAGCATTTCATTACTTCCACTGATATAGAAATATGCTGTGCTGGTAAGATTAAAATGTGTATGTTGGCAACGATACCCTTAATGATGGTCTTTCACATGATAAACATTCAGTCTTTGGAATGCCTTGTTTTTAACTACAAAAAGCCCATACAAAAGAAAAACTCTCTGGTAGCCTATTCACTAATACAAACTTTTTATCCCTTTCTATTCACAATTTTGGTGTAAAAATATAGGTGGTAGTTGCCTTAATAAGGATTTATGGGATACAAGCCTTTTATAGGACTCAACCATTTATTTTCCAACCTACATCTTTCTGGATGTCCTCTGGATCATACAGTAATAGTTTATATAGATGTACAAAACTATATATGTAATGATCTAATAGGATTTGCTTTTTAGATATCTGAAATACCCATGTATGCCCCTTTTATTTAAATTAGCTAAAATAATTATGCCCAAATGAAAACTTTGTGTCCTTTAGTAGTTATGGAAATCTAGTTTCTGCTTCTTCATTATTCTATTCAGAGATACATATTATTACTGCAACTGCAATATTTTAGGCTTCTACTAAGCATAGGATGTGGTAAAATAGTGCAAACAAACAGGGGCATAGTGCTATGTTGCATTGTGTTTTGTGCAGTTTTTATGCTCCCAGAACAGAGCACAATAAAATGTGCCTTCCTATGTATACAATGGTGCTGCATGTGTTTGGCAAAACTGTATTCATAAGAGACAGGCACTGGGTGAAACATTGCCATTATTCAGAAATGCAAGCTAGGAATGGCCCTGTAAATACCGCCTGCCCAAGCTGCCTTCAACCAGACAGCTCTCCATTCTGTATCTTGCACTATCATTTGAGGTACAGAGTACAATAAATCCTACAGTAAGCGCTTAGTGCCCAGCACTTTCCATACTCTACACCCAGGGAACAGTGAGGTTCACACAGTGTGTGGTAGAGATAGTAAAGTAATACTCACTTCGATCTCTTCTGCTTCTGTGAAATCCAATCTGTGAATCCTTATTTAAACCCATTCCCCAAATCTTTGAGATGTTAGCAGTTTTTGAAGATAGTAGAGTGAATCCATAGCCACAGGCTGCTGATGAAATCTACAAATGCATATTAACACTCATTATTGTTGGAAAAAAATTCTCAGAATCATGGAAAAAAACATCAATTATATGCAGCATCCATGCTAGAGTTTTGATATATTTTTTTTAAGGTAAAACATTTAATTGTTTTGACAACACAATACCAACACTGAACAAATAAAGTCTACGATCACATTGGAATAATACAGTCAGGAAGCAAGAGAATGTATACAAGAGTGTAGGGCATATACGAGTCTCCAGCAAATGCTACAGTAGTACCATTAGGGTGGGTAATGCAGTGGTTATAAGAGATAGTGGTCTTCAGAAGCAAGGGCCGAGTTAGGTCCAGTTAATGATTTGACTTAGGAGTTATATCACACCACTTTTTCAAATTTATAGGCCAAACCCCTGGTCTCATATGTAAGCTTAAATATGGGTCCATTTTGTTAATAATATGCATTCAGGCTCTATTTATGGGAATGGATGCGCTCATACAGTAAACAGCTATATTTCTTCTTAGCATAAAACAATTCAAATATATTTTATTGGTTTTAATTTAAAAACGAATAACTAAGGAGGAATATGATTTTATATCGAATTTCCGTTTCACTGTCTTCTTCTATTACCACCCTCCAAGGTACACAAGTGTCTGGCTAACCCACTGTGTCTCCTCATTATGTCAGGCAATAATTTAAATGCATGGATTATGTCTTAGCACCACCAATTTGGCAAATTCAAGTATAACTATGCCGGAGCAGTACCTAAAGTTTTATAGTACACTAGAGGTAGCAATAAAGTGGTTAAGTTCATATTTAATGTAATAGTTCCGCCGCACACCTGTAATTTAATTGAACTGCAATGGTGGTGCTGGTCCTCCGTTGACGCGGCCGAGTCCCTTAGCAACAATAATAGTTTGGAAACAGATCCGCACACACACTAGATTATGCAGTCGGGGAGTTGGCCCCTTTTACCATACCACCAGAAATATCAACGTCTTGGGGGGGGGGGGGTGAAGGAAGGGTTTGCCCCCCCCAAAATCTTGATATTTCTGGTGGCATAATAAAAGGGCCAACTCCCGGACTGCATAATCGTGTGCGCGGATAAGTTCATATTTAATCATTTTGGAAGAACAGGAACTTGATGGATGTTATAGGATCAACCCTCATCTTATATAGGAGAGCCTCCAAACATAAGAGACAATCGGTTGAGATGGAAAGTTACCCAGGTAGGAATAAAGGAAATTAATTGTTTACTTTTAGTAGAATGAAGAGTATATATTAATGAGAGTGCTACATCAATTACAAGGATGCAGAATGCCCAACCACCTCCATTATTCCATTCCCTAGCTCAACTCTACCTGATGCTTTAATTTATAGAATAGAATGCACCCGACCCCCTTCTGTGATGTCAGAGATTGGCGGTTCAGACAATGATATATAGTTCACAGAAGCACAGCAGATAGGGTGTGGGTTAGGGTCTGTGTTACTACATATTGGTAAGAAAGTGGAAATCGATTAGTAAATCAGCCATGATTATTTTTGTAACTGAAATTAACAATTTCTCCCTATGCCTCACCTTTTCTTTTTATTGATTCAATGTTTATTGTTTTGTTTCCAACTTAGACATAGATCAATGCAATCATTACACTTTTTTTTATACAGATTGCATTGTTCGATTAACACTGAGTAATATTAGCTATTTAGTTGGATTATTATACATGCATGCCTCACCTTTTCATCCATCTCCAACCTGTAGGGCGTCAGCTGGTATCTTTTAGGTTTCTTTGTTCCTGTGTCAGGAATAACAAAACTGGGGATGCCCAATGCTCCCGTGTAAGAAAATCCCCAAACAAATACCCGTTCTTTCCTTTTCGACCTCTCGCCCACATATTGAAATACTGGCAGATCATCTTCTTCTCTGCTTTTGCTAACTCTTGCAGACAAATGTCTCTGAAGGTGACCTCTGCGTTTCAGAATACACTGGCCTCTGAAGAACAATGAAGTCCACATTTGTAGATGATGTCAAGATACCTAGATGCAGGGATACATAACCCTGAAAATCAATACACTTGACATTCTACTGCATTTTATTACAAAAAAGACCCAAAACAATCAGATGCCCTATTTGTATACAGGTCTGTCCATGATCCGTCTGTGTATTGGTGAGCTACAAGTTTCATCACCCTAACAGGGAATTCTGGGCCTAATCATAGTTCATACTGCTGAAGGGCAACCACAGAACACTACAGTAATGCTCCTTTTCCCAAATTGCTGTCAGAATAGGACTTGATTTTAACTTCATACCTGTGGATAAAATGTGTGATTAAATCAAACCCAAACTTAACCCTCTGTGCTCTACACAAGAAGATAATTGGTCATTTCTAGGGAACGCATTTTAGGACATCCTCCGTACATTTCATCCTTTTCATTGTCACACCTTCGAAACTATTGTGCTGCCGGAACGCATTGAACTACTGCGTTTTCTTCTGCACGTGTGTCCCCATCAGCAGTCCTAGAGCCTTCAACCCCATGATCATTAATCACGCCCCTCCATGCTTCCTCCTCCCCCTTCCTCCTGCCGCAGTCATTGCCAGTTACCCTCCTAGCAGTAACTTTACAGCGAGTTCCGCCCAAAACTATTATAGCCAATCGTGGACTGGTTTACAGTTATGGACAAGAGCGTAGCCAAAGCTCTGCTTAGCCATTCGCTAGTTCCAAGGGAGGCGGAAAAAACTTGATAAAGCAGTCGCTTCCGGGAAGGGACAGGTAAACAAACAAGTGCGCAGGGACGGAAGGGGGCGAAGGGAATAGTTCTCTTCCGCCTTTCCAATCTCTGGGCAGTGACGTCACCAAGATCTGCTCTGGAACGGGAAGTACAGGACTCTAGTGAGCTTTCTGTTTGGCGTGTAAAATTTAAGGCGGGGCATAGATAATGGACTACAATTCCCATAATCCAGAGCTTCATCCATAGTGACCGTTTAACTGACAACGCTGAGAAGAGGGAACATATCGTTACAGGGACCAGTGTATGTATTTGTTCCTTTAGGTTTCTGTTTTTCGTCTTGCGCATGGAGATTTATAAATGCAATAAAAACCCTGCACAAGCTTCTTGCTGTTATGTCTACACCTCAAGCATATTCTTTGTTGAAGTGTTAGGCATTTAGTACACAACAACGTGTAATACTAGTGGGGAGCCCTGGATACTGTATGTAATACTTGATAAGTTGTTTTTGTATAAATTCTAGAATGCTGGTAGTCATTGTGAAGTAAAGGAAAATGATTTATTTGCAGTTGCATGATACCACTGTAGCAACACACCTGGCTGATCTACAGAAAAAACCCCAGCTACTATGGCAGTGGCACATTTGGCTTGTGACAGTCAAGGTAAGTAGCACGCTTATTCACTTCTATTTAGTACATGTCAGCCAGAGATGATCAATGTCCCTTCTATCGGTGGCCACCTTGTCTGTGGTAAAATACAGACTCATCTGTCATTCTCATATCTCATCTATTAAAGGAGACATCCATCCCAAAACTGTATATTGAAATTTAAGCAGCTTTACAGTGTACAATTTATATGGGATTTTTCCATATCATTTATAGATATAACTACTACTGAATGTAATATCTATTGGACTGTTTATATTCTTTGATACGGGTTCTGGCTTCTGAAACAGTGCAGCAGAACCCCCTAATTAAATTACAGTGGAACTCTTTTTGTATTTGTGAGATGTGTCATTGCTTTGCAGGTCAGGTCCTTTTTAATTTTCTTGTTTCTAAATGTTTGTGTTCCTTAGGTTCTGTGGTTGATCTCTCTGGGCAAGGGCTTCAAAAACTGAGCCCCACACTTCCTTTTGGGAATGACACACAAACTCTGATTTTGGACAAAAATCAAATAATTAAGCTTGAACATGTGGAAAAATGCAGGAATCTAGTACAGGTTTGTAACTGAAACGGAATTTGGTGGGTGGGGTCTATATATATATATATATATATATATATATATATATATATATATATATATATATATATATATATATATATATAGGTTGCTCAACTTTGATCTCTTGAATTATTACACTGTTAAAATAGCATAATGCGTTGCTTAGATCTGCCTTATGTGACATGTATATTTTTCTTTGAAATGTAAAACCAGTGATTTTTTTGTGACGGAACAGAGACCATGATTTTGTGTTTGATATTTACACCTAGGTATAGGCTTCACTTAAACTTGGGTTGCTTATGGCTACAGCTTTGGAGCTATATATATATATATATATAGACGGCTCACGTTTACGAGCCGAAACGTTGATTAAACTTACCTTTTTTTTCTTCACAAGACCTTTGAGTGCGGACTCCTTTTTGTTTATTTATATATAGATATATATATATATATCGGGATTTGGCCAGGATTCGGCCTTTTTCAGCAGGATTCGTATTCGGCCGAATCCTTCTGCCAGGTGAACTGAATCCAAATCCTAATTTGCATATGCAAATTAGGTGCGGGGAGGTAAATCGCGTGACTTTGTCTCAAAACAAGGAAGTAAAAAATGCTTTCCCCTTCCCACCCCTAATTTGCATTTGTAAATTTGGTTCGGTATTCGGCGAATCTTTCGCCAAGGATTCGGGGGTTTGGCCGAATCAGAAATAGTGGATTCGGTGCATCCCTCATTTTATATAATATTATTTCATATTGGGTATGGATTTTATGCTCCATATTGACCAGTAATGCTAAGCAGTATATGTTTTACACGTAGTGCAAAAAGTACATTTAAATTATTAATATATATATATAAATTTAATTTGATGGCAGGATATTTATTTCTGTTTTGTTTATTTGTCATTTATATTAGCTCTCCGTAGCCAACAATCGTCTTGTAAGGATGATGGGTGTTGCAAAATTAATACATCTCCGAGTACTAAACTTACCACACAACAGCATTGGGTATGTCGAAGGACTGAAGGACTTGGTTCATCTGGAATGGATTAATCTTGCGGGAAACAATTTGAAGGTACGGAATTTTATCAGCATTAGATGACCACATCTTTCCTACTGTATGCCTAAGGCAGGGTTCCCCAGCCTTTTTTACTTGTGAGCAACATTCAGATGTAAAAAGAGTTGGGGAGCAACGCAATCATGAAAAGTGTTCCTGGGTGGTGCAAAATAAGTGCTGTGATTGGCCATTTGGTAGCCCTTATGTGGACTGCCAGCCTATAGAGGGCTCTGTTTGGCACTGCACTGGGTTTGCATACAACCAAAACTTCCCTCCATGCCACTAATTAAAAAAATAAGCACCTGCTTTGATGCCACTGGGAGGAACATCCAAGGGTCTAAGAGCAGCACGTTGCTCGCAAGCCACTGGTTGTGGACCACTGGTCTAAGGTTTAAATTATTTTTGAGCATGTATGTGTGCTGGGTTGGTCTGTCCCACTGGGACACCTGGAGAAAAAAAATGTATGGGCCCCACTGGCCTACGCACATGCGGGTTGACACATAGTGTGGTGCAGCTTGTCACATGCAGGGTACGGATTGCGTCGGTGGTAATCCGTTAATAACCTTACATCTCTGCCCACTGGATCTTTATTGGAAGGCTCTACTACAACAACTGACAAATCAAAACATTGATTATACTTACTACTTTCTTACCATTAGATTACTGAATTTGGAATGTATCCATGGCTTCTCAGGTCCAAGCCCAGGCTACTGCTCTGGTGATGGCTCCAGAGTACATTTTTCACCCACCACCACTGACAAAAGTTTGCAAGACAGTTTAAATATGTGGGGCATATGTGGTTATGTCTGGCGTATTTTCCATATAGTCGGAGAAGCATTACTTAGATTTTTGTGTTAATTGTTGGCTATTATTAAAACACAGACATGCTGCTCAGTAATTATATATTATTATCCATTTTACTTAGATAATTGATCAGATAAACAGTAGCACCTCCCTTCAACATCTGGATTTGTCAGACAATAACATATCTCAAATTGGTGACCTCTCCAAGCTAAAATCTCTGAAGGTAAGACAAGGTTTTCTAATGTTCATATTTAACTGGATTTTGCATTTTGTGTGCATGAGACTTGACACTTACCAGATATTTATTAATAAAGATATTTTAGAATTGGGGCAATGACCTATAAATCAAAGGCAAATGATTAACATATCCAGCTTGCTTTTTAAAATTGTATATTTCCGTTTAAAGGAACAGTTCAGTGTGAAACAGTTCAGTATGAAACTAAAAACTGTGTAAATAGATAGGCTGTGCAAAATAAAAATTTTTCCTAATATAGTTAGTTAGGCACAAATTTAACTTATACAGGCTGGAGTGACAGATTGTGTAACATAGTAGCCAGAACACTACTTCCTGCTTTTCAGCTCTCTGACTCTGAGTTAGCCAGTGACTTGAAGGGGGGCCACATGGTACATTTCTGTTCATTGAGTTTGCAATTGATCCTCCGCATGCAGCTCAGATTCAAAAGCAACAGATATGACCCATGTGCCCCCTCAAGTCTCTGATTGGTTAATGCCTGGTAACCAGGGTAACCAGTCAGTGTAAACCAAGAGAGCTTAAAAGCAGGAAGTAGTGTTCTGGCTATTATGTTACACATCCAGTCACTCCAGCCTTTATACATTACATTTTTGGCTAACTAACTATATTAGAAACATTTTTTATTTTGCACAGCCTATCTATTTACCCAGTTTTTATTTTTACACTGAATAAAACTTCAGAAAATGACATATCCTTTCTAATTATGGTGTAAAATCCACAAGTAATGGACCTTAATGGATTCTTGGATGACAAACCTAGCTTAGCTTACCTCGCTATTGTGATACTAAGCTCTATAGTTAGTATAGGTATGGGTATATAGAATTTATGTGAAAGTAGGGAGGGGTGTGTGTATGGATGCTGGGTTTTCATTTGGAGGGGTTGAACTTGATGGACTTTGTCTTTTTTCAATTTAACTATGTAACTGTGTAACTACTTTTGTGTTAAAATTGGAAAACCTCTCCAACTGTGTGTTTTACTTTGGGTATTTTCAGGTGTCTTTTAATTTGAAGTCACGTGTTGCTACTATCAAACTGATATGTCCTCAGTATTCCAGGGCACATCTACCTTGCTTAGTTAGCTGGGCAGTACTAAATATTTACCTTGATAGCATATTTATTTAACATATATTTTGCATATCTCAGTTATGTAAAACTACTGACTGTACAATTTTTTATTTTTTATCTTTTGTAGACTTTGCTTCTTCATGGTAACAATATTGCATCTTTACGTGCAGCATCTGCTTGTCTTCCTCAAAGCCTCACTATACTTTCATTGGCAGAAAATGAAATCAGAGACTTGAATGAAGTAAGTGATTTTCTGAAACCGTTATTAAACTAATTGAGCTTTTAGCGTCTATATTATTATGTTGAACAAGTCAAACATACAAATACACTGGTATTTTTTAAAAAGATATCTCAACATACAATAAAGTGACCCCCATTTGAAAGTTGTAAAGACAAAGGCAAATCATTCAAAAACTATAATAAAGAAAAAATGAAAGCCAATTGAAACGTTGCTTAGAATTAGCCATTTTATAACATTCTGTCATGATTTTTATGGTGTTGTTTTATTTCTAAATTACACTGTTTACACTGCAAATAATTCACTCTACCATATAAAATGTAGTGCCTGAACCAATAAGTGTATTTTTTCTTAGTTGTAATACTGGTGTGTAGGCAACCATCTCAGGTCATTTTGCCTGGCATGTGCTTTCAGAAAGTGCTGCACTATGGAACTGCTTTCTGACAGGCTATTGTTTCTCCTACTCAATGTAACTGAATGTGTCGCAGTGGGACCTGTTTTTTTTTTACTATTGAGTGCTGTTCTTAGATCTATCAGGGAGCTGCTATCTACTTACCTTCTCATTGTTCTGCTGCTAGGATGCTGGAGGGGGAGGGAGCTCAAACTTAAAGTACAGCAGTAAAGAGTGACTGAAGTTTATATTTGATAGCATCCCTCTAAAAGTGAACCACCTATTTAAAGGAGAACTATACCCCCAGAATGATTACTTAACCAACAGTAAATATTGCCCTTTTACCTTGAGCAACCTTTTCGTGATGGTCTTTGTACTGCCTCAGAGATCACCTGACCAGAAATAATGCAGCTGTAAAAGACAGAACTTAATCAGTTGGCTCATGCACCCTAACACTTGCCCTTGGTTTAGTTGCACCGTGAATAGTTCTTACAATGGCAATAATACTGGATCCCATACCTATACTGAAAAAGTATATTTTTATGAAAATTGCTTATTCAGATGAAGCAGGGTTTTATATTTGAGCTGTTTTAAGTGATACATTTTTATAGAGACCTACATTGGTTGTGGGTTTAGTTTTTCTCTAATAGGATATAAATGATCTGTTTAAGTGCCTTATTTATGTAAGAAATTGCAGAATTTTTAAAAGATAATATTTAGAACTGTTTTTCATGTGGGATGAAGCTTATATTATATTTTTATTTTTGCAATACTTCCCCTTGAAGTTTTTCTTTAAGACATTGTTACCCGTACTCGAATGTTTGCCTCCTACATTCACAAATATTTGTCTTTCAAGACAGGTCTGACCTGATACGGATCGCTCTTTTCTACATTATCCATTCTTTCATGTGATTTGTCTTGAATGATTTGTAGTTAGAACATAACAATTGTTACTCAAACATTCTGAACTGGTAAAAGGTCATGGTACATTTTTTGAAGTTTTTTCTCATTGGTATTATATGTGGATAGCAATAATGGTTATCTAAGCTGAAATGCGTTCCGCTTTGCTATATATTCCAGTATTAATGAAACAAAACAATTGTTACACTGACGTAATGAAACGGTGAAAGGTCATGGTTCTCATTTTGAGAGTTTTTTTCCACATTGTTTTCTGATAATATGTGCATAGCAATTATGGTTTGAAAATTTCTAAAATGAATTCAATTTTGATATATAGTTAAATAGCCTTTCCCTTTATTTTTTACTATGACATTCTAACATGCTTAAAATTACTGCTTACCAGGTAGCATTCCTTGCTGGCCTTGTCTATTTGGAACAGTTATCAATAATGAACAATCCTTGTGTGATGGCCACACCGTCTATACCAGGGTTTGACTACAGACCTTTTATTGTCAGCTGGTGCTTAAATCTTAAAGTTTTAGATGGCTATGTTGTCTCCCAAAAAGAAAGGTAAGTAATACTGACTATTGTAAGTAATTATGTCCATTGCTTCACTAACGGTTAATTTGCTTTTTCTTGTTTTTGGTTCTGTCATGCAGGGCTACGTACACCACTCCAGATATTATAGATATTGTAGCCCCCCAACCCTCCCCCCCAAAAAAAATACATAAAGTGGTCCTCCATTTTTGAGAACTTATGCAATTTACATTAATTACATTAGTAAAGTGGTTTCTGAAATATTAGTAATTTTAGATTAGTAGTTTTAGACTTCTAATAGCAGGATTGGCTGAAAAGCTCTTTTTCTGAAGGCCAATAGTGACCCTAACTGTCAATACACTTTCTAGGTATAAGTATGCACTTTCTTAATGTGATTTCTGCATGCCATAAGATTGAATGAGGTCAAAGTGAAATTCTTATTACAACATACTGAAACCATTTAAAGCTTTTACTTTTATAACTTAAAATATTCCATATTTTGCTAGCTTGAAAGCAGAATGGCTATACAGCCAAGGCAAAGGAAGATCGTATAGGCTTGGCCAGCACATTCCATTAGTCCAGTACCTGGCAACTGTGTGTCCATTAACTTCCGCACATGGACTCCAGACAGAAGAGGATGCAAAGCTGGATAAAATATTAAGTAAACAGAGGTAAAAGCTCTATTCACACGTAGTTTTAATACTCGTTTATGTTGCTAAGGCTTACACTTAATGATTTTGTTCCTTAATATTGAGCAAGGACAAGGTGCTTTTAAAGGGAAACTATAGCGAAAAGGAAAATTTATTATAAGCTTCATCATACTGAAATAAGACACTTTCTAAATACAATAAAAACATTCTTCATGGTTTCTGAAAAAATCAAGTTTATGTTTACAATCCTTCTCTCTGCATCGGTTTCTCTTCCGTCTTCATGCAGCAGTTGGGTGTCTGATATTCATTTACAGTTAGATCCAATATATCTTATTGGGGGGGGTTTCCTTTCCTAGCAGATAAATTAGAGCTCACTCAAATAACTGATTCCAGTACAAACAAAATCTAACAAAATAACTGCCTTTTGCACAAATCCTGCATGTAGAGAGACATGATGTCTGGTGATTTTATTAGAGTGAGCTCAAATACATCTTCTAGGCAAAATGAGCCCCCCTATAAGATATATTGAATCTAACTGTCAATGAATATCTGACACCAAACTCCTGCATGAAGAAACAATGAAGAGAAACAGATGCTGAGAGAGGAATAGTGAAGATGAACTTGATTATTTCAGAAAAAATGCAGAATATTTAATTGATTGTATTTAGTCTCTTATTTCAGTATGATGAAGCTTATATTAAATTAATTTTTGCAACATTTCCCCTTTAAAGTTGTATATTACTTGGTCATAAACTTACTGTAGCCGAGTATATACTTAATGTAAACTTTGCTGGTAATTTTGCTGCATATAGGCAATTGCTTATTCGTTGTAGTTTTACATGTATACTCTTGCCATTCATTTGAAAGTTTGAATTGTTTTGCAAGTGTGCTGTTTGGAAATTAATGGTTAGTAAATAATAGCATATATTTTGATAAGCCAGTTATGCGTAAGATGCACAATGTGGCCTTCAATTCATTGCCTGATTATTATAAACTTACATTTCTGTATGTCCTAAAAAGACTGTGTTTGTAAATATGTAAATATACTGGGTGACAAAATCATAAAAAAATATATTAATGCTGTGCATTTCTTGGCTAGATTGCACCAGAAGCAATTATTGCATCAAACGCGCAGTGATGGCTACCTCACCTCATCTACTCCAAATAAAAGGTTACCACTGTCTACTGAACATCACAGTCCAACACATGTATTACAAACTGGTGGGTAACTGTTTCCATTTTAATCCTAACGGTAATAAGCCTTTTGTCAGTTAGTCTTTTAGCAAGCTTTATTTTCACAATAAGGCTCAAATGAGCATTCCCTTGCAATGTTTGGAGAAGCATATGTGTGTTTTGTGGAATACAATACAAATTGAATGTTTACATCTTTTTTTAGAACCCACAGTACAAGTAAATAACTGGCTCAGGTCAAGCAGTTCTGAGGATCACTCATACGCTGTTAGAAATATCTGCTCCAGTCCTTTCGGTCCACCACATTACAGTAGTCTTTATATGGAAGACATCCAAACAGATGAAGACAAACTCAACTGCAGTCTTCTTTCCTCAGAATCTACCTTTATGCCTGTTGCTCCAGGCCTTTCTCCTGTCTCACCAACCGTAGAGTTAAGGGTTCCAGCCATAAAAGCTGACCTGCCAGTCAATGAAACTGTGATTGAGTTTAACAAAGACCACACTGAACTGCCCCCCTCTGAAACTCCAGAAAAGCCTAAGTTAATTCCAGGTCTATCAGCAATGCAAGATGATAAATCATGCTGTGTCTATCCAGTTATCAAAGATGAGAATGTAACCGAAAATATTATTAATTGTGAAACTGCGGTTAGTATGGAAAGTACTCAGACATCAAATGGCCCAACATGTCACAATTTAATAATGAATTGTAAACAGGCTTCTGTTCTGGATCAAGATGTAAACCACATAAATAAAATAAGCAAAGCTGCTACAAAACTTCAGTCCTGTTGGAGAGGTTTTTATGCAAGAAAGTACAACCCAAAAGTTAAAGATGTATGCTATGAAATCCGACTTAGCAGAATGCAAGAGCACATAGTATTCTTGACAGAAGAAGTAATTAGGTGAGTTCCTACTTGTTGTTGGCTAATGTGTACTTGTTCTGTGTAGATACCATTTTTATTAATCACTACATTGCTTTAAACATGAAAAAAAAATTCTGAGAGAAAGTATTGCCCAACAAGCAAATTTATAATTATAGCACTGTGCTCTATAGTGGTGACATAGTTACCCAGAAGGGCTTTACTTGCAGCAACAAGGTCATCCTATTCCGTTATTTATGACAATTTTTGGATTATGGATCAGTGTGGGTAACCTCCAGATAGTATATTGAATAGTACAGCACTGTTTGTATTGGTGTTGGTTGCTTGAAAGGATGGTAGGTCAGTGCCCCAAATGTGCTTGCATCAAGGCTAAACCGTGTCCTGTGTATCTTTAGGAGATTTTGAAAGAGAGGAGTTAATTGCTATGGAAATTAGATCTAACTTCTATGAATGTCTCCGACTCATTTAATACAATCCAGCAGAAGATTTTTCATCTTGTTCGTGATCATATTCATTAATGCCATCAACCCATATATTTTGTTACCCCTACCCCTGCCATCGCTGTCCAGTCATGGAAAAGTGCAAGAGTAGTAACCCTATCCTTTAGCATTTGTTGTTTAGCGTTTCTTTTTCTAATGACAAAGGAATAAATGGCTTATAACTCTGTCCCACTGTGTCTATGCTGTAGGCTAAGAAAAGAGAAAGAAGAGGACCGAATACAAAGAATTTTGCAAGGGGAAGCTGTGAGGTACCTATGGGAACAGGTAAGACTTAAATTTTAGTTATATGCCACTTCTTTTTCTTTAACCTTTTAAGAACATTACATTGCAAAATCTACAGCACTGTCTCTAGTATGCCATTTTTTCGTGCCCAGTTTTCTCTTTGATTTTTGCTATGGATGCACCGAATCCACTATTTTGGATTTGGCCGAACCCGCGAATGATTCTGCCGAATACCGAACCAAATCCTAATTTGCATATGCAAATTAGGGATGGGAAGGGGGAAACGTTTTTTTTACTTCCTTGTTTTGTGAAAAGAAGTCATGAGATTTCCCTCCCTGCCTCTCATTTGCATATGCAAATTAGGATTCGCATTTGGTTCGGCCAGGCAGAAGAATTCAGCCGAATACGAATCCTGCTGAAAAAGCCTGAAACGAATTCTGGATTTGTTGCATCCCAAATTTTTCCTGCACCACAAACTGGCAGTATGTAACTTTGCAATCAAAGACCACCAGAACTGAAAGGGTTAAAAGACATTTAAAAAACAGCAGAGTACTACTTGCCTCCTTTAGTTCTCCACCTTTCTCTTCTTCCTGGGCTTTCCTTACTTTAGGAAGGGCACATCAAAAGCTCTGTGTTGTGTTGCAGATAATATTTAGGAACACATGAAAACAACATTCTCAGCAAGCAAGTGCAGTTATATAGATTATGTTGGAAAAAAAAAATGATTTCAGCTGAAAAGACGATTGTCATGCATGCAGACTGCACTGACTTCTATGCAGTTATGCAATGCATATTTCTAATAATTACTAATAAAGGACAGGTTTGGGCTCCTTTTAAATCTGATGACTGATAGAAGGGACCTCAGATCACAGGTCATAGAGTTTACTATCTGTAGTACTTGCATATACACATCTGCTGTTGTCACTGCTTCCTGGGAGGATCTTTATCGCCTACATGCCTGCATAAGAAAAGTGGCACATTTATTACATTATTACACACTTCCTATTTTTGGGATAGGGGGCTTTATGTTCTAGTGTAAGCTCCAATCAAGTTGCATAATGTTTGTTTTAGAGATATTAATTGCATTTGTTTGTTGCTTGTAATTATGGCAAAGTGTGATCAGTGAATTATAAGTTTGACCACCAAGATTGGCTTTATTGAATTTTTAATAATTCTGCATTGCTTTTGATTAATTGATTTTGCCTGTGTTGGTTGTGTGCAGTATTTGTATTTTTGAGTCTCTACATGCCCATAGCTTTAATCCTACGAATATTGGGAAACTTTTCAGAGGATGCCTAGAAATTCTTAATTATGACTTTTGTACCTTGGGACATGTGGGTAATCGGACAAAGCATTACAGTTAACTACAGGTAGCTTGGAGAAAAAAGTTATTTTTATTCATTTTCAGAATACAGAATGTGTACTTCTGAGTATTTTTTGTTACAAAGTTACCAGATTTTGAAAGTAAAAGCAGTAAGGTGTGATGTGCTTTGCACGGTGTGGTTTTGTTTTTTAAGATCACATCCACTTTCACCACACCCCTTAAAGGGGTTGTTCACCTTTTAATTATATGCTAGTATGATGTAGAGAGTAATATTCTGACTGATATATGCCTTTGGTTTTCATTTTTTATTGTTTGTGGCTTTTTAGTTATTTAGCTTTTTAGTCAGCAGCCCTATTGGTTTTCAGTTTCAGCATCAGGTTGCTAGGTTCCAAATTACCCTAGCAACCATGACTGAAATTTGAATAGGAGAGGCCTGAATAAGAAGATGAGCAATAACAATATATTTGTAGCTTTACAGAGCATTTGCTTTTAGATGGGGTCAGTGACTATTTGAATTGTGGAAAAAGTCAGAAGAAGAAGGCAGATAAATCATAAACTATAAAAAAGAAAAGATGAAGACCAATTGAAAAGTTGCTTAGAATTGGCCATTCTATAATATACTACAAGTTATCTTAAAGGACCAGTAACATCAATTTTTCTTTTTTTTCAAAATTTGTTAGTACCGTATACAACAAAACATAAACACCAAGGCAAATTAAACTTTTAGATTGCAAAGCCTTTAAGAAATAACTTACCGAAACTCCACTTCCAGTCCTCTTCAAAAAAGGCGACAGGGCGACCATCCATCCTGTGGTGTTCGATTCCTCCCTGGCTATTCTAGTGATAGCATGTGAAGATGGCTGAGGCTCCACTCCACAGAGGCGGAGGAGATGGCTCCTCCACCTTCTCCTGCAGCAGCGGGCACTGCCAGCCCCGGGAACACTCAGATGGGCACATCGATGGGGAGCAAGTGGCATGCACACCCCACTGATTCGGCTCTCCCAGTACCTGCTGCTGCTGCTGGGAATAGGGGAAGCGCTGCAGAGTGGAGCCTCAGCCATCTTCACGCGCTATCACTAGAATATCCAGGAAGAAGAAATCGAACACCGCAGGATGGTCGCCTTTTTTGAAGAGGACCAGAAGTGGAGTTTCGGTAAGTTATTTCTTAATAAAGGCTTTGCAATCTAAAAGTTTAATTTGTCTTGGTGTTTATTTTTCATTGTATACTAACGAATTTTGAAGAAAAAATTGATGTTACTGGTCCTTTAAAGGTGAACCACCCCTTTAACTGACACATATTTAAGATCAATGATACGTATCTTTTTCTAATTCTAAAAAATTACTTTTAATTATTTCCTTTATAAAGTGCTGCAAGGACACCCAGCACTGTTCAATCTTACAATGTATAAAAGTACACACAAGGATAACAAGTATTATAATTCAATACATATGTACAAACACACAGATATTAAAAATCATGCACTGTTTCTGAAATAATCAGTTGTTCTTCATATTATCCTTCTCTCTGCATCTGTCTCTTCATGCAGAAGTTGGGTGTTAAAGTAGGTCTAATATATCTTTTTTGGGGGGGACAGGGCTTCCTTTCCTAGCAGATTTCTTAAAAAACCCAAAATAAATGACTTTGGCACAATTCCTGCATGTAGAGACACAGGCTTTCTGATGATTTTAAAAAATTAAGCTCTTCTGCATCTTCTAGGCAAAGGGAGCACCATCACATAGGCTGTATTAGACCTAACTATCAATCATAATCTGACTCCAGCTCCTGCATGAAGAGATAAGAAAAATGACAGATAAGAGGGGGAGAGTTAAGAGTACGGTAACTCTTATTTCAGAAATGGATCAGAATTCTTGATTGACTTTATTTTTTTTTTTTTTTTTTAAATATGTCTTTATTGAAATTTTATAACAAATCAAATAAACAAACACAAAGGAATTTGGAATTACGAAAAGAAAAACATTTCAAACGTACAATACACAACAGCATTTTCCTCATACATATCATTGAAAGGGAAAAGAAATACAATTAAGAATACCTTGTTCTTAATATCTGATTTATGTGGTGGCTCCTGGGGGGCGTTCGTGGCGGTTGGTCCTGAGAGCGTAGGAGATCTTGAATATACCGGTCTGTGTCTTGGACATTAGTATTATCGAGTAATAGTTCCGTATCATACCACGTAGTGTATCTAAATGCATATATCGTTAAATGTCTAGTATGAATTGGGAGTGATTGAATGTAACTCATCCATGTCGAAAAAAATTTATCAGTAAATTGTTCTTTGTTTGTAGTGGATTCCACCCAATCCATGTGAAATATATGGTGTAGCTTTTGTTTGACCAGAGATAGGGGGGGGTGCAGATGGAGAAAGCCAATGGTGCAATATGGTTTTCCGAGTTGCAGCCATTAACCTTTCTGCCAGCTGCCTTTCAGAGCGCGAAAGCTTCAGGTGTGGAGGAGGTATCTCAAAAATTGCCCATGTTAGCGTAAAAACGTTAACTCGTTGAGTCAGAGACTTCCAGTATATCTGAACTTCCCCCCATAATTGCTGAATGATAGGGCAGAGCCAAAGACAGTGCACAAGGTCAGCCCGGGGTTGATGACATCTCAGACAATTATCCGAATTTAGAGTACCCATGTGATGCCGCCTAAGAGGAGTAAGATATGAGCCATGCAATACCTGTAAAGCCATTTCTTGATACTTAATTGACTTTATTTTAAAAAAAATATTATTTAGTATGATAGATATTTAATTTCTATTTTTGTGATCGTTCTTCTGAACACACCACCGTATGTAAGCAGTGGCAATGTCATTATTAATTCCACAAGAACACAAAGTACATGTTCACTATCTCAAAACAGCGGTGTTCCTTAGATGGGAAGGGAAACCAGTATAGCACATCATTAACTCCAACTGCTACACACTGGCATTGCTTTAATTGCCACCATTAACCTGGGTTTTAGACAAATAAAGAGAGTGCCTTGCCACCTATTCTTTGCAGCCAGGGATTTTCCTTTAATGATAAACACCAAAAACCTTTCTCTTCTACTTCCAGGTACAAGCCATACAACAATGGCAAAATACAGTAAAATTGCAAACTGCCAACAGCTCTGAGAATGATCTTCCATCAGCCAGTAATTCAAAGCATGCCAATCCTGCTTTGGAAGAGTTGCCTTCCAGCCCTGAAAAACTGAATAGAAAAGCATCACCAGATATCCCAGACTCTGGTTTTCACTCTGTCATATTAAATCACTGCACCATGGGTAATACTGAAAAAAACTCCTCTGAGGAAAGTGAATATTCCCAGCCCTCTCTGGATACTGTTCGCCATTACAACGACAAGGTGCCGGATAGCCCTGCAGATCAAGATTTGACTCGAGAAGAGCAAAGCCAAAGCAGCAAAGATAGTTTCACCAGTGAGCAGGACAGCAGTCTACTGCAGCAGTATCTAAGGTCTGTTGAGCAGCTGGATGAGACTGCAGATAATACAAGCTACAGTGAAAGGACTGAGGAAAGCAGACCTGAAATTACCACATGTTCAGACAATTCCGACTTATCCTGCAGCATCTCTCACTTTTTGCCTGAAAACAGCAAGCAGGAAAACATTGATATACATAGCAATTTACCTTCTATAGATGATGGACATAACACACCAATACCATGTGATTCTAGTTTACTGGTGCCACAGCCAGACTTAGTTTAAGTATCTGTGTGCCAGCAGAATTGGTTTATTTTCTTTAGTGTGGAACTGAATTCGAAAATCGCTTCTACTGTTATGCACTTTAAATTATCACAGCATTATCCTGAAAGCACATCATGCCATCTTTCTGTCCAATAAATTCTGTGTTTATCTACAATGCTCTTCACCAAGCGTTCATTTTTTGTGTACTGCTGTTTTTTTACAGTGTTTTCATATACACAGTAGGTATGAAAGTATTTTGAAGTAAAATATGCAGTATGCCTTGGGATCTACGAAATGTCATCCAAGCAATATATTTTAAAATATAATTGTTAATAGAAAGCAGAATTTTAAAAAAGCTTAGAATAATAGTAACTGAAAAGGCTACTCTCTGGGATGGAGCTAATTAGAAGATTAACGACAATTATACTACTTCTTATAATAGGTAAGTAGTGCACAAAACTTACAAAGCACCACTAAAAGCAAATGGTAAATGCAGCCCCTTTTCTTTAATTGTTACACCTCTTGTTTTCATGTTGAGTCTGTAATGTTCGCAATCAACAAAATAATGAAAAACCCTATAAAACATATAGTTTCAGGTTATATAAAATTAGTAAAGTGCGTGGAGCTTTTAAAACCACTTAGAGCACCTTTATATTTGATAGACACTGTGCTTAATCTGGATGCTGTAAATGATTTTAATTGTACAGGAAATTTAGTATAAGGTTAATACAGTGTTTTTTCAAGATGTCATATGTACACTGATTTTTTTTTTTTTAATTACTTTTTCGTTCTAATGAGATCTTTTTCGTTTCTACAGCTTTAGCCTACACAGGAGTTGGCAAATTTAACTGATATGGTTGTACTGTGTGACATTCTTTCCAATCACTTGTGAAAATGCAGATGCAGTTCTGGGTCATATATTTTGAGAACTAAATTGTGCTTCAAACTATTTTTCATTTTTTCACATATAAACCGTGGCCTGATAGTACCACAGCTAACGATTGATCCAATCACGCAGTAGAGGAGCCCCCGCACATAAAGTCATTTAGCACATTCAACTTCCTCACATTTTATTCTGAAGAGTGTGGGAGGTGATTTTAATCTCACACTCCTTATACATTTGTTGTTTTTGTATAATGAACTCCTTATAGTGGTGGTTCACCTTTTAGTTAACTTCTAGTATTTTATAGAATGGCTAATTCAAAGCAACTTTTCAATTTGTTTTCATTACTCATTTTATATAGTTTTTTTTACATTATATGCATTTTTCAAATTGGGGGTCACTGACCCCATCTATAAAACAAATTATTGTTACTTTTTGTTACTCATCCTTCTATTTAGGTCCTCTTCATATTTCAGTCTCTTATTCAAATTAGTGCATGGTTTGGAGTGCAAGTGTTTGGAAGGTGAACAACCCCTTTAATTTAAAGGTGAACAATCCCTTAAATGGCTCAGTGAATATAAAAAGAGGCACTAGGCATAATAACAGTATATAAAATAGACACTAGTAACAACCCGATAAGAGTAAAGGTATTTAAAGAGCATATAAAGTGATGTATAGCCAGGAAATGGGACTGTATACTATATATTAAAATTGTTCAATAAATTGTGACTTTCTAAAAAAATCATAATCATCCAACTTAAAGATTTATCAAAAAACGTCAGTGTGGGACCCCTGGAAAACAGACCACTCTATTGCTAAAGTGACATAAGGACCATCCGAATAACAGCGTCCACCATGAGGACTACACTGTGAACCAGAAGCACCATTAAGGCCCATGTGATCCAACAGACCGGCAGTGAGGAAAAAGACATCCGCACACAGCCGTGACTCCGGACCTCTGGCAGATCCACCCAAGGTATTCTAGTAGACAAAAGAGATCACAGAATAGATTGCGCTTTCTTTTGAAGGCACTGTTCCATCCGACTGCATTTTAACCATTTGTTAAAGTGGACCTGTCACCCAGACATAAACATCTGTGTAGTAAAAGTTCTTTTCAAATTAAACATGAAATGCAATTTCTATTATTTATTAAAGCATTCATAGCAGTTGTAAGCTCATTTAAAAGTCTCAGCTGTCAATCAAATATTGTCTGCCCCTCCTCTATGCTTTACAGAGTCCAATGACTGCAGCACACTGTTAGTTATAGTTTACTTTCACCGTTGTGGTTTTATTAGACTTCAGAAAGGGCCCTGTGAGGCCGGAAACGTTGGCTTTTTTTGTCTACCTGCACAATTGAGCTAATAAAACCACAACGTTGAAAGTAAACTATAACTAACAGTTTGCTGCAGTCATTGGACTCTGTATCGAATTCTCCTGACCTGTGGCAGGTTGGGTTAATTACTGCTGAGCACCTGGTCCTCAAGGATTTTGCACTAGGTTGAGCACTCTAATATTATGTGGAACCTCCTCTATGCTTTAGGCATAGAGGCGGGGCAGACAACTACTTTCGCTTTCCATTCAGCACTTCCTAAATGTCGCTGCTCTCCACACATTCCCCAGTTCTCTTCACCTTTTAATTGTGTAGTCAGGGCATGGGGATGGACGTTGGGTCCCCCATTCTGGTGCACAAACAAGATTTTGAGATGATGCAAGGCTTGCCTTAAAGGAATTGTTAAGTGTAAAAATAAAAACTGGGTAAATAGGCTGTGCAAAATAAAAAATGTTTCTAATATAGTTAGTCAAAAATGTAATGTATAAAGGCTGGAGTGACTGGTTACCAGGCAGTAACCATTCAGAGACTTGAGCAGGGGCACATGGGTCATATCTGTTGCTTTTGAATCTGAGCTTAATGCTGAGAATCAATTGCAAACACACTGAACAGATATGTACCATGCGGGCCCCCTTCAAAAAGCAGGAAGTAGCGTTCTGGCTATTATTAGTCACTCCAGCCTTTATACATTACATTTTTGGCTAACTAACTATATTAGAATGTTCACAAAATGGCTCCTGCCTGCTTGCTATAATTATAAAGTCCCAGACCAAAGAAAACAAGATTTGAACTTTTATAACCAAGAAATGACTTTGCTCATGGCTTGTTGTCATGTTGTGTTTACACACAACAGCAATTTCTACCATTTCTGATTCTGCCTACGTAGTTCATATAGTTAATATATGCTATATCTGTGATCCGTCTCTGGGAATTTATGGGAAATAAAATGGAGTGATTGAAATCATTAAAAAATGTTTCTCCATTGGAGACTGCATTTAGCTGGATTTGAGCAGACAGTATGTCTCTGAACACCTCAGAATTCATTCGGCTGCTTCTGTCCTGTGTCACATCATGGATAAACACTAGTGTCCCAGTGCCACTGGCAGCCATGCACGCCCAAGCCATCACACTGCCTCTGCCATGTTTTACAGATGATGTGGTATGCTTTGGATCATGAGCTTTTTTCTTGCCATCATTCTGGTAGAGGTTGATCTTGGTTTCATCTGTCCACAAAATGTTTTTCCAGAACTGTGCTGGCTTTTTTAGATGTTTTAGCAAAGTCCAATCTAGCTTTTCTATTCTTGATGCATGTTGTCTGTTTACAGCAACATCTTCCACATACAAGCACCCCCTCAAATCAATTCCAGGGCTTTTATCTGCTTCATTGATAATGGCATAACGAAGGAATTGCCCACACCTACCCATGAAACAGCCTTTTGAGCCCCTGAAATGAAGTGATTGTGTTTAAAAAAGGCTTTAGTTTCTCACATCTTTATGCAATCTTTTTGTTCAACCCACTGAATTAAAGCTGAAAGTCTGCAGTTCAACTGCATCTGAGTTGTTTCATTTAAAATTCATTGTGATAATGTACAGAACCAAATTTAAAAATAGTTGTCTCTGTCCAAAGATTTATGGGCCTAACTGTAGGGTAGAAGCATATATAATACACAACGGCCATGAATATCCTGTAAATGATATCCTTATAAATGCTTTGTGATGTCATTTCTGTCACATGATTCTTGAAACTTGTGTATTATAATAAATAAAGTTCCCCCTTTTGAAAAAATATGAGGATATTATAAGTCACCTCGAAGTTCCACGACCTGTAAAAAAAGCATTTGACCTTTGGCTTCATGTTTTTATATGGTCATGGAGCTCCTTGGTGACTTAATATATTTATAATACACATAAGCCACGAATATCTTGTACATTATATCCTTCTAAACGGTGACTAGTGATGTCATCAGTTATAAACTGTGAGTAGTGATGTCATTTTTGTTTGAAAGGGGCCCCAGTGAATTCTGATGGCGGCCCTGGCTATAGCCAGAAAGCTGGTGTTTGTTAAACGGGTGGTTCACCTTTACGTTAACTTTTAATACATTATAGAATGACCAATTCTAAGCAACTTTGAAAGTTTTTTTTTTATATAGCTTTTGAAGTTGTCTCTGAATCAGTTGGGCAGCTGATAAAATCTTCAGTCTGTACATCTCTGTACATCTAGGCACCTGTAGCAATCTAATGGCAATGTTTTCAGTTAAAGGCAAGCAGACATTCATTAAGGGTCTTTAACATCACCATGCAGCATTACAAGTAAAACTCCTGAACGTGCATAAAATGTAGTGGAATTTCTGGATGAGATTGTGATCGAGGAAAGCCTGCCCGTGACTACGAAGAAAAGTCAAGTTTTAGGAACTATCGGTGCAGATACGTTTAATCTACAATATAATCCACACATAACTAAAGCGAACTTTCATTCTGTGCAATGAATAACGATTGCCCTGTTGTTCTGCTCTTCTATGTCGTACAACTGTCTCAGAATGACTTCCTGTCAGATTTCTGTGTACTTGTAGCGAAGGCACAGCGCCCCGCCCCTCCCTATATATAACCCGTTACCCAGAATCCTCTCTTCCTCTTCGCCATCGTAGCCGGCGCCATGAAGTATGTTATACTTTAGAAGCAGTCCCTATTTTACTAATCTGTTGTCATCCTTTATCCCTGAATGTCTATTTGTGCTCCCGGTGTCATGGAGTCCTTGTTCGCTGCTTCTCGGTTCCTGACTTGTCTTTATTTTCTCTCGGTAGGGTCGAGCTGTGCAGCTTCAGTGGCTACAAGATCTACCCGGGGCACGGGCGGCGCTACGCCAGGACTGATGGAAAGGTAAGGCGTGAGGCTGTGTAGAGTGGGGCATGGGATAGTGGATCTGACTAACGTGCTGGCGGAAGTCTACACATGCCGGCCTGAGAAGCGTTCTGTTCTCTGCCTGCTCAATGTTGTTATAGGCCCCAGGCCTGCGGGGATCTAGATTTGTCGCTAAGTACATTCAGTGTGCCTCTCGAACTGCGGCCTTTCACTTGTTCTTGCTAAAGAGTTACCGGCAAAACTACATATTGAGTTACCGGTGAGGTCCTGAAAGCTGTAGTTCAGCAACTAACTAGACTCATAAATACACATGAAGAGCATATTTGTGACATACTACTACCTAGTGTATCTGCCTTTAATGATACAGATCTGTGTCTCATCATAATTAGCTAAGCAACTGAGCCAGCTTAGTATACTCTGCACTCTTGTATGAATTCTCATCTATAACCCTAAGAATTACTTTGTTCCTAATCATTGATTGTTGAGATGATTCCATCCCATTTTGATGCATTAAAGCAGCATGTTTTGCTGCAAATTCGTTTAGTTTGAGGCCCCTGTTAGCTTTGTGTCTGTAACTCATGGGTTCAACGCCAATAGGAGGCAGTCGGTTGGTTAGCAAACTTAATGTTATTTAATATTTATGTTTAGTCATTGACCCACTCTAGATCCCATGTTTTCATAGAACATGTGAGCGATTGGAATTCAGTTTTTTTTGTGCTTAATTGGAGATAGGTAGAAAACAGATGTGATTTGTGGCTTGCAGCACGCCTATGAAATCCTCTAGCACAAAGTTGTACTATTGCTTAGATTGTTTTAAGGTTTTGAATTTAAAAAATGTTGTTACTTGACAGTCTGCGGCAACAGTGGCTGTTGTCACTGGTAGGGAAGGGGTAAATACAATAGTGGTGTTTTAACTGGCGACTGGTAGCTGACAATCTACTGCGTTCTGCTTCTTGAATGTGTTGCTGACAGGCAGAGGATCAGCCCGTTGGTTAAAATGCAGAGGCTATTTTGCCACTAAAATGCTCACTTTAGCACTTCTGCCAGTGTCCAATAGCCGGTGATCCCAAAAAAAAGGCCAATCTGCCTAGCATCTGTTCCCATACAGCTATATGGGAGACATGTCGGATGAATTACTCTTCAAATTAGCTTGCTTTGGCTAGCTGGAGATAGGGTTGTCACCTGGCCGGTAAAAATGTTGCTTGATTACAATGTTATTCATAGGGAAAAACCATCAAAACATAGGAAGGCTGGTATTTTTTTCTAGTTAAGGTGGAAACCCTATCGTAGGTTCAACATCATTGGTGGGGATACGGCTGTACTGCCAACAATGACCTGTATTTTGAGGTTTAAGGTCACTATGAAAAATGGGATCCCATAGCATCACATCTTTCCCAAAGCACAGATAACCAGTTGAGTAGCTTGTAGAAAGGTTATTATACAGTTTATTTATTCAATGTTCTTTATTTTTTTTTTTTTTTTAGGTTTTCCAATTCCTGAATGCAAAATGCGAGTCCGCTTTCCTTTCAAAGAGGAACCCTCGTCAGATCAATTGGACTGTTCTGTACAGACGGAAACACAAGAAGGGGCAGTCAGTAAGTAGATTAGAACAGTTTTTTAGTTTCTTATAAAGACCATATATTAAGATGGACACCAGGAGCAAGAGTAGTGTAGATCAGTGGGGAAAACCTAATCCATAGGTCAGATTTGGTCTCAGAAGCCCGAAAGAATGCATTAGCATCTACTTATCTATTGGTGCCACCCATCAGATCTGATGACCATATATTATTAGGCAATGTAGCTGAAGGCATTCAGTTTGCCCACATCCATTAGCCCATAGCAATCAATGTAATGTTTACTTTTAAACAAATGGCTGTTAAATGCTAACTGCTTGGTTTCTTTAGGTGCTAGACCTGTATCAAGCTTTGCACATTACTTAAACCCCATAATCTTTTGCAACTAATTTTAAGTATTGGTATGATTCTAACACAATTTGGTTCCTAAACCTGTATGTTTGAGTCCCCAAGAAATCAAAACAGTGTGTTACTGGCCTCACTAACTTGTGATAACTGTATTAGCATGTTCTGTCTTTGTTAAACCTTTTTTTTTTTTTTAACTTTAAATAGATGTTTGGCTTAAAGGGGTTGTTCACCTTTGAGAACTTTTAGTATGATGGAGAGAGTGATATTCTGAGAATTTGCAATGTGTCTTCATTTTTGATTATTGAAGGTTTTTGAGTTATTTAGCATTTTATTCAACAGCTCTTCAATTTGCATCTTGACCAATCTGGTAACTAGGGTTCAAATTACCTTAGCAACCATGCATTGATTTGAATAAGAGACTGGAATAGGAGAGGCATCAGTAATAAAAACTAACAATACATATAATAGGACAGGATTCTGCCTTTTTCAGCAGGATTCAGATTCGGCTGAATGTTTCTGGCCGTACCGAATCCAAATTTGGATATGCAAATTGAGTGGGGGAGGGAAGTCACATGACTTTGTCACAAAATTTGCATATGCAAATTAGGATTCAGTTCGGTATTCGGGCAAATCTTTTGCAAAGGGTTCGGCCGAATCCAAAATAGTGGATTCGGTGCATCCCTAGTATATAGTGATATTCTGAGAATTTGCAATTGGTTCTCATTGTAAACTGGAGATCTGCTGAATAAAAAGCTAAATAACCCAAAAAACACAAATTTTTAGCAATCTGAATAGAAAGATAAGTAAAAAAAAAAAATAACAGTAGCAATAACAATAAAATTGCAGCTTTACACCGGATATGTTTTTAGATGAGGCCAGTGACCCCCATAACAAAGCTGGAAAGAGTCAGAAGAAAAAGTCAAATAATTAAAACAAATTCGAAAAAAAATAAAGACCAATAGAAAAGTTGCTTAGAATTGGGCATTCTATCATTCTATAAGATGCTAAAGGTTAACTTAAAGGTGAAATACCCCTTCAAAGCAAGTAATTAAACAAGCTTGAACATTGTCTTACAATATAAATGCCTGCATCATACTTTTCATTTCTGAGCTAATATTTTAATATTCCTCTAACATTGCTTTGAAAAGCAGCAGCATTGTAAGCTTGTCTGTAAAACTGGTAGTGTGGCACCACTGATACCTGTGTCTAGCTAAATATTTATTCACCCAAAACTAGATTCAAAATGTGATTTAACTAGTTTGTTGAAGAGGCTGGCACATTTAAAGATGGCTCTAGATTATGCAATTCTTTCTTGTATCCGGAAAATTTAATTTGCATTTTAAGAGTGGGCTGCAGGAGTTTGGCATTGATAAGTCTGTTTTGTTTTAACAGGAAGAAATTCAGAAGAAACGTACTCGCCGCGCAGTGAAATTCCAGAGGGCTATCACTGGTGCCTCTCTGGCTGAAATTATGGCCAAGAGAAATCAGAAGCCCGAAGTACGAAAGGCTCAACGAGAACAGGCAATTAGGTAAGATTTGACAGCCTTTGCAAAGACCTTCCTTGTCAGTTTTTAGTTCTGCTATACTGGGATAGATATATGTATATGTGTATATCATTTTTATATATTTTTAATACTGAATATATTTAGAAAACACAAGTGTCCTGCCTATCCCTCTAGGGGATGATTGGCTCATCTAATAAAGCATAACTGTTGCTTCCCTTGTTGGAGAGCATATAGCCAATAACACTTAAGGCAAATATCTGTTTAATAATCAAACTATAACGGTTTAAGAGTCTGGGAACAGGCTAACTGAGATCCATGGGGAGGGCTTGTGCAGTCAAAAATATTTTGACTGTTTTAATAACAAAAACCTATATGGTTTTTATTTCTTAAGAGGCAGGAAGATCAAGGCTACTCCATGTTTGGCACATTAGATAGACTACTAGTTCACAACCCCCTCTTTTCTCCCTTTGTCATGGTTAATGCTAGCAGTAGACTCGTGCAGGACAAAATGCCCCTTGAGAACAGTGTTTAGAATTATTTTCTAAGGCAACGTTAACTTTTGAATCCCCTTATAACAATTTTCAAATACTTTGTGTCTTTGCACTGGTCTGATCATTTTCAATGTAACACGTTGGTTTTCAAAGCTATAAACAGTTTGACAATATGATTAATTACTTATCCTATTATTTATAGAGTTCTGACAGCTAGGTCCTTCGTTATGGCCCATGGAGTTGTTTGAGTCACTTCTTGTACTGTTGCTTTGTTGTTGGACACAAATAATTGTTGGCATTTGTTTGTTTTTAGAGCTGCCAAGGAAGTAAAGAAGGCTAAACAGGCAACCAAAAAGGCTGCTCCTGCAAAGGTAATGTGTTGTGTTCGAGCATTGGTTGCCCTAAGGGCTAGTTTAATGTTAAAGATTGTTCTTTATTTCGTACATAACTAATCAGTTTCCCCTTTTCTTTCAGGCTCCATCAAAGTCTGCACCTAAGCAGAAAATAGCCAAGCCTGTAAAGATGCAGGCTCCCCGTGTCGGTGGAAAACGCTAAATGTACTTCTTCTGGACATTCTAATAAATCACTGTTTTGAAAACATATTTGTCAGTTTTTAGTGGCTGGTATTTTGGCTCTTGATTACTGTTCTGATGAAAGCAAATTATGCAGTGTGGTAGAATTCCTACAAATGGAGAGATGAAGTAGAAGCTAGGTATAGTGCTGTGCAGTACAGATACTCCCCTCAGCCTTTGCTTTATTATAGCCAGACCCCAAAACGTTTATTTTTTTTTTATTAGTAATTTTTTTTTTTTTTCCATGAGGCTGAAACCACATGGGGGGTTGAAAATCAGCCCCCACATGGGCAGTAGCCTCCTGTTAAGGAACCACTGTCAAGATTTGGTGACTGCAAAGTCTTGGTGTTTCTTTGACTAAATCAGAAGTGTTCAATAGGGATGTAGCGAACTGCCGATTTGGTGTTCGCGAACACCGGCAAAAAATGCGAACGTTCGCGAACTTCGAACACCCGCTAAAATCGTTTGAATCGAACGATCGAAGGATTTTAATCGTTCGATCGAAGGATTTTCATTCGAATCGAACGATCGAAGCCATTCGATCGAATGCTTACAATCGTTCGATTTTTAGCGGTCGAAGGAATTCGAATGGTCGAACACAGTTTCCTTATGTGAACAGGAGAGAAGACTACTGCCATGTAGAGGCTGATTTTCGGTCTGCCTTTTTCAGCCAACTTCAGTTCCCATGTGGCAATAGCATAAGTGTTTAAAATAACTGTTGAAAGGCAGTCAACATACATTTATAAATTTAGGCATATCTACTACATCTCACAAGTCTGTTCCCTGTTCATCCAGTATTCTGTTTGGCCCCGGAGTGTGAATTGGTGCAATTTGACTGTCCATATTTTTTAGTTGACAACCAAGTAGTTATACTGACCCAGTACGGCTGGACTTTAGGGCAGTCCCACAGCGTGTGTAGTAACGTAGCAACATTCACTTTACACCTTATGCAGTTGGGAGTCGGGGATAGTTTCATGACAAACAATCGATGTACAGTATAATATGCTCTATGTATTAAATACAATTGCAATAACGAATGTTTATATGAGTGTGCCACTATCTTGGGGGTTGTCAGAACCCACTCCCATTGATCATCATGTATGGTACCCAGGTCAGCCTCCCAAGCATCCCTCGCCTTGAGGTCTGTGTCAACATATACTGGTTTGCTTAGCTGTTTATATAATGTAGATATTTTCTTTTTATGATTAGTTTCCAAGAGTGCATTGACTATTGGGGAATTTGCAACCACTATACCTTTGTCCTGAAACTGCCTAGTCAAAATTACATTTAGCCTATGGTGAGTCAGCCATTGTGTGCTAGGGAGATCCCTTTCCTCCATCAAGCGTGGCATTGGTATAACTTGGTCATCAGCCCAAATGTCTTCTAGGGTATTTATATTAAGTTCCAGCCAAATTCTAGGGGGGCTCACCAGGGCAAGTGCAGGGAATACCGCATTATGCCATATAGGGGTCTGCGGGAGATAGGCCACATGATTCACCATCCTATGTGCCAAATTCAGCACGGTACCCTGAAGCTCCAGTAGTGGTGAACGGGCCTTCCGTGGCTTCCTAATCAGTACCATGGGCCAGACTGTAGGAGGGTGCTGCAATACCGTTGACCATAGGTGATGAAGCGGGGGAGATAGGTCCTGGTGTATCATAGGTAAGATATGTGTAAGACTGTCCATATTTGATCATCTTGTCTATCACCTGGATTGAGAGACGTGCTTATGTGGCTAGATGAATTCCTCATTTATGAATAATTTAAAACAATGATTTTGATCCCACATTTGGGTCAGATAGTCCTGCTCATACAATAAATGAAACTCTCATAGGCTGGGAGCTCAAGTTTCTAGGCACAGCGAATGAGTTTTGCATGATGAAACCTAAATAAGTGCTCTCCTAATCACTTTTCCGACTTAAATTTGTTTTTATTTTGTTTCTAAGATAGATTTTTTTTTTTAAGTACATTTTATGTAACACAACCAAACAACATATTTATAATTGGTGCCATCTACAGTGTACATGGTCAAGAAAGATCACTTACACCGCTACCTGTTATCTTGAATAAACTCTGGCAAACAGGAAGTAAGTGGCAGACAGGAATAGAATGCTGAGGATGTAACCCTAGTGCTTAATGGAACAACTGCATAAGTTGCCTGTGCAAAATACTAAATGATTCTAATATAGTTAGCCAAAAATGTAATGTATAATGACTGGATGTCTTAACATAATAGCCAGAAACCAAATTCTTGCATTGCAGCTCTCTAACTCTGAGTTAGTGACTATGGGCAATAACTGTTTAGTTAGTTTGCTTTTCATCCTCAGCATGCAGGTCAGATTCAAAAGGTTACGACCCATATGGTCTCTCTTGGTCTTTAATCGGTGGAAACCTAGAGAGCTGCAAAGCAGAAAGTAGTGTTCTGGCTATTATGTTAGAGCAGTGATCCCCAACCAGTAGCTCGTGAGCAACATGAAGCTCTACGAACCCTTGGATGTTGCTCTTAGTGTCAAAAGCAGGTGCTTATTTTTGTAATTCCAAGCTTGAAAGCAAGTTTTAATTGCATAAAAATGAAGTATAGTGCGAAGTAGAGCCTCTTGTAGGCTGCCAGGTAACATGGGGGCTACCAAATAGCCCATCACAGCCCTTATTTGGCACCCCAAGGGACTTTTTTATGCTTGTGTTGCTCCCCAACTCTTTACTTTTGACTCACTAGTAAAAAAAGGTTGGGACCCCTGTTAGACATCCAGTCACTCAAGCTGTTATTCATTACTTTTTTTGCTAACTATATTAGAAACATTTTTTATTTTACACAGCCTGTCTTTATTCACTATTTATTTTTTAATATCACATTCCTTTAATGTGATATTATAAGGAATTGCTATATATCCATATGCTCACAGGTGCTGTTATCACGAGTCACTCATTATTGGGCTGATAGGGGGCTCTTTGGGCCTCTGCATTTTTTAAATGGCAGGGCCTACTTTGAACCCAAGTCCATCCCTGGTGCAAACTCATTGATAAGAATACCCATGACCACATTTTCTTTCACCTACCCTGATAATAAAGGATAGGCGGAGCATTGTTAGTAAGTATGGATATCAATACAGCTCTACTTCCACACAGACAAACGCTCCGATGACATGCTCTGTAGCCCTCCAGCCCTTCTTTCATTGTGGTCACAGAGTATGTGCATGGCCCCTGCCCATTCGTCTATAGTTCCAGCAATTTTATATCCATGTCCCAAAGAGCCAAACATTGTCAGGGTGACTGAAATCCCGGCCCCTCCTCCCCAGAGGCGGGGCTTGTTATTGTTCTGCTTGTGAGGCCTATCGGTTCCCTACACACGGATTAAGGGTTTTAGTACATAATTTCAGTGTAGCACGGACTATTTCTACCGATAGTACGTAAGTAGCGGCTTGAGGGTGTAATGCAGTCATAATGGGCACCGTGCAGTCAACTCGCGTCAGGACCGGAGGGGAAGGCATTTGGCTCGGTACCAGCATGGCATCATGTCCTGTGTCAGAGCGACTGGTGGAGAGGTGAGAGAATGGTCCTACTGCTGCTGCTGTATATTCCCTCCTCCTGCTCTGCTGTTGTGGGACTCCTAGGGGTGCGGGAAATAATGCAGCGGCATCTGTATAACCCGGGATGGAACCCTGTATCCCTGACCACACTGGGGACAGATGTCTACATATAACTGCCTATATGGCATTTTTAAAACTAGTTACCTAGGCTAGTGTTTTTAGGACAAAATGCACCTGCCCAGGATACAATATAATGCAGTGCTGCCCCACACACTCCTTGCCCTTCCCATACAGACTTACAGATGTGCATTCACACTAGAATACCGTTTTTGGGGACCAGCTGCTTTTACACCAGAGCTGGGCAAAGGCAAGTCCCAATTTACCCCACTAACCCCTAAAAAATGTGGCTAAAATGCAATTTTTTATATACTGAACCAGCATAAAGTCTCTGCTTGTCAATAGCAGCAATGATCCAGGACTTCAAACTTGTCAACAGGGGGTCACCAACTTGGAAAGTGTCTGTGACACTCACATGCTCAGTGGGCTCTGAGCAGCTGTTGAGAAACTAAGCTTAGGGGTCGTCACAAATTATTAAGCAGAAAATGAGGTTGGCCTGTAATATAAGCTGATGCTACAGGGCTGATTATTAAATTCTGATCCTAGTTGCACTGGTTTCTGTGCTGCCATGTAGTATCAGTATTAATTACTAATCAGCCTTATATTGTGACATTTATATTCTATGTGTACTGTACATTGTGAGTGGGTCCCTAAGTTCAGTAAGTGACAGCAGCACAGAGAATGTGCAGTGAATCAGCAGAAAAGAAGACGGGGAGCTACTGGGGCATCTTTGGAGACAAAGGGCTTAGGTTGCCTTGGGCTGGTACAGAAGCCCAAAACATAATTTACAACATTTCTAGCTACTTCTTTAGTTAAGCTTTAGTTCTCCTTTAAGCATGTGCCTCTTCTGCCTACACCTATGGGGGCATTTCTGATTTAATTGCTGCTTTGTACATTTAATAACGTCCTGCTTGATTTATATGATGTATGAATACTAGGGATGCACCAAATCCACTATTTTGGATTCGGCCGAACCCCTGAATCCTTTGTGAAAGATTTGCCCGAATCCGGACCCGAATTTGCATATGCAAATTAGGAGTGGGAAGGGGAAAACATTTTTACTTCCTTGTTTTGTGACAAAAAGTCACGCTAATCCGAATCCTGCTGATAAAGGCCGAATCCCGAACCGAATCCTGGATTCGGTGCATCCGTAATGAATACGATTACCTAAAACAACAATATTGCTACCTGCCAAGGCTCCACTTCAGACGATTCTAGCATGCTTCTTTATAGGTCTGCTAATCGGCCAACCTGCTAACCTTTTACAGTAGTCAGGTGATATTAGATGTTAAAGTCCTATGACCTGTATAAAAGCTTTGTGCCGTTATATCCTGGTAAATGGTGCTTAGGGATGTTGTAAGCAATGCACGTGTCACATGACTCACTGAAACTTGTGTATGGTATAAAGTAATGTTCTCCCTGTTATGTAATATGAGAATTTTAGACGTCATCTCACCTTTTGGCCTTGTGCTTTTATATTCTCATGGACCTCATACTCTTATATTTTATAATAGCGGTACACTACTCCATATAGAAAGGGGCAGTTGAATGCAGTTGTATATCTTTGGTCATTATTTGGTGTGTGTTGGAGTGGCACCAGTGGTGTAACTATAGAGGAAGCAGACCCCGCCCAGGCAAAAGGGGGGCCCAGACCATGGGTTCAGCTTCCTCTACAACTGCAGATTTGCAAACCCAGTGCCTGCATATGTGCTTAATTGGAAGGGAGAGCTGGGGAAGCTGGTCCCTGCGCAGGCACGTGTGCCCTCAAGCAGGTTGGGAGAGCTGGGCCGGGTAAATTGCAGTTGCCGCAAGGCCCCTTTGACTGTACAGAAATATATGGAGTTGGAAATAGTGGTTTAGTGAGTAAAGTACATTTATATTGACTATTCACAAAGGTTTTAACCATCCTACACAATGATGGAGTGCTTGAACCTCATGCGAAAATCCCTTAGGATCAGGTGCTTAAACAGTAATTAATCCAACCTGCCACGGGTAAGAAAAATCATATACAAAGTACAATATACTGCAGCACAGTGTCCAGTGAAGAGCTTTTCAGCAAGGTGATTTTATTAGCTCAAAACATATGAGCAGACAAAGAGTGGCAACATTTCGGGCCTCACAGGACCCTTTATCAAGCCTATAAAATTATACACTGTTCTGTGTTAAGTGTGAGTTGTGGGAAAGATGTTAGGGGGTGTTGGGCGGGAACAACTGTGCCCATCAATTGCAATCAAAAGTTTTATAAGTGTCCCAATTGTGCTCAAGTCCATTCAATTTACAAGGGACGGTTTCTTGGTAAAAATGCAAAAATTCCATCCATGCTCATGATTGTGTCCAAAATTGTAAGTGTATCCAAGGGTATACAAGGTTTCTTTTCAAAAGAGTATATCCTTGTATAGACCTTGTATATCCTTGGATACACTTACAAGTTTGGACACAATCATGAGCCTGGATGGAATTTTTGCATTTTTGTTACCAAGAAACTTTTTCCTTGTAAATTGACTTGAGCATAATTGGGATACTCATAAAACATTTGATTGCAATTAATGGGCACAGTTGTTCTCGCCCAACACCTCCCACAATTTTCCCCACCCACAACTCACATTATTTAACACAGAACAGTGTATAATTTTATAGTTTGATAAAGGGTCCTGTGAGGCCTGAAACATTGCCACTCTTTATCTGCTCATACACAGTGTGCTGCGATATATTGGACTTTGTAATGGTTTTAACCACGGCTTAAAATGAACAGTTGTTATTGAGCACATGGATCACCAGTCATCTATGCATGTGTCTATATGACCACAAAAATTACTGTTCAGAGGCTGCGACAGACTGCATAATGCAACCCAATGTTGATTGTTGTGCCTGCCTTAATAGAAACAACCCTAGTTGAAATGTCTTTATTAAATAACATAATTGTGACTGTCGTTTTTGTTTGTTGATTTATTAACAGGATAGCAGAAGATGAATCTGAACAATAGTCAGTCATTGCTCATATGTCATCTGATGTATGACTGTGCTCTGCCACGCACTTCTAGGTATAATATGGATGTGGAAGAGACCCATGGAAATGCGGTGTTCCTATATACAATTCCAACTATGCTCTGCAATTCTAACTGGATTAGCAATCCTGGTGTTAGTTAACAACATCAGTCAGATAGAGGTAAGTTTTTTTAAAAAAAAATGTACATGAATGTTATTTTGAGTAGAGGCCAATGTATTATTATTTGACATCAAAATCTCTGGTTCTGTCCTGTGTGTGCAGATCATTTCAGGGGGGCAGGGAATACACAAGGCACCAAAAAACTTTTCCTGTCTGCCTGCCTTCAAAAAAATTCATAACCAGGGGGGAAAATTCTGGATGCCATGGCTCCCCCTGGTTCTATCTGGTTTACAACTCCCAACTTTCTTGAACTCAGATGCTGGGGGATGTTGTTGTTCAATATAAATCTGCAAAATGGACAATCCAGGGGCACAACTATAGAGGAAGTAGACCCAGAGGGCCCCAGTAGGTACACACTGCTGTGGGGGCATTGAATAAAGTAAAACATGGGACAATTTTGTACTTTGCTTACTATAAGACACTCCCTCAGGCAGCATGAGTTAACATCACTTTTTCTTTTCACACAATCCTTGAAATAAAAGTGGAATGTTTACTGGGTATATAAGGATGTTTTGCTTTGATGTTCCCTTGATGATCAGCAGTTTTGCACTATTAATAGTAGCCCCTATTCAAATAGTGTTTTAGCAGTACGAACAACCAAAACGCATTAGAGGACTTAAACACCATTATAATCTATTGGGTGTTAAAGCTCAGTAACACCACTGTCTCTGAATCATTAAAAACAGTGCTGGTACAATTTGAGTTTTGGATATTTGCAGATTTCTAAACTGGGTATAGACCTGATGAATGTAAACATTGGATGTTGTAATATCAAGCAAATCATTTACTCAAGGTCAGGGCCGCCTTCAGAAATCACGGGGCCCTGTACCGCAACATTTTCTGGGCCTCCTGGTCCCGCCCACCTCAAGCCTCACCCTATATCTCACCCAACCCACACAGACAGAGCTTAAAACATTAAACCATTGGTGGCCACCCCCCCCCCCCCACACACACACATGTTATAAAAAGTCATTGGTGATCAGAGGCCCCCTGCAAGTAAAAAAAATACTGATGGCCTGGGCCCCACACAAGTTGTTAAAATCCACTGTTGGACCCTCCTTTCAGTTTAAAAAAAAAATTGGTTGACAGCCCCCCCCCCAAAAAAAAAATAGCTTGCCAGAGCTAAGGGGTGCCCGGCCATGCTTCACTTACTTGATAAGCCGGACCCCCATGCTGTCAGGGTGCTGCAAGCTTCAGAGAATCCCATACGTGCATGATTTTATGCTAATCGGTTCTCTGTATCCTCATTGGTTGATTAAGTTTAAGTCCCGGTAAAGCTGCATTGGGATTGGATAGGCTGGAGGGGAAGATCCTACTTCACCTATCCAATCCCTGTAAACTTAATCAACCAATGATTATACAGAGAACTGAAAAGGAGAAAAACCATGCAAGTATGATCATGCACGCACCAGAGCTCCTGTGCTCTTTTCTGAAGATTTCAGCACGCTGACAGCAGGGGGCCCCAGCTAATAAAGTAAGTGAAGCATTGCCGGGCCCCCTTATACACAAATACCTGCGGGGGCCCGGTACAACTGTCCCCCCTGTGCCCCCCTGATGGCGGCCCTGCTCAAGCCATCAGGGGAGCATCTTGTAGAAAACACAAAAAGAACATCTGGAGTCTCATGGATAGTGCCTGATTTTGGCAAGACTAGACTGAGACTGCAGGGCAGATTTCTGGCAAAGGTGTGGATATGCATTGATATTGGCAGAATAAATTACACTGGTCTGTGCTGCCAAAGAGATCAAGTTTCAGTGGAGGCTGTGGGGAAGTTTTAGCAGTTTGATAATTTCCCTATACAACACTTGTCTGAAAAATGTTTCTATCTTTTAACGGTATATCTTTCTTAAATTCTGAAAATGTAAAAAATAAAGGCTTAACAAATTAAATACAATACAATGATGACAAAGTTCCAAGTGGTTTAGCCTCATAGCTTTTGTTAATGGCCAGATGAAAGCAGGTGAATATGAAAAGACCAATAAAGCAGCAGCAGGAACAGGGCTGTTGCTTTGTTCCCAAAAATAAACCATAAAACTTTGTATAAATATTCAGGAGGAAATTGTATGGTACTTTAAATAAATATTCTATTCTCCATTATCTTTTCGCAAATCATTGGAATTACATTTTTAATGCTTTAACCTTTGTGTTTTTGGCAGCATTTGTATCAAAGCACAGATTTAATACTGGGCCAGGCAGCCCCGGATCGTTTAGGACAACCTTATTCACCAGCAAAAAAAGAATATTTTTGTGACTACCAGCGACAAGTTCTTTCTAGATCAGAACATGAAGAACAGGAATCCTTACTTCAGTCTATTGAATGGCCTGGTCCACCACGTGGGAAAATACAATTTTTAAAGAGCAGCGATGCAACGCATAGTTGTTTTGTTATTTTAAGTTCTCAAAAAACGTTTGCGGTTGGGGACATCATGGAAGTTCTTGTGCGAGTGCGAGATTTTGAAGGAAGCCCAAAAAAATACGGTGGAGATTATCTTCAAGCAAGGATTCACACACCTATTTTGAAAGCTGGTACAGTCGGAAAGGTAGTGGACCACCAAAATGGATTCTACACAATATTTTTCACATTACTTTGGCCTGGCAACGTCACCGTGTCTGTGGTTTTGGTACACCCAAGTGAAGGCATCCAGGTTCTCCAGCGATTACGAGAAGAAAAACCTGACCGTGTGTACTTTAAAAGTTTGTTCAGATCTGGTGGCACTTCAGAAACTAAAACTTGCAATGTTTGTTTGTCAAGAAAAATACCTATATGCAATTATACTGACCTGCAGACTGGTGAGCCATGGTTTTGTTATAAGCCGGAGAAATTATCCTGCTCCAATCGAATCAACCATGCAAAAGGAGGCTATCTAAAAAAACTCTTAACATTTGAAGAAAGTTTTTTATTTCAAAGGTATATTAATTGTGCTTCTCTGTTGCAAGTTAATTTACATATATTAAGCGTAAGTAACACAGCTAAGACACTCTTATTACAGTTCATTTAGGTCCTTCTGGGCTTTCAATATGAAATACACTCTCATAAATGAAACATGTCTTCTACTTTTTGACACATGAATATAAAGCTTGAAATCCACTTTAAGGTAACACTAGTCTTTTCTTTGTATTGTGTCTTATGTGCTGATTTATTTTATTGTGCCAAGACAATATTGAAATGATTCACAGATTGATTATAATTTACATTAGTCCCTGCCCTAGTGGACCTTATCACATGCACATACACATATAGTAGAAGCCATTTCACCAGGAGCTGTTTAATCTGCTAGTATTTATTTTTGGAGTGTATGAGGAAACATAGTAGAAGAGCATAAAAAATCATTGCAGAAAGTGCTACATTATTCCTTTCTCAGCATTTGTTTCTCCTCATTCTGTCTTCATTCAGGAGTTGGGTGTCAGATCAATGTTCCAATATATCTTATAGGGTGGCTCCTTTTGCCTAGAAGATGTATTAGAGCTCACTCTAATAAAATCAGAGTCTGTCTGTCTACATACAGAATTTGTGCAAAACAGTGGCGTAACTACAGGGGAGCAGGGGGTGCAATTGGGCCAGGGCACGCACCCCCCGGCAGCTCGCACGCCAGATGTACAATTGTCCCGGCCCAGATGGTTGAGGTGTTATGGGGGCCCAGCCGTGCTTCACTTACATGGATAACCAGGCCTTGTTATTCTGTGCTCTGATTTGGTAGTGAAGTGTAAGTCCTGGTAAAGCCACATAGGGATTGGATGGGGGAAGTTTGAACCTCCCTTCCAGCTTATCCAATGCCCATGTGGCTTTACTGCGGTTTACACTTCACTGGCAAATCAGAGCACAAAAAAAAAAGATGAAGATACAGGCATCTGAGCCCCGAACTCTGCAGCTCACTCAGCAGGGGGCCCAGCTGAAGTAAGTGCAAATAAATAACTTATAGGGGCCCTGGTACCATTTTTTTTAAAACTTGTTGGTGCCCTGGCACCAATGCTCTTTTTTTAAAAAAAACTTGTTGGGGCCCTGGCACCAATGTTCTTTTTTTTATAACTTATAGGGGCCCTGGCCAACAATGTTCTTCTTTTTTTAAATAATTTGTAGGGGATCCATAGCAATGTTTGTTTGTTTTTTTTTAAACTTGTAGGGGGCCCTTAATGTTTTAGCACCTGTGCCTGTGTGGCCTTTGTACTGATGGGTGGGGAAGGGGTAGCGAGGGGGGCGCAGGAAATTTTGTTGTGCAGGGCCCCATAATTTCTGATGGTAGCCCTGCCTCTTATCAACAACCAAATGTATTCTCATTTATAGTTCTTTTGTATTTTTAGTGGTATAAACATCAAAGTACCAGTTTCGGCTAGTGGACCTGACACAGTGATGGTACACCCACGTAGGATGAAAGGTAAATGAAGTATTTTATCATCACTACACCTGCAGTGCTTTGTAAATAATTTTTAATTGTAAAAATATAACAGCTGGACTGTCCTCTCTACAATTTGTTTAACACAGGGGACAATATGCCTTGTTTTTTATTGTCCTTATGATGGCCATTTTTGTTCACTTCTGGAGATCACAAGATTTGGTCAATTGGAGAAAGAAGGCCAAAACTGAGAGGTGTGATTGTGGCAGTTTCGATCACCCTATCACCCAAAAAAAAAAGATTAGTGCCAGTATGCAGTGGAAGGCAGGATTCTATCAGTAGAAGTGGGGACATATGTAAATACCAGCCATATGTGGAGAAAGAGGTTTGAACAGTTAAAAGACCAGTAACATGATTTTTTATTTTTTTTTAAATTTAGTTTCTACTTAACGAAAAAAAAATACCAAGACAGTTCTAACTTTAGTTCTAACTTTAAATTCATAAGTCTTTATTAAGAAATTACTTACCGATACTCTGCTTGTGCTTCTCTTCAGAAACGGCGACAGGATGACGATCCATTGTGCAGCGCTTGATTTCTCCTCCCTGGATCGTCGCCCTGTCGCCATTTATGAAGAGGAGTGAAAACAGAGAATCGGTAAGCAATTTATTACAGAGAAAAAGAAATAATATATAAAAATTTGGATTATTTGGATAAAATGGAGTATATGGGAGATGGCCATTCAGTAATTCGGAGCTTTCTGGATAATGGGTTTCCAGATAACGGATCTCATCTATAATTAAATTCAATAAAATATGGAATACATATTTTCTAGTAAGACATTAAGGCTTTTTGCTCATGGGTATTTTGCTGACTATGACAGACAATGTTGCTATGAGGTGGAAATCACTTGCTTCTTTTGCAGTCTCCACCAAAATTACACCATTGTTTACCATAGGTAGAACTTTTCCCATTCATTTGAAAGGGAAGTAGCTGCATGTAGGGAATAACTACTGATGTACTTCTTTTATTGAAACCATTTTGTTCATCTGTCATAGTCTCATATGGTTTTTGTACAGAACCCAAGTCCACTAATACTACAGGCTTTTCCAGTATTTCCTGATCTAACCTAGTCATCAAAAAATCCTCAACAGTACAAGTCTCTACAAATTTATCGTTTGTAATTATATCATTATAAAAACCAATAATCACTGTCATTAATGACACAGATTTTTGATTTGCTGCTATTTATAGAAAGAGCAGTCCCTTCCCCAGCCAGAGATATACCATTGTTCTCTGGGCCTTTCCAAGTGCTAGGCACTAGAGTAGTTTATGTCATGGGATTCTGTCATGATTTTTATGATGTAATTTTTATATCTAAATTACACTGTTTACACTGCAAATAATTCACTCTATCATATAACATTTCATTCCTGAACCAACAAGTGTATTTTTTTAAATTTGTAATTGGTGTGTAGGCAGCCATATCAGGTCATTTTGCCTGTCATGTGCTTTCAGAAAGAGCCAGGATGGAACTGCTTCCTGGCAGGCTGTTGTTTCTCCTACTCAATGTAACTGAATGTGTCGCAGTGGGACCTGGATTTTACTATTGAGTGCTGTTCTTAGATCTACCAGGCAGCTGTTAGCTTGTGTTAGGGAGCTGCTATCTGGTTACCTTCTCATTGTTCTGTTGTTCGACTGTTACAGCATAACTGAGTGACTGAAGTTTATCAGGGCACACGTCACATGACTGGGGGCAGCTGGGAAATTGACAATATGTCTAGCCCCATGTCAGATTTCAAAATTAAACATTAAAAAATCTGTTTTCTCTTTTGAGAAACCAATTTCAGTGCAGAATTCTGCTGGAGCAGCACTGTTAACTGATGCATTTAATTTTTTTCCCCATGACATACCTATGTACCATGGTATACCTTAAATCTGTCTCGATTGTACTGACATTATCTAATGTTTTTTTCTTTACTAGGGTTTGTCCTATTGAGTCTTAATCATCATTATGGGTGCTACAGCCAGTATAAATGTGTTGCTGCATATGACCAAAATGAGACATATTTAAGTGCCTTATTACTCCCGTCTTGTGAGAGTGTTTGCTGGTACATGGATGTTTGTTTTGAAACAGGAAATATCAAAAACTCCTCTATTCCAGTGCTTCATTACACCATGTATTTCTAAAAAGTCTCTGGAAATCTGTTATGCACCATTATAACACTGTTTAACTTTTGTTCATTATTAAAATAATGAATACAGATTAATATATCTGAATACTGATGTTCAGGTCATGGTTTTATCAACACCATCATTTATAAGTGTTGCTTCAGAAAATTGTGCATTGCTTACAATAATATCATCAGAAACAGGGGTCTTACAATAAATTAAAGGGGTGATTCACCTTTAAGTTAACTTTTAGTATGTTATAGAATGCTAATCAACTTTTCAATTGGTCTACATTCATTTTTATAGCCTTCTTCTTCTGACTCTTTCCAGCTTTCAAATCGGGGTCATTGACGCCATCTAAAAACAAATGATCTGTAAGGCTACAAATGTATTGTTATTGTTACTTTTTATATCTCATATTCAGGGCTGGATTCCATGGTGCGGCGCCCCTAGTGCCGAACAGGCAACCCCATCTCCGTGAGCACGCTGTCAAGTCCCGGAGCAGTGGGGAACTTGGGTCGCCAGTGCTCCTCTGAATGCGACTAGGCGGCTTGCCGCCCCTAAAATGTTGCCGCTCTTGGCCCGGGCCTTTGTGGCCTAGCCACAAATCCGGGCCTGCTCATACTTCTATTAAGGCCCTCTCCTATTCTTATTCCAGTCTCTTATTCAAATCCACGCATGGTTGCTATGGAATTAGGATTTGCTGAATGAAAAATTAAAATGCTAGCTAACTCTATATCTAAAAGAGTTCAATGCACTGGTACATTCATGTTTTTACATAACATGTCAACAAAAACTGTCTTTTTTCTTATAGATAAAGCGTTCCTCTATGGTTCCAAGTTTGTGCCTTCTGGTTATTACTACCAGGATTTTTGGATGTCAAGTAGATCCTACATTCGACAGTTTAACAAACCTGAAGACATCACTAACTGTTTGAAAGGAAAGGTGGTCCACTTGTTTGGAGACTCAACAATAAGGCAATGGTTTGAATATCTGACAGGGGTTGTACCAGGTAACTAATAAACCTATTTTATTTTCCCACAAAGTAATGTCTATTCTGTGCCTTTTATCACCTACCAAGTGCTAATATCCTATTCCAGAAGCGACCCCTTGCAATTCTCTGGGCCATGCATTACTGACCTGTTTTGGTAAGAAATACAGCTTCAAACAGAGTCTTGGGTGTGTTGTTGTGCTTGAGGGTGGGCTGAAGTACTAAAAATCTGGAGGACAAATGTAAATGCTTCCCTAACCTATTGGGACTTTGTTTTACCCTGTAAGCCTGACTTCACTCCCAAGACTGTACTGATTGGAACCAGGGTCACTGAGTGACACAGGTCAGCAAATTGGAAGGCAGGGTATAACCTCAGACAGAGTAGGTTTTTACAGTCATATTGACATGTTTAAGTTGTAAATATGTTACTTGTCTGTGCCTTGACGTGCAGTATGTAGTAGCCTAACATTAATCTTTATGGTGAGGACAATGAGATCAACTCAGCTCTAGCTGACGAAATGGTCAAGAGGATATTAATGCAGTTATCCATATAAATCAATGGTGTCCCCTCTTCTGCCCAGCAAACTTGCGTGTCATTGCAGCGTAACCCTCAGCCCATATCAAGGCCCTGTCCTTTAGGACAGGCCTGGCCTGCACCCCCTGATGCTTCATTTAGCACTTTTCGCCAGATTTTGTTTTATATATATGGCTGGAGGTGTAGATCACAGTCAGAATGGTGGAAGAAGTGCTTGCTGAATGAGAACTAAGAGTGCTCCCTCTCTTGTGCCCCTTCCCTGAGAATTCATAAATGACCTCTACAACAGGAAAGCTATAGGTGATGTTTGAGGAGGCCCTAGTGATGCAGTTTGGGAGCTGGGGGGAGGCCTGTGGAGGGAACTGGGGTTCTTCTCAAGCTTCTGTTCTCCTTTAAAGTTGGTCATGCCTGCTGAAGAAGAAGGCAACTAATGAAACTGTTGGCTAAGCCTCCTTGCATGTTTGCCATCTGAAAAGAGAATCAGTCATCTTCTTTATGTGGTTTCTGATTATATATACATTTTGATCCTTCTGTGTCTTTTTCAGGACTAAGAACTTTTGACCTTGGAAGCCCTAAAAATGTAGGTCCTTTATTGGCTATTGATGGGGAGCATAACATAATGCTGAAGTATCGCTGCCATGGGCCTCCTATACGTTTCAGTACAGTTTCAAGCCATGAGCTACGATATATTGCCAATGAACTTGATGGTATAGTGGGTGGTCAAAATACTGTAGTTGCCATAACCATATGGTCTCATTTTAGCACCTTTCCTGTAGTGGTGTACATAAGGAGACTGAGGAACATCCGAGCAGCAATCCTCCGCTTATTGGAGCGTAGTCCTGACACATCAATAATTGTCCGATCTGCCAATGTTCAGGAGCTTGGGCCTGAAGTCAGCCTGTTCAACAGTGATTGGTTCTCACTGCAACTGGACACAGTCATGAGGTCTATGTTTGCAAGTCTCAATGTATTCGTTTTAGATGCCTGGGAGATGTCTCTAGCACATTATCTACCACATGCATTACACCCTAAGCCAATTATTATAAAGAATCAGATAGATGAATTCTTGTCATTTGTATGCCCAAATTGACTACTCTGGATAGTACTGTAAGCAGCAGTTGCAATATTCAGTATGTGTCACATTGTAATGGAGCTGTAACTAATTGGAGATGAAGGATCGCAAGCAGTGTTCCATTCAACACTTCAGTACGAGTTGAATTAAGGATTTGTGGTAGGCGGCAAACTATGCTGTATAATTTCAGTGTTATTATGTACAGTTGAAAGCAAAAGTTTGCGCACCCCATGCCAAACTTCATATTTATTTAATTTTGAATGTGAAAAGTAGGAATTTGCATCTGGCATAAATTCCACAAAGTGGAAATTGTGCCAGATTCAACTCCCCATTTTGCCACGATGATGCTCTAATTTTGGGAACAATGCTGCATTGTAGGGAGAAAAAACATGGCAATTGTATTGCACATACAATGGACCAATATGTAATAATCATTGTGCTAATTTGCAGATTGACAATGCCCTATATTAAATTCAGTAATAAATATACGGGATATGCTTCTTTTGCAGTTTGTTGTTGAGTTTGTTGTATTCTGGGGGGAAGGCACAAAAGACTTAAAAAAAAAATTGATGAAGCCAAATTTTGCATGGAAAGCCTAAACGATGCCATTAGTTGAAGTTAATTTACACTTATAGGTCAGTGAATACAATTTTTTATTGTGCTATTTGTACCTAACAAAATAATACAATAACATTTGTTTTACACAATGGACCTAGTTCACTAACTGGAGCATAGTGGCTGCGTCTAAAAATTCAAGTTCACCATGATTCTTCAAAATCGCAACAAGTTTTATGCATGCTGCTGGATGCAAGAAGTGTAGAAACACTTGTGCAGAAGTTGTGCTACTCATTCAGATAGGTGCAATGGTGGTGTTGGAGTTAGATCCAGGTACACCTAGACACAACTGCTTTGTGTTGAATTCTTGCTTCTAGTTCCTGTGCCTGCAATAATAGCCAAATACAGTATTTTAGGGAACCAAAAAAAAATGGTGTAAAATCCAGAAAGGCAGGAAAATTATATATACTAATTAGCTAAGACTACAAAAAACAATGTAAAATGAGGGAAAACGTATTGCAATTGAGGTTTCATTGTATACAGTATGTAGATTTGAGAAAGTTAGTAAAGTAGTATTTTTTTGTGAGCAAAAAGCCATAGTGGTCTAGTAACAATGTTCTAATAAGAAATGTTTTTAATGTTACTATGTGTGCCTTTTATATAGAGTAAATATAGTAATGTAAATGAATGATGCTGAATAAAGTTTGTATTTTTCTGATCCCACTGGTGTTGATTTGTTGGTTAGAGGAGTATTTATTAAACAATGAGAACAGCCTCGTTAGTGATCATTCCATGCATATATGACAAGGCCATATGTGGCCATAGACACACAGATACTATTGTACGAAACTAATTTTCGTAAGATATTCGGTGCGTGTATGGTGAGAGACAAGACGATATTGGCATATTGGTCGGCTCGTTAATCGGGCTCGCCAGAAAATTTTGATTGGGCGCCTTTGACAGCACCCCAACATTGGCCACTGTTGAATCGTCAGATAAAGGTCGAATTCTATTTTTTCTACCTGTATATCTGATGATTCAGCTCTACATGTTTGTATTTAAATGAACATCTCTCATGGAAAGATCGTAATTGTAACATCTATGGCCACCTTAATTCTTAAAGAAAGACAGACTACTATCCTGCACTTAAAGGAAAGAGCAACAATACATGTTCTTATATACATCTAAACAAAATTTCTGATTTAATCTTACTACAACTTTGTTTAGGGCAATATAAACCATTTACATAACAGTAATGCCTATTATCTATATTTTATCACCTGGTAGGCTGAAAATCATATGAAAAGAATATATTGAAAACAAAAGTTTGTGAGTATGACGATAATACAATTAGCATTAGCAAGCAGTGCCCTGTATAGGTTTCTGGGAGGACAGGGCATTTTTTTCCCTACTCAAAGCATTGGCAATGCTGTTTTGACAATGCAGTAGAGTTGTGGTTTCCAGCGTGCTCAAATGGAATGTTATTAAAATAAAGAACTGTTCAAAGAAGACCAACTGATAAAGGGTAAAGAACCAGTTAGTTATGAAAAAAAGCTGCTTAGCTTTGTATTGTGTACAGTGGTGAAGTGGTGCTTTAAGCAAATGGCACATAGGATGGCAAATAAGCCTGCCACTAATAGTACAGTTGGTCATCAGCCTGAAATTGCCTTGAATGTGCATCTTCAGGCCAACAGCCGCCTGTACCAGATATGTTTTCATCAAAGAGACCCTGACGAAGTGCCTGGAAAGAGGGCACGAAACACGTAGGTTTTCCTCACCAACCCACTGCCAGAAGCTCACTATATGTGCCAAATAAAGCCACAAGAAAATTGAGCATTACTGTCTCTTGTGATTCCTTTGATCAGCGCCGTGTAACGGGGTAAATCTGTGTATTGAAGTTACCTCCTTAACGAGGTGAGGAGGATCCCGCGAGAGCTGCGACCGAAGGGAGAGACACATGTGCTGCCAAACAAAGTCTCCTGTAGGATTTAATCACCATATATAAATCTATGATGACCATGTAAACTGCTACAAGTGCAACAGCATGCCCCATAGGGCTTATTCAAGTTGCACCTCTAGTGCAACTGCAGGCATGGGGTCATGTACTAAGTACCTAACATAGGACATGTTCTAAGTACCTAACATAGGACAGGCATTATATACAAGGCCCCACTGTAGACTGCACCTCCAGGTGCTCACTAACTTGAGCATCTGAGTGATGAGTTTGCCAACATAACGTTTGTTCAAGTGCAAGTTGTAAACATTAGCTGTTATTTTATTGGGCATATAAAGATTAAGAAAATTCTCTGAAAATAGATATTTGTGGGACAACCCTATGTGATGTAGCTCAGTGTTCAGTTTCATAACTTCAGGTTTTCATACATTTCTGCTTTTCTTTTGCAATATATATTCCAACTTATATTATTCTTTAGCTTCAAAATTGCTCAACTGGATAATGACACTTAAACATGACTGATCAGAAACTGACTGTTTCACCTACATTTCTCTATGGGGAAAGTTCCACAATAAAACATGTATTTTTGGTTATCAGGAAGTAAACAAATATTCTGAGCAGTTTCGGTCTTGTGATAAGATTCGTTACCTCTAGTATGTTTCTCTTGTATGTTTTCAAAACACTGCTATGATATTTCAAGAGTACTTGATAATGTACTGGGCCTATTTATTTGGTTTCTTTTTCTCAGAATCCTTGTTAAAATTAATGTAAATCTTCATAGATTTTTTTGAGAATCAGCTTGATGGCCCTCTGTAAACATGTGAGAAGAAATGGAGATGATCATGCTCCAATTACTGTCATTCTAACTCATACTAATAAAGAATACACATTAAATCAGAGTCAGCTCAAGGGCCAGTCAGTCAGATCACTAGATGGAAGTACAGGGAATCAACCTGCCTAGTTCTAGGCCAACACATAACCCCATAAATGCACCAAGTAGGATAGCATGGTTTAATTTGCCTTGCACACATTGACAATTAGTTGTTTAGGATTGACCAAAAGCATTTGTCTTATAGCACGACACAATAGGGAATTGTTTCCACTATAGTTGATTAATGTCTATGCCATATAAATTAAATCCCAAATTTGAAGGAATGGTCACAAATGTGACACTATTTAGTTTAAAGGAACATCATAAACATGGTCTATATAGTTTATTTTCTCTTTAAAGTACATAAGCATATAAACTGTCACAGGTTTGAACTGTCACAGAGTTTTTGACCTTTAATAAAGGATCATCTTGAGAATAAGTAGTATGGCCTGCAGTTGAAGGAAAGGGAAATGAATGAGCGCATAATATGTGGACACATGAAGCACTCTAGAGATATAGAAATTACACACAATGCAGGGATGGTATATTCCATAATCTATACCAATTTGCCTCTTTTTTTTTTTAAAGGTAAGTTTTATTTCTCATTTTTAAACACATACAACAATCATACGTACAACTAGGGATGTAGCGAACGTCGGAAAAAAAGTTCGCGAACATATTCGCGAACTTGCGCAAAAATGCGAGCGGTTCGCGAACGGTTCGCGAACCCCATAGACTTCAATGGGAAGGCGAACTTTAACATCTAGAAAAGACATTTCTGGCCAGAAAAATGATTTTAAAGTTGTTTAAAGGGTGCAACGACCTGGACAGTGGCATGCCAGAGGGGGATCAAGGGCAAAAATGTATCTGAAAAATCTGCCTGTGTGTGCTTGGAAGAGATAGTGTAGGGGGAGAGCTGTTAGTGATTTCAGGGACAGATGATAGTAAGTTTGCTGGCTAGTAATCTGCTTGATACTGCTCTGTATTGGAGGGACAGAAGTCTGCAGGGATTTGAGGGACATTTTAGCTTAGGTAGCTTTGCTGGCTAGTAATCTACTGTTCTCTTTAAACAACTGCCATACGTTGACCTTGTAGGCATTGTTTGCCCAGTTTTTTTGGACGCAGCCACTGAAGCACAGTTGCCAGAAAAAATATGCCATATAAATGCTGAAAATAGTCATTTTTCGCCATACGTTGACCTTGTAGACATTGTTTGCCCAGTTTTTTTGGACGCAGCCACTGAAGCACAGTTGCCAGAAAAAATATGCCATATAAATGCTGAAAATAGTAATTTTTCGCCATACGTTGACCTTGTAGACATTGTTTGCCCAGTTTTTTTTGGTTGCAGCCACTGAAGCACAGTTGCCAGAAAAAATATGCCACATAAATGCTGAAAATAGTCATTTTTTGCCATATACGTTGAGTCAACGTATGGCAAAAAATGACTATTTTCAGCATTTATATGGCATATTTTTTCTGGCCTCTGTGCTTCAGTGGCTGTGGCCAAAAAAACTGGGCAAACAATGCCTACAAGGTCAACGTCGTTGACCTTGTAGGCATTGTTTGCCCAGTTTTTTTGGCCACAGCCACTGAAGCACAGAGGCCAGAAAAAATATGCCATATAAATGCTGAAAATAGTCATTTTTTTGGTCGCAGCCACTGAAGCACAGTTGCCAGAAAAATTATGCCATATAAATGCTGAAAATATAAATTTTTTGGTTGCAGCCACTGAAGCACAGAGGCCAGAAAAATTATGCCATATAAATGCAGAAAATATGCATTTTTTTGGTCGCAGCCACTGAAGCACAGTTGACAGAAAAATTATGCCATATAAATGCTGAAAATATAAATTTTTTTGGTTGCAGCCACTGAAGCACAGAGGCCAGAAAAATTATGTCATATAAATGCAGAAAATAGGCATTTTTTTGGTCGCAGCCACTGAAGCACAGAGGCCAGAAAAAATTAAACCAGTAGGGTTTGCACCCTAGTTTGTAACGGTGGCGGAGGGAGGAGGAGGACGCTAAAGGACAGCTGTGTGTGGAGTCATGAGGCTTGAAGAGAAGGACAGCTGCATAGAAGTCAGAACAAGTCTTCCGGCGTGCAGTAACCCTCCGAGATCCACCCCTCATTCATTTTAATAAAGGTCAGGTAATCGACACTTTTGTGACCTAGGCGAGTTCTCTTCTCAGTTACAATCCCTCCTGCTGCACTGAAGGTCCTTTCTGAGAGCACACTTGAGGCTGGGCAAGACAAGAGGTTCATGGCAAATTGTGACAGCTCTGGCCACAGATCAAGCCTGCGCACCCAGTAGTCCAGGGGTTCATCGCTCCTCAGAGTGTCGATATCTGCAGTTAATGCCAGGTAGTCCGCTACCTGCCGGTCGAGGCGTTCTTTGAGGGTGGATCCAGAAGGGTTGTGGCGCTGCCTTGGACAGAAAAACATTTGCATGTCTGACGTTACAGACTGGCCAAAGGGCTTTGTCCTTGCAGGTGTGCTCGTGGCAGGATTACTGGCACCTCTGCCCCTGGAATGTTGATGAGTTCCTGAAGTGACATCACCCTTAAAAGCATTGTACAACATGTTTTGCAGGCTGGTTTGTAAATGCCGCATCTTTTCGGACTTGTGGTATGTTGGTAACATTTCTGACACTTTATACTTGTACCGAGGGTCTAGTAGCGTTGCGACCCAGTACAGGTCCTTCTCCTTAAGCCTCTTGATACGGGGGTCCTTCAACAGGCATGACAGCATGAAAGACCCCATTCTCACAAGGTTGGATGCAGAGCTATCCATCTCCGCTTCCTCATTATCAAGGACTGCATCATCCACGGTCTCCTCCCCCCAGCCACGTACAAGACCAGGGGTCCCCAAAAGGTCACCACTAGCCCCCTGGGAAGCCTGCTCCTGTTGGTCCTCCTCCTCCTCCTCCACAAAGCCACCTTCCTCCTCTGACTCCACTTCTGGCACCTCTCCCTGCGTTGCAGCATGTGCCTGGGTTCGTTCTGGTGATTCCGACCAGAAATCGTGCGCTTCCAGCTCCTCGTCACGCTGGTCTACAGCCTCATCTGTCACTCGTCGCACGGCACGCTCCAGGAATAAAGCGAAGGGTATTAGGTCGCTGATGGTGCCTTCGGTGCGACTGACCATATTTGTCACCTCTTCAAAAGGTCGCATGAGCCTGCAGGCATCGCGCATAAGCACCCAGTAACGGGGGAAAAAAATCCCCAGCTGTGCAGATCCAGTCCTACCACCCAGTTCAAAAAGGTACTCGTTGACGGCCCTTTGTTGTTGCAGCAGACGTTCCAACATAAGGAGCGTTGAATTCCAGCGAGTCTGGCTGTCAGAAATCAAACGCCTGACTGGCATGTTGTAGCGCTGCTGAATGTCAGCAAGGCGTGCCATGGCTGTGTAGGAACGTCTGAAATGGGCCGACACCTTTCTGGACTGGGTGAGAACGTCCTGGAATCCTGGGTACTTGGAGACAAAACGTTGGACTATTAAATTTAACACATGTGCCATGCAGGGCACATGTGTTAAATTGCCTAGTCTCAACGCTGCCAACAGATTGCTTCCATTGTCACACACCACTTTTCCGATCTGCAGTTGGTGTGGGGTCAGCCACCGATCGGCCTGTGACTGCAGAGATGACAGGAGTACAGATCCGGTATGGTTTTTGCTTTCCAGGCACGTCATCCCCAAGACAGCGTGACAACGGCGTACCTGGCACGTCGAATAGCCTAGGGGGAGCTGGGGGTGCACAGGTGTGGAGGAGGAGAAGGAGGACCCAGCAGCAGAGTAAGAAGAAGAAGAAGACGAGGTAGAGAGCGATGGAGGAGTAGAGGTGGTGGCAGAACCGCGTGCAATCCGTGGCGGTGACACCAACTCCACTGTTGTTGTTGAGCTACCCATTCCCTGCTTCCCAGCCATTACCAAGTTCACCCAGTGGGCAGTGTAGGTGACATACCTGCCCTGACCATGCTTGGAGGACCATGCGTCAGTAGTCATATGGACCTTTGGCCCAACACTAAGTGACAGAGATGCGGTAACTTGGCTCTGCACATGTTGGTACAGGTGTGGTATTCCCTTTTTAGAAAAAAAAATTGCGGCTGGGTACCTTCCACTGCGGTGTCCCAATTGCTACAAATTTGCGGAAGGCCTCAGAGTCCACCAGCTGGTATGGTAAAAGCTGGCGGGCTAAGAGTGCAGACAAGCCAGCTGTCAGACGCCGGGCAAGGGGGTGACAGTCAGACATTGGCTTCTTACGCTCAAACATGGCCTTCACAGAAACTTGGCTGGTGGCAGATGACTGGGAATGGGAACAGGTGGTCAAGGTGGAAGGCGGAGTGGAGGGTGGTTCAGACGGGTCAAGGAGAGCAGAGGTAGAGCAGTAAGATGCTGGACCAGAAGGAGTGTGGCTTTTAGTTTGCCTGTTGCCTTTGAGGTGTTGCTCCCAAAGTGCTTTGTGCTTGCCGCTCATGTGCCTTCGCATAGAAGTTGTACCTATGTGGCTGTTGGGCTTACCAAGGCTCAGTTTCTGACTGCACTCATTGCAAATTACAATGCTTTTGTCAGAGGCACACACATTAAAAAAATCCCACACTGCTGACTTTTTGGAAGTGTGCGATCTGGCGGTAAACAGTAGAAGTTGGCGGTATTGGCGGCAATGGCGGGTGCGTTGGCCGGCTGAACACAGGTGCCGATACATGTTGTTGCCCTACTGATCCCTGCGGGCTGTCCTCCCTGCTTCTTCTAAGTCTTATTCTCCTACTGCCTCTCTGACTCTCCGTCTCTCCATCTGAACTACCCTCCTCTTGCTCTCTTCTACTAGGCACCCACAAAACATCAATCTCCTCATCATCATTCTCCTCAGATGCATCAATTTCTTCTGACACATCACAGAAGGAAGCAGCAGCGGGGACCTCCTCCTCATCACTCATTATGTCCATCTCTATCGTGTTCTCTGCCAGAATTAAATCTGGTGTAAGGTCCTCATCTCCTTCATCTTCTTCTGGCAATAATGGTTGCGCATTACTCAGTTCAAGAAACTCATTGGAAAATAACTCCTCTGACCCCAGTGAAGAAGGGGCACCGGTGGTGGAGGAAGTGTTACGTGGGGTGGCCATAGCAGTGGAGGATGAGGAGGATGTTGTGGTAAAGTTAGAAACGGTAGAGGATGGGGTGTGCTGTGTAAGCCAGTCAACTACCTCTTCAGCATTTTGGGAGTTCAGGGTCATTGGCTTTTTAAAACTGGGGCAATTTGCTAGGGCCACAGGATTGCATAGCAGCACGGCCCCTAGCACGGCCTCTGCGTGGCGGCCTGCCTTTGCCTGGCATTATTTTTAAAAAAACAACAACAACAACAAAAACTCAGTTGGTTTTTCTGGAAACGATAATACACACAGCTAGATGGCGGGTTGAAGAAAACACTGTGCAAATAATGCCTACAAAGTCAACGTATACACTACTACAGCGGTGGATACGGATTACGTAAAATATATGAATGCTGCTTGAAAAAAAGTAACTCAAGTGGTTTTTCTAGAGACGATAATATTATCAATATTTAGACAAAATGTGAACAAGGTCACACAGCTCGATGGCGGGTTGAAGAAAACAGTGTGCAAATAATGCCTACAAGGTCAACGTATACACTACTACAGCGGTGGATACGGATTACGTAAAATATATGAATGCTGCTTGAAAAAAAGTAACTCAAGTGGTTTTTCTAGAGACGATAATATTATCAATATTTAGACAAAATGTGAACAAGGTCACACAGCTCGATGGCGGGTTGAAGAAAACAGTGTGCAAATAATGCCTACAAGGCCAACGTATACACTACTACAGCGGTGGATACGGATTACGTAAAATATATGAATGCTGCTTGAAAAAAGTGACTCCGGTGTTTTTTCTGGAGACGGTAATATTATGGATATTTAGACAGAATGTGAACAAGGTCACACAGCTCGATGGCGGGTTGAAGAAAACAGTGTGCAAATAATGCCTACAAGGCCAACGTATACACTACTACAGCGGTGGATACGGATTACGTAAAATATATGAATGCTGCTTGAAAAAAGTGACTCCGGTGTTTTTTCTGGAGACGGTAATATTATGGATATTTAGACAGAATGGGAACAAGGTCACACAGCTCGATGGCGGGTTGAAGAAAACAGTGTGCAAATAATGCCTACAAGGCCAACGTATACACTACTACAGCGGTGGATACGGATTACGTAAAATATATTATGGCTGCTTGAAAAAAGTGACTCCGGTGTTTTTTCTGGAGACGGTAATATTATGGATATTTAGACAGAATGTGAACAAGGTCACACAGCTCGATGGCGGGTTGAAGAAAACAGTGTGCAAATAATGCCTACAAGGCCAACGTATACACTACTACAGCGGTGGATACGGATTACGTAAAATATATTATGGCTGCTTGAAAAAAGTGACTCCGGTGTTTTTTCTGGAGACGGTAATATTATGGATATTTAGACAGAATGTGAACAAGGTCACACAGCTCGATGGCGGGTTGAAGAAAACAGTGTGCAAATAATGCCTACAGGGCAAATAATGCCTAAAAGGTCAACTTATACACTACTACAGCGGTAGTAAAATAAAAAAAAGTAAAATAAAAAAAAAATGAATATTAAAAAAAAAAATTAAAGTTGGTGCTGCTGAACTACTAGGAGCAGCAGATTAGCACACCAGTCCCACTCCCCAACACTGCTAGACTAATAGCACTGGGCTCTTATAGTAGTAGTAGTAGTAGTAGTAGTAAAACAACAAAAAAATAAATAAAAGCAGTCCTTACAAGGACTACTGTTATTGCAGCAGTCAGCAGATGAGATCAGAAGCAGGACAGCTGCCCACTGCAGCTACATACAGAGCACTGCAGTAGAAGGTAGATTACTAGCCAGCAAAGCTACCTAAGCTTAAATGTCCCTCAAACCCCTGCAGACTTCTGTCCCTCCAATAACAGAGCAGTATCAAAACGATTACTAGCCAGCAAACTTTCAACTGTCCCTGAAATCACTAACAGGCAGCAGCTCTCTCCCTACACTATCTCTTCAGCACACACAGGCAGAGTGAAAAAACGCTGCAGGGCTTCGGTTTTTATAGGGAAGGGGAGTGGTCCAGGGGAGAGCTTCCTGATTGGCTGCCATGTACCTGCTGGTCTGGGGTGAGAGGGCAAAAAAAAGCGCCAACAATGGCGAACCCAAAATGGCGAACGTCGCGCGACGTTCGCGAACTTCCGGCGAGCGCGAACACCCGATGTTCGCGCGAACAAGTTCGCCGGCGAACAGTTCGCGACATCTCTACGTACAACAATAAGTACACTCGCAGACTAGACTGTACAATTTAGGCAGGAAGAAAATACGGCACATGCTATCACCAAGCATAACACAATACAGTTATTGAGCAGTTGAGATGGACACTATCAAACTCAGGTGAACTATACATCTGACGGTTAGGTTGGGACCCTCGAGGATACGAAGGATAGCAAACCATGAGGGGTTTCATAGTAGGAGATGGACTCGGCTATGACCTACTATAGAGGGGTCAGGTCAATGTCATTCCACAAGCCCCAAATTTTATCAAATTTTGTTGGTGTTCCCCTAATTTCGTAGGTGAGCTTATATAGGGGTACTGCATTGTTAACCAGTTGTATCCACGCATTGAGAGAGGGTGAGAGGTTACCCATCCAGTGAAGGGCTACAGTTTTTTTTGCATAAAAGAGTAGGATACGAAAAGAGATTTGAGTATATTTAGCTGGGACTATCTCTTCTAGGACCCCCAAAAGGCAGACTGCAGGTGAAATTATTCTTGGGAAGTCAAGATTATCCGCTAGATAGTTTACAACTTGTGTCCAAAAGCTTAGTATGTACTGGCATTCCCAGATTAGATGGAAGAAATCCGCAGCTTGCTGGTGACACCTGGGACAGGAGTCGCAAGGGATCTGGCCCATCAGTTTGAGTCGTGTGGGAGTTATGTAGATATGGTGCATAATTTTATATTGTATTAGTTTGTCTTTCAACGATATCAGGCCAGTGTATATGTGTTCTGTCGCTTCGTCCCAGTTATCTTGGTCAAGGCCTATAATTTTGGTATTCCACCAGTCTTGTGCCGATTGAAAAGGTTTGGGGCCGGATAAAAGGAATTGCTGGTAGAGCCGGGACACCAGCTTTGCTGGGTTGGGATCATGAAGAATTTCTTCTATGACTAGGCAGGATTGCTGGGGGGTAAGACTGTTAAATTGGGAGTAGAAGGTATGTCGTAATTGTAGGTATTTAAATAGTGGAATTTGCGTTGGCTGGCACTTAAGTTGTAGTGTGCAATGGGTGACAAAGGTATGGTTCTCAAGGAGGTCCTTCAAGCATTTAATGCCTTGCCTGGGCCAGAAAGCAGAGTGTTGCAAGGATCTAAAGTGATTCAAATAGGAATTTCTCCAGAGTGGGAGGTGAGGGGATAGGAGGGGTGGTGAATGGCCCAAGATTTTGAGAGCTATCAGCCAGGCCTTCTGTGGGGTAGTCAGTGTCGTCGGTAGCGGGCCAGAATCCCTGGGACTCCGATAGGGAAAGTTGCGGAGGCTCTCCCACGAGGATAGTAAAAGAGCTTGTAACTCGGAGTTTGGGTTATACGGGTCAGGGTTAAAGCACCAGTGGAGGTAATATATTTGTGAAGCTATGAAATACCAATGGAAGTTGGGGAGGGCCAGTCCTCCCTTGTCGCATGGTGCACATAACTTTGACCAAGCGATTCTGGGTGTTTTCTTGTTCCAGAGAAAGGGGGTCACGATTTGGTTCCAATTTGCCTCTTTAATCATCAAAATGCCTTTGGAATAAGAGGATGTAGGGTCAGCCTAATTAAGATGTTAAATAGTATGTTCTTAAATTTAACATGAGTTCTATAAATAACTCTAGAATGGAGTTTGGATTATTTCTATAAAAAACTATAGTACTAGCCACACCTCCTCTGATGAAGCGCCCAATAGCGTGAAACGCATGAGGAGGGAGTGGCTGAACATAAGGTAGGCAGACTGGGGGTGACACTGCATTGTGGTGTGTGAAATAAATGTTTTAAGTGAGATGCTGTTAAATATATAGTGAATAAAGTACCCCCTCTTGTAAAATATAAGGATATTATAAGTTACCGAGGAGTTTCATGACCATATAAAAACACGAGGCCGAAGACCGAGTGTTTTTATACAGGTCATGGAACTCCTAGGTAACTTCTAATATCCTCATATTTTGCAACTGGGGGTACTTTATTTATTATAATACACAAGTTTCAGTGAGTCGTGTGACAGAAATGACATCAGAACTCACCGTTTATAACTGATTACATCAGAACTCACCGTTTATAAGGATATAATTTACAGGATATTCATGGCTTTTGTGTATTATTAACATTTATCACTATTAATCAACTCATAAATAAGTGTAAAGACTGAGTACACACTTCTTGCTTTCTACAACCACTACTTTATTAAAAAGGCAAAATATAATCAATACATTACTGGATAACGTATCTGGCAACTTATTATTATAGTTCTAAAACATTTTCTAAACTATTTCCTTTGTGTTACCTGTGTTACCATATACTACCAGAACTGTAGTGTGTCCTTTGCTGTCCAGATTCCAAGAGAGAGTGAACTAGCCTTACCTAGTCTTTATAAAGCATATTCCTCCCCCAATATCCACCCTACGTCATATCCGTTTTCTTGTCCAGGAACAAAGACCCATCCCAGCCTCGTGGAGAACATATGTGCGATGAAGATGGATTCATAAGGCAGTATATGAGAAGAGTATCATATTCCAAGAGACATGCTTTCCTTTGTCTGTGTCTCAATTTCAAGAGACCAATCCCCATCTCACTGCATGTGGTCACTTGCTGACTGACCAGTGGCTTTTATTAACCATTTCTGTACTAGACAGGAATTTATGGTGTTAACTCCTATTGCGCTGCAGCCTGGTTTATCCATCTCAGTATTGCATTATTAACAGATGCTGTGCAAGTCTTTAATCTAATTTTTTTTTTTAATTTTTGGAAACAGTGAACAATATTTGGTCTTATTCTAATCACAGTTTTCAAGAACCAAGTAGATATAGGCACATCTCAGTTTATTTACTAGTGCCGTCCATCTTCTGTGGTACCGAGGGGCTGGAATTTTTCTAACCTACATGGTTAGGTTTTAACACAAAAAATGTTTTAACACAAAAAATGTTAGGACCATACCAACATTAATGTGGTAGCACACCAAAAAAACAAATGTTTGGTGCTCACTGCAGGGATATCACTCAACTCATAAACTGTTTATTTCTTATTCCCTCTTCAGTTTGATGCTCTTAAAATTTGTACAGTTTTATCTTGTAAATATGAGGAAAGCGGATGCAAATGTCTAAGCACATCACAGGCAATGACGTTTATGCTATAGTGTCATAGTTTCATGGTGATATATAGAGCAATTAGTTCAGCAGGGAAGACATTCCCATTTGTTTGAGAAGTTTTTGAGTTGAGTTCTACAAGCAGAAATTGATTCTGTACCAAGGAACCGTTTAGTCACATTTAGTAATGTAATGTAATGATTAATTGTAATTTTTAAGTAAATTACATAAATTAAGGCATCTATATGCCTCCTCCTCCTCCCCTGTGGATAGCACAGCAACCCCCAGCATATCATTAAATACTTTGGGTACCCCTTAACAAGTATATTTAAATATACAAACCCCCACCAGGTTCACCTCCCACAGGCACTCGCAAGCAGGGCATGCAGAGTATAGCACATGTAGGAAGAGCAGAACAGACAGAGTATGCCACACACAGGCAGAGCAGAACAGACAGAGTATGCCACTCACAGGCAGAGCAGAACAGGCAAAGTATGCCACACACAGGAAGAGCAGAACAGACAGAGTATGCCACACACAGGCAGAGCAGAACAGGCAAAGTATGTCTTACACAGGCACAGCAAAACAGGCAAAGTATGCCACACACAGGCAGAGCAGAACAGGCAGAGTATGGCACATATAGGCAGAATATGGCACACACAGGCAGAATATGCCATACACAGGCAGAGTAGAACAGGCAAAGTATGCCACACACAGGCAGAGCAGAACAGGCAGAGAATGACACACACAGGTAGGTTAGAGCAAACACAAGCAGAGCAGGGTAAGAGACAAGGAAACCTATCAGGACCACTCTTAGTTGAACGGTATATTCTATACTATGTACAGTGACACAATGCCAGTGCTGCAGTTTAAACCCATATAGCCATAAGTGTTTACATTGTAAAACAGGCCCTTCATTTTTGATTCAATGATAAAAATGTTTAATGTGACTGTTGAATTCTTTCCCAGACAAACTTGTGCTGGAAGATAATTCTAGGAAGCGTTGTAATAAATCCCCTAAAGCAGAGGTCCCAACCTTTTGAACCCATAAGCAACTTTCATATGTAAAAGGAGTTGGTGAGCAACAATAACATGAAAAATATTCTTGGGATGCCAAACAAGTGCTGTTATTGTCTATTTGGTAGCCCCTAGGTGGACTGTCAACCTACAGGAGGCTCAGTTTGACATTAAATGTGTTTTTTTATGCAACAAAAAATTCCTGGGAGCAACATCCAAGGACTTGGTGAGCAACATGTTGCTCACGAGCCACTGGTTGGGGATCACTGCCTTAAAGGTTCACCCAGACCTATTACAGAATGAACAGGCTTCTCTAGAATTTGGGTTATTATTTGTCAGAAACTAGTAGTTATTACAGTCATTTTTTTTTAAAGTGTTTATTATAAGCAATAATTCTATAAATAGGATCACATAGCCTACAAGGAAGTTAGTGGTGTCTGTAACTTCCATTTGAGTGATATTTCCTGCTGTGAAACTGTGTGTCTTGATTCACAGACAAGACTGTCCATAGATTCCTATCATGTGCGCAGAGTTTTCATACATTCAGATAAATTCTTACTGATAATCCTGTGGGTGGTGGGTTACTTAGGGCCACTCTGAGAAGGAATTACAAAGGGAGTACAAGGGAGTCATCACTTCAAAGTAGACAAAAACAAATTCATAGATTAAGATTCTTTTTGTTGATCAGGTGCTTCTCAAGGCCAGGATGGGATTCACCAAAGCTAACTTGAGAATAGAAACCATCTAAGTCAGGTTGGCTTCACAGGGAAATCTGCATACACAGAAAATTGTAACTGTCACCCTTAAAGTAAAAAGAAACCCCCATGGTGATAAGTCCCCACTGGCCCCCTCAGATGGGCCCCCTCACTGCCTCCCCCCTGCACAGTCTTACCCCTGAATTCTGTCACCTCTAGAAATAGTGACCGCACATGCAGAGTGAGCGCAGTGGAGCTCACTGGCACCATCTTCTCTTTGGTAATCTTACTGAAGTGAATGGCTATTGGCGCATCGTGACTGGAGCGACAGGATGTCTAACATAATAGAACAAAACACAACTGCTTTTCAGCTCTCTAACTCTGAGTTAGTCAGCGACTTAAGGGGGGCCGCATGTGACATAACTGTTTAGTGAGTTTTCAATTGATCCTCAGCATGCAGCTCAGCTTCAAAAGCAACAGTTATGACCCATGTGCCCCTCCGTCAAGTCATTAATTGGTTACTGCCTGGTAACCAATCTGTGTAAACCAAGGTAGCTGAAAAGCAGGAAGTAGTGTTCTGTCTATTATGTTACACATCCAGTCACTCCAGCCTTTATAGATTACATTTTTGGCTACTATATTAGAAACATGTTTTATTTTGCACAGCCTATCTATTTACCCAGTCTTTATTTTTACACTGAACAATTCCTTTAACACACCTTTAATCCCCAAGGTCCTATTGAGGATACCAATTAATAGAATAAATAATTTAAAAGGTGTGATCACCTTTATTCTAAATTCAGGAATTAGATGTAAAGCATGCCTTTTACCCAGAGTTCAAGCGTAATAGTGTGTGCATGCTAAGTAGTGCTCACCGCAAAAACTGGCCTTTTTTCGAGCTATGTTTAGGGTTTATGAATGCCCTTTTATTAGGTGAAACTTCTTTTGAAGGCTAGAAACATATTTCCTACTCTTTGTAAAATGACTACTACATCCTGAGTCAGTTTCATTTTCTTGATTTTTTTCCAACATGAGTAATTAATTCCTGGCCTGTCAAGCAAAATAAAAAAAATTGAGTAGATGGTGTTTTTGCAAATAAAGATTATGGTTTATCACTCATAAAAAGGTAGAGAGATATTCAGCCCAGTATTAGGTATGCCTCATGCTGTGTCTTTAAAAATATCATCAATTATTTCTTTGCAAGTTTGGTATCCAGTACAAACTAAGGAGTAATTGGGAATGAGATAAGCCTTCTGTATTTAAGGTAATAGTAAATCTATTTCCATGTCAGTTGCTGATGTGACATGCTCCAGTGCTTCCACTACTTGGAAAAACTTAAGTGTATAGTTTCTAGTGTGTTACATCATTATTTAAAAATATTTAATGACCAAGGGAGAAAAAACAATTCTCAGATATACCTCAAGTGACTTGGGTTTGGGAATTATTCTGTTGTAATGGATACAAAAATTTGTGTGCACTAATATTTATTAACTTACTTCCTTAATGGAGTACCTTGTTATGCATTGTGCTTTATCTAACTTATACTTATATCTGCTTGTGCTATGTTAGTCCTATAAAGAAACTGTAGCTTTACCCTCAATAATCATAGCAAAGAACTGTACCTGACACAGCCATTCATCTCTGGATTGGGCTTGTGACATACCCTGATTTCCTTGAAATTAAAACCAAACCCCCAAATGTAATTAAAGGCACTACGTTTGCCCAGCTACAATAACGCATATCTACCAATAAGTTGTTTGCTTTTAAACAGGTGAATAGTAAATACAACTTGCTGGACAAACTTAGTTTCCTTATTACATAATCCCTTATGTATGTAATCCAATATAAAACCACCAAGAAGGCTATCCCATAACAACATTTTTCAACTGATGGGTTATTATCCAAAAAAAACAATAAAATGGATAAAAATGGCACTTGGGAACAACCTGTGGCTTGCCACTATGCCAAATTTGGCCACCCTTTACCCAACCTCCACTGCATGGCCATTGACTTTGTTCCTCCCCTAAGATGGGGGGGGGGGACAGGAACAAACTTTTACTACAATGTGAATCTCGATGGATCCATCAACTACAGGGTATGGCCCCTAAAGGACTCTATGAAATACTCCCATTAGGTTGCTTTTTGTGAGTGTAACATACAGTAAGGTTTTAATGTATTTGTTTAGTGTGTGTTTGTAATATGACAGGGTTATTGGACAGTTCTTTTGCTTTATCAGGTGGTCTCGAATCAGTGTCATCCAAAAGCCGTTTTGAGTTTGACCTAAACAGAGGAGCGGGCAGCTATACTATTTTCAGCAAAATATAGGGACTAGTTCTCCAGGCTCTTATGCAAGTCCATATAAAGGGCACAGCTCCCCACAATCTAAGGTCATGACAGCAGGTTAAATACTGATTACATGTTGCTACTCTGGTAACTTGGTTCCCCTGCTCATGGCCATCTCCCTAGTGAATGTAAGGCTTACATATCGGGACGCAGATCCCTATTCCAGTTTGTCCCTTTAGCAAAATGTTGTAGGACGCAATATGGAGCAGTTCTGTCTTTTTAACATTACACTTTCTGGGTTCTTGTAGAGGATTTTAAGATATCATTTACAGTAGCTGTATTCACTATATCTGTTCACTAAGGGGCCACTTGCATTTTATAATAATAGGTGATTGTATCTAAGGGGGATGACATCATTATGACATTTTTCTGGCGCTAAATAGCACAGTGGGTATTTAGGTTTGATTTGCCACATGTATGCACAGGTGCCAGGTGTCCACCTTTATTTTTCATAAGACCTGTTCGTGCTCGCCTTCCTTGTGGATATATATATATATATATATATATATATATATATATATATATATATATATATATATATATATATATATATATATATTGTGACTATTTACCCTTACTGATGACAGTTGCACCTGTCTGCAGAGCTATTTGAAGAGCAGAGGTAAAGCAGCTGGTGAACAGGATGCTGTCACAGCCAGTGCAGCTCTGAGGTACTTCTCCCCACCCCCAGGCTTGTAGTGCTCACAGCCAGTAATATGACGGACTGGGAATGTCCCATTACATACACTTGCTGCACCTGGGAATTTCCCAGAGAGCCCAGCACTGCCCTCACTACACTCACTGCAAACTTCCCCTGGGCTTTTCTCATTGCTGCCAAAATCTACTGTTCTCACTTATGCCACTATAACACATCATGCAGAAGCATTCCAACACATGAAGCAGGCTCCTCTCCTCTTTGTTCTTCTTCCCGGGTCTTGCCACGCGGGGTACCCCGAAGACAAGCACTCTGTGATGAAACAGGTTCCCCTTCAGTTCTAGGCAAGCACTCAGCATGCAGCAGAAGGTATGATAGATGCAGTCCTGTCTGTGTGTATTTTATTATTTCATTATAACACGTAACAAAGTAACAGCCCAGGGGCACAGATATCAAACAAGAGGTCATTAGGTACATTGTACTGACCCAGTACTCCATAGGCATCTATAGTAAGGGGCAAGGGGGCCAGACTTTTCACATCAAACAAGTGCCCCAAACTGCAGCTCGCTCAACTGTATCTGTCTGAGCAGCAGCCTGGTCACATGATGCTGTGTGTGAGGGAGAGAGATGAGAGGGAGAGGAATAGAGAGTCTTAGAATATTACTTCAGTTTGGGGGAAAGGCTTAATCTGTTTTTGTGTGATTGTGTCTGTGAAAGTGTGAATTTGTTTGCATGTGTGTGTGTATTATTGTACAGTAAGTGGGAGGTATGGTTTCCTGTAGCTGGTGCACTAAGGGAACCCACCCAGACTGTGTATTTATTCTGTTGGGTAGCCTGAGGGACACCGGTGGCTTCACATCAGAAGACTTATTTTTTAAAGATACAATTAATTACCTGATTTGAGGGCCCTCTGACTGTAATGTGTACCTTGGTGTAGAGAAGAAGTCGTCTTACCAGCTTCGGTTTTAAAAGGGTGAGGTGGCAACCCTAATTTATGCTGATTTGGGGGCCCAACGGGTATGCTGTGGGCATAGCTGAGGTGCAGGTAATGTAATGATTAATTCTGCTCTGTGTGAATTATAAGTACATTATATATGTTTTGCTAATTAAAGGCTTAAATTGATATATGGTATCATGTAGCCACATAAGCTTTGCTGTCACTGTTCCAGCAGTCCCTGGATATTTACTATTCACAGAAGTTTGCTTGTGAATTAGATAATTAATTAGGGATGCACCAAATCTAGGATTCAACTGAATCTAAGCTTTTTTCAGCAGGATTCGGTTTTGGACAGATCCAAGTGCCTGACGAACCAAGCTAGTTATACAATTATGGAAGCTGTAAAAGACTTTGCCAATAAATTATTTTCTCAGGAACCTGGCATAACCTTGACACCGGTATACAGGCTTAGAAAAAACAGCATACCTATCAACTGCCCTGGGTTCCCTTAAGTAACCCAGTTTAGGACCCCACCCCGCATTATATGACATTCCACCAGTTTTTACAATTATCCCCCAGAGCAGTGATCCCCAACCAGTAGCTAGTGAGCAACATGTTGCTTTTAAACCCCTTGGATGTAGCTCTCAGTGTCCTCAAAGCAGGTGCTTATTTTTGAATTTCAGCCTTGGAGGCAAGTTTTGGTTTCATAAAAACCAGGTGCACTGCCAAACAGAGCCTCAATATAGGTTGACAATCCACATAGGGGCTACCAAATAGCCAATCACAGCACTTATTTGGCAGCCTAAAAACATTTTTCATGCATGTGTTGCTCCCCAGCTACTTTTACTTCTGAATGTTGCTAACAGGTTCATAAGGTTGGGGATCCCTGCCCCAGAGTAATATATACACATGTGCACTGAGCATTTAGTGACATGTGAAGGGCCCTTCCAATAAGCCATGCCCCCACATCAAGTTGTGCAGAGAAATCACGCGCACACTCAGGCCCTTCAAAAGGATACCGCTGGTACCCAAAGCCTAAGGGAGACAGCACTCCCAATAGTCCAATATGAAGAAGCAAGAGGCTGGCACACGGAGCGAATTAAACCGGGGTCCTACCCCTGGTGTGTTTATTGCGTCAAACAGTGTTTTCTGAGGGTGTTCCCCCTTCGTCAGGTCACCTCAAGTCCCACATCAAGTTGGTCACGCTTATATTTTTGGGAAAAATATAAAGTGAGTTTCAGAGAATTCCCTGGAGCTTGACAGTAGTGCTATTCCCCTTTATCCTCACTTTCTCGCATTTATCCACAGTAAACATTTTTTTGGTAGCAGAGAATATGGTCTTAAATGCAATTATATACACAAGTTTTAATGGAAATGATTGAAATAATAGAATCTAGTAATTCTGTTTTCTAATGTTGATTTGGCTATTAAAATGAAATGTACTTCAGTTCACCTGGACATGTTTTACTGGTATTAGTTCAGTTTTTATTATTATCCTTTATTTATATACACAGGACCGCAAAATATGTTCGCACTCTAAAAATATGTTAATAATAAAAAACAATACTAATATAGCAGAAACATAGGTAAGCAGTAAGTAAATGTAATCTGGTCATTATCATCAATCATTAACTTGCCCCTGTGCATTTTGAGTGTGTGAGTAAAGACCCCAGCACTATTAGGGCACTTTATAGGGATACACCACTCTGTGAAACACTGTGTGGGCAAATATTGCAACATTTTAACAATAATGTTCCTCAAAGTAAAACTTCAAAGAATTTATGGATTTAGTCATCATCTACACTACATATCATTAAAAACCATTGTCTGTGAACAAGTTTGTGCTGCATCCACAAGTGCAAAGAAGTAACCATATATAACCATGATTCATAAACACAGCTGCCTTCTTTGTTCCCAAGCTCATTCATAGGGGAACGCTCACCCAAAGCTGTAAAAAGTATTGTGTGACCAGTGCATGGGAATGGGTATCAGGTGCCCCTATTCTGGCATATAAACAAGATATTGGCGTGATGCAAAGCTTGCCTTAATAACCGTGTCCTCAAAATGGCACTTGCCTGTTTCTGAGATTGTGAATCTAAGACTAAAAAAAACAAGATTTAAATAATTTTTATAGTGTAAGCAAAGTTTACTTTGATTAACATCATAAAATAGGATTTGGAATAATTTCTTGAGGTGACATGACCACTTTAAGATGGACTGAGGCAAAGTGAACAACTGTCCTGTAGTCTGACCAATCAAAAATCATGGATGCCTTGTTATCAGCTCACAAAGCAAACACCAGCATATTAGTGCAAATGGTATGGGTAACCTGCACATCTGGGAAGGCTCTATTAATGTGGAATGATACATACAGGTTTTGGAGATACATATTCTGCTATGAGATGATATCTTTTCAGGGAAGGTCTTGCCTATTAAAGCAAAACAATGTCAACCCTCATTCTGCACATATTATAACAGCATGGATCACTAGTAAGAGAGTCCAGATTCTAAACTGACCCCATGCCTGCAGTCCCAATCTGTCACCCAATAAAAACCTTTGGTGCATTATTATAGCAAAAATATAAAAAAGCAGACCCTAAACTGCTGAATTGCTGAAATCCTATATCAGGCATTAATGGGACAACATTTCACTTCTAAAACTAGCAAATTGGTCTCCTCAATTCCTAAAAGTGTTGTGAAACATGCCCCTCGCCCAACTCTTTTGAAACGTGTTTCTGGCATCGAATTCAAAACGAAAGAAAACAATAACATTTCTCAGTTTCAATATTTGTTTACATTTATTTTTTTGTATATAATAATAGGACAAGTTCACATACGAGCTAGCACAGCTACTTGGAAAATAATTATCACCAAGGGTTTTGGTTTTCACTAGTTTTTTTTAATGCCAACAATTTCTTCTGGTTGCTTCATTCTAATGTAATGGGAAGCAGGGGTAGAGGATTTTTCTAAATAAAAACACATACACAGTTGTGAGTGGCGAGTATCTGCTAAGAGTTATTCATTGTGGGATATCTGATATCTGAGTAGCCCACTCATGTTCTTTGCATACCAGAAAAATTAGGTGTTTACCTAAGGATACAGTGTCGGACTAGCCCACCAGGATACCAGGAAAATTCCCGGTGGGCCGAGGTGTCAGTGGGCCCTCTTGCTTGTAACCATTTGGCCTATTTCATGTTCATTCCCTATTTGGGAAGGGGCTTGATAATGGAAGAATAGAGTATAGTATGTAGATATGAAAGATTAGGAGAGTAATGAGGGAACAAGTGAACAAGGGAGGAATAAAAGTTTGGAAAGTGGGCCCATGGTCTAAGGTTTACTAGTGGGCCCCTGGCATCCCAGTCCGACACTGTAAGGATAGGATGACTGTAAGAAATGGGCAAAAGTGGCTTTTGCACAGTGCACACTATCAGCCTTTTCACTTATGATAAATCCTGAATGAAGCATTTCATAAAAATGACTACTCATTTTCAGTTAGAAGGCTCTACAACCTATTTATTTTAAAGGGCAGCTCTTGACGCAGTTGGAGACTGTAAGCAGGTGTGAACAGGGAATGGGGGGACACTTTTTTTCAAACAAGGTAGTGGGGGTATTTGTACTTTATTTTTATTTAATTTACTAAAAGGATGTCCTCCAGAGTTTTCCAGTGCCAACTAGGAATAGAGCAAAAGCTGTTCTAACTCAAGGTCTTGAAGCTGGCTTATTGCATATTCATATCAAACTAGGGTTTGTATTCAGTTTGGTATTTGGCTGAGTCCTTCATTAAAGATTCAAGACTTAGCTGAATCCTTGCAGCTGGTTTTAATTATTTTTTTAGTTGTTTAGCCATTTGTTCAGTAGCTCTCCTTTGGAATTTTAGCACCAATCTGGTTGCTAGAGTTCAGTTTATCCCAGCAACTAATCCGTGGTTTAAAATAGGAGATAAGAGAGTTCCAGAATAGAAAGAAAGTAATGAAAAGTAACAATAACAATAGAATAGCGGCCTAACTATGCAATTGTTTTTTTTGGCTGCCAGGGTTAGTAACCCCCATTTGAAAGCTGGAGGCAGAAGCAGTAGAGGAATGCAAAACCATTCAAAAACTATAAAAATGAAGACCAACTAAAACTTTACTAAGAACAGGATATTCTATAACGTACTAAAGCTTAACCTAAAGGTTTCATAATTTAGTTCAATCGAGAGTCAAGAATGGCATTTGACACCTGTTTATCTTTCTGTGTAAGAACTAAACCCATTGTATTTTAAACTTTTTTTTATCTGTATCTGCTATGTGTCCTGTACTTTGTTTGTCCTATTCTGCTTGAATGTCTGCCTCTATGGTTACACACCAGCTTATTTATATAAACCATAGTAGTGTTTCTGAATTACAATTTGTTTACCAGTGCAGCGCACATTATATTTAAATGCATATACAACACTTTTTTGATGTTAGTGTTCCTGTAAGTTATGGGACTGAGAGCCAATCCAAAACCTTCATCTTGCTTTTCTTCAAGTAGCTCATGGTGGCTTTTGAGAAATGTTTAGGGTCATTATCTTGTTGTATGAGACATCCTTCCTTCAGCATCTTGGCTACCTTTCTGTTATCCAGAATTTGCTTATACTCTACATGTACAGTGTTTCCTGTGCCACCTGCTGACTTCCTCATAACCCCAAATTATAAGGAAACCGTTCCTCATGTTTCACAGATGGCAAGGTGTTTTTCATCAAATGCTGCTGTTTTTTTTTTCTCTCCCACAAACCTTTGGTGATTGTGGCCAAACGGTTTAATTTTGACTTCATCAGTCCCCAGCATGTGTTACCACAAAGCCCCCGACTTGTCTATATGCTGTTTTGCATACCTCAGGTACGGGGCCATATTTATTTTACAGGCACTCCTGGGCCCATTCCATTACCTAGGGTGGAAAGCTTTAGGGCTGCAGCCCTTGAGTGTCCATAAAAAAAATCAGTTAATACAACTGGGTTGTTCTGCTAAGGGCATGTGGGCTTGATGTTGCCCTCCAAAGCATTGTTTTGTCTCAGTCTGCTCAAGAATTCCAAAGATGTCCTTGTATTATATGGTTTTCATATAATGAAGTCATTGAACATGCCAAAAAATGTATCATTGCACAGCACTAGTTAGAGGGGGAATGCTGAGAAAGCTTCTATCTATTAAAGTTTGTGGAAATTTTAGAAAAGTTTTGTTATGCTGGCAGACTCTATTAATATTGCTAAGTACTGTAATGGGTCTGTGAGTAATGAATCGGATAAAAGAATAGGAGTAACTATAGATGGCCTCGACCTCAAGGTTATCTAGGGGAAGCAGACCCTGAGGATGCAGGAGAGGAAGCAGACCATGTGGATGCAGAAGGGCCCAGGGGTATAGGGGGCCCAATGAGGCCCTAATTAATGAGCATTTTCAACATATATTTGTAAAAAATTATAACCTTTGGATATGTTGAGGGCCCTAAAATAAATTTGCTGTCGGGCCCAGTAACATCTGAGGTTATCCATCTCTTATGGGTATGAAATAAGGCAGGAATGGAGCTGGTGTGCCCTGCGGTATAGTTATTTAGGGTTGGCAATGTTGGGCTGTTGGCATTTACAGTTTTATCTGTCAGTAACAGGGTGATCCAGACTAAGCAGATCCTTGTAAGGGGTCCAGTAAAGCCTTAATTAATGAACAATTTAAAAATATCTTGGTAGAATAGGCCAACATACAAATGTTTTGGGGGCCATAAATTAAATTTGCTGTGGGGCCCAGTAACACCATTGATTAGCTATTATGATGTCTCACAGGGTAAGACTGAAATCACACCAGTGCATGGTAGCTGATTCTCATATTTTTACAGATATGAACAGATTAAGCTGTTAAAGCCTCCCCAACACGCCTACAATATATGTACAAAGCTAATGGCTTGCTTCCTGTAGAAAAAAATGGAACACCGTTTACATTATATACTTTCTCCGTATGTCATAAAATACACTAAGTTTGCCCAGGAGCAGTAGTCCGTAGCAACCAATAAGATGTTTGCTTTTAAACAGGTGACCAGTAAATGCTTCCTGCTAATTGGTTGCTATGGGTAATTGTTCTTGTGCAAACTTAATGACTTTAATGGCATAGCCCCCTTTCAGCAACAAAGCAGTTTAAGCATTTCTCTAATGTTTCTAAAGAATCTGACCTGGTGGGATTCTTGACCTTTCTTAATTCTTTCTGGGTTTTTTTCAACATTTTGCTTTGCTGCAAATTTGCATAGGTGTTACAGAGTGTTTGTACTTTCATGGGAATACAGTATACAACAGTAATGAAAAAAAACCCAAACAAACCATCAGGTGTAGAATTGAGCAGAAGGGTTAATAGTTTTTTGGGTTTTTAAATATTGAGGTTTTGTGGGTTTGATAATAAAGTATTGATATTTTTAAAGGCAATTGTACATTGTCTGTAAACAGTAGGGAATATAAAATAAAAACAGGATCAAATGAATGATATGTTATGCAAATAAACAAAACTAGAGAAAATGGTGTCTTATGTCACACAAAATTTACACTTCATTTTTTAACCACTAGCTGTCATCAGACATCTTACTTGTGATTATAATGTACTGTCACTGTATATTCGAGGCACAGATATGAGTGTTGTTCTGGCTAGTTCAACTTTTCATCTTGCTGAAAAACACCCCAACGAATATTAGACTTAAAGGAAAACTATACCCCCAAAATGAACACTTAAGCAAAAGATAGTTCACATCAAATTAAGTGGCATATTAAAGAATCTTACCAAACTGGAATATATATTTAAGTAAATATTGCCCTTTTACATCTCTTGCCTTGAGCCACCATTTCATGATGGTCTCTGTGCTGCCTCAGAGATCACCTGACCAGAAATACTACAACTCTAACTGTAACAGGAAGAAGTCTTGAAGCAAAAGACACAACTCTGTCTGTTAATTGGCTCATGTGACCTAACATGTATGGTTTGTTGTTATGTTTGTGAATCCTACGATCCCAGGGGGCGGCCCTTATTTTTTAAAATGGCAATTTTCTATTTATGATTACCCAATGGCACATACTACTAGAAAAGTACATTATTATGAAAATGGTTTATTTACATGAAGCAGGATTTTACATATGAGAGGTTTTATGCAATATCTTTTTATAGAGACCTACATTGTTTGGGGGGTATAGTTTTCCTTTAATGCGCTTCTGTTTTTTTAGGGCTATCCTGCTGAAGGCCAGCGGGCTGCATGTATTTGCTAGGAGTGTCATTTTCCCTGTATCATTTATTCATTTAAATGGTGTTAGAAAACAACAGGATGTGTGTCCCCAAAGCACCTCTCCCAACCTAACTAACTTGGCATTACAAAACTAATGGTCCACATTAGTCCACTAATGGTCCTCCTCTTCCATATGATATACAGACTTCTTGTTATTCAGCTTGAACTGGATACAGAATATATTGCGTGTTTAAGCCGTTGGGTGCTGCTGGCAGTACTATTGCTACACACCTTCGTGCTTTTGGCCCAACATCAAATTCAGTCTGGTTTTGCAATCTGCAATTGTCAAGTTATGGTAATTCCTACTTCTGCCTATATTTTCTTCAGTCAGTAGCCAACAAGAAGAACGTGTTTAGAAACTTGTCTTCTCCCTACATCTCAGAATAAGAAGAAAATAGGACATTAGCAAAAATCAGACAGGTTTCCGATACTTTGGCCCTTGTTCCTTGAATAGACAGGATAAGTGGAGTCAGGTCTGGACTGAGAATCAAAATAGGCCCTCGCATTTCAGGTACACAGAGGCCCAATCAGCCCCCACCTGCCAACTAAATACTGACTTTCTATGGCACCTTATAGCAGCCCCTCTGGCATCTACCAGGACCCACAGATTGCCAGTCCGGGTCTGGGTGGAGTGCTTCACTGGTCATTCGACTGATATGCTGGATCAGGACCTGTTGATGACGAGCAGCCTCATGAATCTGGAGTATTTATATTTGTATATCTATATATATATATATATATATATATATATATATATATATATATATATATATATATATATATATATATATATTGTGACAACTAGACCTGTAGGGGTACCTGGGTCAGTGTCTTGGGGCCACTTTCCACAGTCTTTTAGGGTAAAAACAGTCACAGTAGTCGCTCCTCTTAAAGGCAAGTGCCTGCAGTTTATTCTGTTACACAGTCTTTAGTAACAAGCAAAACAAAACAAGGAAAAATAAACCCTTGCACCAGAGCGCTGGCTAAACACAGTTGGGTGGCTTGCCCAACACCAACTTAAAACAAAAGAATCAAAATATAACACAAAAGTTTGGTAATCAGTACCTTCCTTGTGCAGTGCAGCTTCTGCTCTCTTTCTCACTCTCAGGTGGGAGGGGTCCCTCCTCCCAAGGTCAGTCAGGTACTTTAGCTGCAGCAATTACCTTGCAGCTTTGGTCTGTATTAATTAATCCATGTTCCAGGGTGTTGTATTATATAACACCCTGGGAGAAACATATCGCCCATCTATAACTAACCCAGCTGCTTTGTTACACATCCCCCCCCCCCCAGCTCAGACCTAGAGGGGTGAGCGACCATGGACATTAAAGAGTAGAACCTTGACAGCCCATCAGCATTGCCTTGTTTTATTCCAGCCCGGTGTTCCACAGTGAAACTGTACGGCTGCAAGCTCAGAAACCATCTGGTAACCCTTGCATTTTTGTCTTTGTTCTGGCTCATCCATGTAAGTGGGGCATGATCTGTAATAAGCCTGAACTGTCTGCCCAAGAGATAATATCTCAACGATTCCAGGGCCCATTTTATGGCTAAGCATTCTTTCTCCACAATTGAATAGTTCCTCTCCTGGGAACTAAGTTTTCTACTCAAATAGTTCACTGGGTGCTCCTCCCCATTCACTTCTTGTGACAGAACCGCCCCTAAGCCAACATCCGAGGCATCTGTTTGCACGATAAATCGCTTTGTGAAATCAGGCGCCACCAAGACTGGATGTGCACAGAGGGCTTCTTTTAACCTAACAAAAGCTTCTTCAGCTTCTGCTGACCAATGTACTATTACAGGAGCTTTTGCTTTAGTAAGGTCAGTTAAAGGACTGGCAATAGTAGCAAAATCAGGTATGAACCTTCTGTAGTAGCTTGTTAAGCCCAGAAAGGTCCTAACTTGTTTCTTAGTGGAAGGTCGTGGCCAGCTCTGAATAGAATACCTTTGTGATTTGTGGTTTAACTAGACCCCTTCCTATGGAAAATCCCAAGTATTTGGCTTCCTCAAGCCCAATAGTACATTTTTTTGGATTGGCCGTTAAGCCAGCTTTCCTAACTGAATCTAGAACGGCTTGAACTTTTGGTAGGTGGGATTCCCAATCTGGGCTGTGAATGACTATGTCATCAAGGTAAGCAGCAGCATACCTACCATGTGGCTTTAGGATTCGGTCTATCATTCTTTGAAAAGTTGCAGGGGCCCCATGTAAGCCAAAAGGTAATACTTTATACTGGAACAGCCCCTCGGGGGTGGAAAATGCAGTTTTCTCTTTTGCTTGTTTCGTAAGAGGAACCTGCCAATAACCTTTTGTCAGATCAATAGTTGTGAGGTACCTTGCTTTCCCTAACCGCTCTACCAGCTCATCAACCCTGGGCATGGGATAAGCATCAAATTTAGATACAGCGTTTAACTTGCGATAGTCATTGCAAAATCGAATTTCCCCATTGGGTTTTGGGACAAGGACAATGGGACTACACCATTCACTTTGGGATTCCTCAATCACATCAAGCTCCAGCATTTTTTTACCTCCCTATTAACAACCTCTCTACGAGCTTCTGGTATTCTATATGGTTTGAGATGTACACGTTGCCCGCATCCTCCACCACGTGTGACAACTAGACCTGTAGGGGTACCTGGGTCAGTGTCTTGGGGCCGCTTTCCACAGTCTTTTAGGGTAAAAACAGTCACAGTAGTCGCTCCTCTTAAAGGCAAGTGCCTGCAGTTTATTCTGTTACACAGTCTTTACACAGTCTTTAGTAACAAGCAAAACAAAACTAACCCAGCTGCTTTGTTACAATATATATATATATATATATATATATATATATATATATATATATATATATATATATATATATATATATATATTCTTTATTTTAAGTTTTCAAAACATTAACATACTTCCAAACATATTTCAGCAGCACTCCAATATAGTGAAAATTCAATTTATTTGTGCAACAGGTGAAGCAACGTTTTGGGCTTAACCAGCTACATATATCAAGTGTATGTTGCAGCAAATACATTACACTACACAAGCCCAGGGAAGCTTAATAAAATAAAATAGAGTTGTTATATTACCCTACACATGAGCCCAGTGTATAGTTTATGTGCCATATGTTAGGAAATGTAGGGGTGAAGCCGGGTACCCCAGAAAAAATTTACTATCTTTTGCAGCCTATCACCCTGCAAAAGATCGTACATTTTTTCTGCCAGCTATTTTTTGAGGAAGTCTTATCTACTCTATTGCACTTCACCTGATCTGAGGTGGCAAAGGCAAGTCTGGTGCAAGAGGTAACGTTCAGTTAAATCTGCATCTTAGTGAATTTGCGTAGTTACGTCCATTCGCCAGAGCGTAAAGTCGCCAGGCGTTAGGGAGCGAAGTACCGATTGAGTCTATCTCTTTCGCTAGCGAAGTTATGCAGTCGACCGTTAGTAAATCAGCGAAGTACCTAAATGACGTCATTCTGGCGAAATTTACCCATAGTACCTATGGGGTACATTTTTCACATTTGCTTCATACAATTAGTTATTTTCCCTATTAGGCATATCTCCTATTCTTAATTCTGTAACCTTGAACTATGTATAAAACTGTACAAATACAATCAAATCAACTGGGGGGGACGGACGCAGTTCTATATTGGTCTCTTTTATCTCCTTCTCTTCTAAACTGGTGAGAGTAGAATTTATTGAACCCTTATTCGTTACCTATTATAATTTATTACATAAGTCACCTCTTGTTAGAATTAGTGAAATTTTCCATTTTATAGTCAAATATCCATTAAATTACCATTTGTAGATAACTATTATGTTTTTATATTCGGGTGATTTTGGGAGGCTCCATGCCGACCAAATACGATCTGGAGTATTTTTATGTGGGATCCCTTGCTTTGGATTCTTGTGGATCACCCATCCACTGCAATTCCTCCTCTGCGCCTAATTCCCCATCCTTAGACACTGAGATGCCTGTGGAGCCTGAGTGCATCCTGGCCTCACACAAAGAATAGAAATTATTTTAGTGGAACATATGACAGGTGGCACGCAGAGGTGATCGGCATATTTATCATCTTTTAATTTCCATTTAACGCTTGTGTTCTCTGTGCTTGTATGCTGCTATAAAATGATGTACTATAAAAGTGGCACCAAGTACTCTGTCCTTACCAGTGTTGGGTAGTTCTGTTTTTCAGTGATGGACCATGAAATCCATTTGGGGGTCCTACATAGATGGCTGTGCCGGTAATGCATTTTGGCCCTGATGCAGACTGTGTCAGGAAGAATTAGAGGAGATATTTGCTGATGAACCAGTTTGCCAACAGTGTTTCCTTGAGAAATGTAGTGATAGCTTCCTAAGCCTTCATAATATTATTGTTGTGTTCTCTTCCTCTGCAGTGCATAATGTAGTGCTTTCATTTGCTTCTTATCTGTATTTCGAGTTCCCTCAAAAAACATGCTAATGTTCAAATCTTCAAATCTGCATGCTCTACACAATTATTTTGGACATAATTTCCTGCCTTTAATAGTTCTTCTTTTGTATGTTTTTTATGAACTATTCTCTGCCAAAAAGGGGAAATAAAGGTTAATTTAAGGAGTATGACTAATTTTGTGTTTGGTATTTAATACTGTAGTGATGTGCGGGTTGACCCGAAACCTGTGGTAACACATGGGTAGACCGCTGTTTGGGCAGGTTCAGGTTGAAATTTGACCAAACATCGCGAGTTAGTGTTGGGTATGGGTCAAACTGTGAAAGTACCTTCCTCCACTGCTCCTGAAGATTCTGTGTCTTGGAACCAGAGGCACACACAAAAAGTTTTGTACAGGGCAAGATGACATGGGTATGGGCCTGGTATGAGTTCTACAATGCGTATATTTTGTAGGTTAGGGTTGGTGTGGTGGAGTTTTTCCTGTCCTGCACATCATCAAAATAGTATTTGCCCATTTTATTTTGTCCAACATAGGCTGCATGCATTTTTGACTAAAGGAATATAAGTGCTATTCTTACAAATAATCTGGTGTAAATGCATGCATTTAAATAAATATAGACTGTCCATAAACAAGACGGACGTAAGTCAGATTTATTACATCCACTATTACCTTTTTGTCCATGTTTCAATGGGAACATTTCCTGATTTTTAAGTTTTGTTTTCCCAGATTTTATTCCACTTTATCACCCTTGCCATTTGCCAATCGCTCTATTTTTTCAGCAAACAGCCTCTTACTTTTAGTGTATACAACTGTGAAATGTCTGTGTGGATGCAGGCGTCATGTTACAGTAAAGGGGCCGGTGCAGAACTCAGTCTGGAGAGGCAGGCTGTGCTGAAGGGGAGTAAGGGACTGAGCACAAAACTGTGAGCAGCAAATGGAAGCAGCAGCTGTGTGTTGAGAAGGAGGGAGGGGGTAGGCAGGACTAAAGACTGTTAGAAGCAGTCAGGAGAGGAATGGTTTGCAGGGGCCAGGACAGGGACAGCAATCCAGAAAGGTAAACTGTGTGAAGGATGAGTAAAGGACTGGGACACAAGACTGAGAGTAGCAAAGGGAAGCGACAGCCGATATGCTGGAGGAGTGTGTGTGTGTGTGTGCGTTTGTGTGTGTGTGTGTGTGGGGGGGGGGGGGTGGTGGTGGTTGGAGACACATAAGTCGAGAGAGGCAAGCTTTGCTGAAGTTTTTGTACTTTACTGCTGAAACCTGTAAAATAACTTAGTATAAGTAACTGTGTAAAAAATGGTTCCTGCACATTTATGTGTCCTTAACACATGTCCCTCGTTTTACATATTTCCACTCTTTCTTAAAAAATGTAAAATGGAGGTTCTACTGTATAGTGCATAATAATGGAAGGAGAAAAAGTAACACTATACATTATTAGCTAAATCCCACGAAGGAGTGTGGCTGCTGTAAAGTATTCTTTTTGAGGACAGCGTCCCTTGTATGTGTAATGGCTTCCTGTTCATTTCCCCTTGGCTGGGTGTGCTGCTGGCAAACACTAAAGCTACACACCTTTGTTCTTTTGGCCCAACTTGTCAAATTCCGTCTGGTTTCGCAACCTGCCATTGTCAAGTTACGGTAATTCCTGCCCCTCTGGCACACCCACCTGTATTTTCTACACCTGGGAGCCAATAAGAAGGACGCTACAGATCTTATTCGTTCTCCTATTAGTTAATCGCCGGAAAGCGGGGGCGGTGGGCAGAGGCTTTATAAACCCAGCTGGACTTTCCCAGAGCCGCAGTGTAAGAAGATTTTTTTTCCGGGTGCCTTAAGTTTACAAACTTGTCTTCTCCCTGCATCTGGGAACACAAAAAGAAAGAGTTGGACATTAGCAAAATATCACACCAGTTCCTGTATTCTGGCCCTTGTACAGACAGGATGATTGTGGAGCGCTTCACTGAAGACTCAACTGATCTGCTTGATCAGGACCTGTCGATGATGAGCAGTCCCATGAATCTGGCATATTTCTACGCAGGATCCCCTGCTTCAGATTCTTGTGGCTCTTCTCCCATCCACTACCATTCCTTCTCTTCTCCTAGTTCCCCCAGCTCGGACACTGAGGTGCCAGGAAGTCTGAATGCATCCTGGCCTCACACTAAGAAAGGTAATTACTACAGGGGAACATATGACAGGTGATAGATGGGCAGGAATATTTATCTGCTTTTAATGTCCATTTAACTGTGTTCTGTGTGCTTGCATGCTGCTATAAAAGTATGTGCTATGATGAAAGTGGCACAAAATACTCTGTTATTCACAGAGTTGTACAGTTTTGTTTTTTACTAATAGAACAGAGTGTATTTATGTGTTTCATTTGTGATTCATTTGGGGGGCCTACACAAATGACTATGTAACTAATTCATTTTGATTCTGTTGCAAAGTGACCCTCTGGCTGCAGGGGTCCCAGAGAATATCTGAGATATATCTGAGATATGCTGGTCTCATAAAACCAAGTTGCGTGTAAAGACTGTTTGCTTTAGGGGATATATATATACCCGTTTTGTAAACATGTTGCATTATTCAACAGTCTGCTCAAGTTTTCATATTATTCTTGTTGGGTTCCTTTACTCTGTAGTGCATCAGGGGTGTAACTACGGTGGAAGCAAACTCCGTGGCTGCAGGGGGGGCCAGGAGGTATAGTGGCCCTATGAGGTCCTAATTCATATATCATACACAGTACAATTTCAATAAATATTGGAAAAACAGGACAACCTCTAAATATTTTGGGGGACTAAACAATAATTTGCTGTGGGGTCCAGTAATATCTATTGCTTTCAGTTGCTTCTTGTTCTATGTCTTCAGCTTCCCCGAAACACGTTAACCATGTTAAAGAGTAAATCTGCATGTCCAGATTCCATCTGATTAATGGATGTAATTTCCTGCTTTTAATAGTTCTTCTTTTGGCTTTTTTTTAAACAAACAATTCTCTGCTATAAAAGGGGAAATAAATGTTAATATAAGAAATATGACTAAGTCTTTGTTTGGTATGTAATTTAGTATAGAATTTTCCTGTTTTATCTTGTCTAACAATGGAAGCATGTACTTTTGACTGAATTAATTGAAGTATTGTGTTTAAGGAAAACTGTGCAGTGAAAATGCATGCACTTAGTAAATTGATAAACTGTCCATAAATATAACTGACTTATGCCATATTTATTACATCTGCCAACTTTACCTTGTGCAGTAGGTTGATATAACTTTATATGTTAACAAATATTCCAATTAACCAATATCAATTGTGGATAATTATATTGTTCAATACTTTTTAGAGAATTGAATCATTTTATTTGAAACCTATTAGGGGTTGCTGTATTCATTTTATTTTTAATAGGGGCACAAGAAATTCTTACGCTCTTGTTTTCAATAACAAACATTCCTGTTAATATTATGATATATAAATTGATATAATATATTGTTTTCTTTTTGGACAGCCGGCCATCTTGTAGGGGGTCGTCAGCATAAAGGAACATTCCAAGGTGTTCGTGTAAAGAATTCTGTAAGGGAACTCCTTATGCAGCTAAGAAGTAAAACTGGTCAAGAAAGAGCAGATGATATACAAGTGAGTTACTGTAGTTTTGTTGTTTCTCTCACCCTCCCAAACTTATATATTATTTTGTGTACCTGTCTAATGTAATACAAATGATGCATTTTATTTTTCATTACAGAAACTGCAAAATGGAATGAGCCACGAACAGTACGCAGGTACGGTAATCCTAGTATCTATTTGACTAGTAATGGCTATGCCCTTAATTCAGTTCATTATAATACAACTTATTATTAATTATCTTTTTATAATTTCTTTTGTCTTTAAGAATTGAAAAACATCTTAAGCAAAAAACGGACTCATGATTTTCATTTCGAAGGACCAGTTGCAAAAAAGCAGTGCTTGTTTCAACCTAGCTTATTCTTGGTAAGATATATGTTTTTTCCCCTGTAACTTACATTTTTTCTGTTGGTTTTGTTTCTTACATGTCTCCTTTTTTCATACAGACACCTCCAAGTACACCAAAGTCAAATGAAAATATGGATGATGCAGCTAAAAGTGATCTAGATATGCTTCAAAGTCTGATAAATATAAAAAATGAATCCAAACCAGTCTCTCTAAATACTGTGCAAGTTAGCTGGATGGAAAATATTCCACAATTTGAAAGTACGCAAGAAGCGCTTTATCAAGATTTTCCTGAGTCACATACTTTTCCGTTGTCACAGGCATACCAAGTCTGCTCCCCACCTCAAACAAATGAGCCATGCATGTTTCCTCTGCAAAATCCTGATGTTCCTGTGCACTGTAATGCTGAATACAATTTCCAAGATGACACTTCAGTCCAAAATTATCTAGCTTTTCCAAATGAGGAATTTTCAGACTGCCAAGTTCAAAGCCTGGTATCTTTACATGTGGAACCAGTACTTTCACCTGAAATAATACCTTCAGTGAAGTCAAGTCCACCAGCTCAGAATCACTACACTGCCCATGTGCCCCCACAGATGCTTGTTCCAGAGAGAAGTAATTCAAATCCTCTTCAGATGGGCAAAACATTCTTCCAGTGGCAGATTGAACAAGAAGAAAAGAAAATGGCCAATGTTACCCAGGAACAACTCCTTTTCAAAGATTCTGATGGCGACACGTAAGTTCTGCTGTGCTGTAAATTTTTCTTTATGTCCTAAAGACAGAAGCAATGTTTTGTTTTTGGTGATCAGACAATTTTTTTCGGTGTAGTTATGCAGAACATGAGAGAATAAATTCTTATGTGTTCATAGCAGAATATAAAAATCGTAAAAAGACTGATATTTAGTGTGCCTTGTAAAATTAAACAAATCATACTTGTATCCCTTAGGTACCTTCACATTTGTGTTGCACAAGGAAGAAGAGCTATGTGTTATGTTATTGCACGCAAGATGGCTGCCCTTAATATGTTGGATATAAAAGAGCGAAATAATCAGGTGAGTTAAACTTTGTGTAGTTATTAGTTCATTTCCAAGAATCCCAGATATCCCTCTTATAGGTTTTAGCAGTTATGGTTAGCTCAACTGGCTGCTAAGTCACTTATTGAGCTCCCCCTCGCATAATAAATGTAGCTAGACGCATTGAAGATGGATAAGTATGGGTTGGTTGGGAATGCCAATGGTGCCTCACAGCTGTCTTACTTGCACATTTTATCCCAGTAGGCTGTACACAGAAATTTCTGTGTTCAACTCTTTAATTTGCTTGGGAACAGCTTTTTGCTGGTTGCTGGATTTTTTGTTGGTTTGGCAAAATACATGTGTATAGCCCCTCATGTGCAGAATCATTTTTGTGTGTATGTATATGTATGTAAGTGTATATATATATATATATATATATATATATATATATATATATATATATATATATATATATATATATATATATATAGAAACCCAGGCAGGTCTCTGCACTCCCTTCCAGGCAATCAGGACCGGGTGCTGCAGCAGCGCTTCACATACATCAAATCCACAGTTGTAGAAGTTATCTTGATAATGGTCTTAGATCCAGACCGAAACGTCGATCCTTGCGACTATGGTTTTAATCTTATGATAAATAAAGAAACAAATTTTTTTTTTTAAACTCCGGAGTGCGCTGCTTACAACTGTGGATTTGATATATATATAGTGAATAAAGTACCCCCTTTTGTAAAATATAAGGATATTATAAGTTACCGAGGAGTTTCATGACCATATAAAAACACGAGGCCGAAGGCCGAGTGTTTTTATACAGGTCATGGAACTCCGAGGTAACTTCTAATATCCTCATATTTTACAACTGGGGGTACTTTATTTTTTATAATACACACATTTCAATGAGTCATGTGACAGAAATGACATCAGAACTCACCGTTTATAACTGATGACATCAGAACTCACCGTTTATAAGGATATAATTTACAGGATATTCATGGCTTTTGTGTATTATATATATAGAGAGAGAGAGAGAGAGAGAGAGAGAGAGAGAGAGAGAGAGCAAAGAAATCCGCATTCATAGGTCTTTTGTGAAGAAATATAATGGGTTTATTCAACGTTTCGGCTCTTAGACTCGAGCCGTCATCAGTGGACGGTGCAGTTGACTTTTTCTTTGACACATTTTGCAGAGTGCATTGCAAGTTGCAGTGGCTGCCAACCAGCATCTCATTGTGCAAGACTTAATCAGCCTTGGAGCCCAGGTGAACACCATAGATTACTGGGGAAGAACACCTTTACACGTCTGTGCTGAAAAGGGCTACTTCCATGTTTTACAGGTGAGCGGTATAGATTATATTTTTCTCCAGTAAAGTTTTTATGAAAAACTTTGTAATGCTACCAGGTTAGCATTAACAAAAGGACATGCTGATCTGAGTAGTTCATGAAGAGCAGGAACAGCTATTCAGTCTTGCAGGGGGTGGTATAAATTAGTATTTTAGCCTGTAGGAAGATTGCTCCACGCTCGAAATAACGTGACTGATAGATCTGTCTCTCTGTGGACACTATATATCACTCGGAGTCGGATCAGCTAAAAGTTGCAAGCTATAGGAAAACACCAGTCCTGTCAGCATTACGAGTGACCCTTTAAATGGTAAATATTTATACTGTGTAGGTATAGGTAATACTCTTTATGAAGCAAAATTTAGTAGAAATATATTGTATTTTATTGTATTTATACATTTTTCTTATTAAAACTGATGATGCAAGGACAGGTTAGCTCTTAATTGCTGTTTTATTGTTGTGAACTTCTCTTCTGACTGTTTTGTGTATGACTTCATACTGTTTTGTGTATGACTTTTGCAGGCAATTCAAAAAGGTGTTTCTGAGAGCAACCAGCATTTAGATGTGGAGCAAAAAAATTATGAAGGTAGGCTGCTTAAGAACTTATAATAGCTGAAATTGGTAGACATCCATTCATGGAACTAGTTGCTTTTTTAGACTTAAAAAAGAGATGTGTAATATTACATGCAACCAGAGCGGTGTTATGAGACATTACTAAGCAGATTTGCATCAGAAATTTGTGTTGTAAATATGTTTGCAAAAAACACTTTTGACCAACTGTGGAAAGGCACAAGGGGAAAAGGGTCTGAACATATTGCAAGTGCTGCAGAAAAGGTCAATATTACTGTACATCCCTCCCAATCATGTATATATGTATGGATGCCTTACACATTAAAACTTTTCATTATTATTATTATTTTTCATTAGCTGGTTTGCTGTGTTTTATAGGTCTGACAGCTCTGCACTGTGCAGTGACTGCCCACAATACCATAGTGCAGCAGTTACAGAAACCGTTGCAGGATCGTACCCCTGAGACTGAGGAGCTTAAGAACAAGGCCATGGTTGATACAGTTAAGATGCTTCTTCAAATGGGAGCTTCTGTTGAAGCCAAGGTAAGCCTAGGGACCTATGGCTCCTTATCAGTCCATTTCAGTAACTATATACTACAGTATATAGTTTGCTGAGCTTTTCTGAAAAATGTATAACATTTAAATGTTTTTTAAATTCACGACACATAGGATGATCCTCAAGAAACATAGACAGCATACTAAGCACAGGAGCCCTTGAAACTCCCTACCTTTAAAGCATTTATACATTATTTTCTGCCACCCTCTGTTCTGTAATTGAAGGTATCCGGAAAGCTAACATAAAAGTATTGCTGTGGTGAATAATATTTTCCATTTATCACAAGTAGAATTTTCACAGCAGAAAAATGCTAAAAGATTTTCCCAGAACAGATTTACGAGATCAGCATTTTTTTATCAGTAGTAGAATCTGCTAGTCTATATCCAATTCTGTTTTTTTAGGAAACTTGCTGCTATATACATTGTCAATAATTATTTTGTAAGGCTGATTTTGTATATGTGACAAATTGCTTGATGGTGCCTGTAATGGCTCTTATTGTTCAGTGGGTGCAAAGTACGAATAATCTGTAATTGCTTTAACAGGATAGTAAAAGTGGACGCACTGCACTACACCTGGCTGCAGAAGAAGCAAATCTTGAATTGCTTAGTCTTTTTCTGGGGCTTCCAAGAACACTGTCTTTTATAAATGAAAAGGTAACTATATTTAAGTTGATTCTATATAATTGTTTATCCATGCAGTGAACACAAGTTCTTCTAGATTTGCTGAGTTACTAAATCACTTGAATGACATGGTTAGAAATACATCTAGCAGGGTTTGTTATAATTGACAACAACTCAAAAAATGCTGGAATCAGCCAGTTAGAGCAGGTAAAATGTGATGGCCGCTTACAGCATGACATGTTATTTGCAGCAAGAATATTCGGATAAGGAACTCGCAAGCAATTTTATTCCACCTTACTCTAGGGGGGTTATTTATCAAAATCTGAATTTATCTCAATATTTTCTGCTACAAATTCCGATCAAATCCGCTCGGGTTTTTTACGCTAATTTATTATTACATTTTTTCGAAAAATTTGCTTTGCGGGAAAAAAAAATCAGATTTTCAAGATTTTTTCAGATTTTTCATCTGATTTTCAAATTTTTTTTCAACCAAAAACTCAAAGACTTTGGGGTTTTGCACAAGACCCAGCACACATCAAAAAATCATTGGGACTTCTCCCATTGACATATATGCAACCTCGACAGGTCTGAGATGCCGGATTTAAGATTCAGATTTTTCCATCTTTTTAATTTATTCTGAAAAATTTGTGATTTTTTAAGTCAGATTTTATAAAATCACTAATTTTTCATGATTCTTGCATTCAGAGTTTAGTAAATAACCCCTAGGTGTATTGCCATTAGTAAAAATACACAGTTAAAAAGTTTTACAGCGTTACAAAATATTTTCTGTCATATATGTTCCTATTGAGTAATCTGAGAAACCAATTTGATGTTCTGTCATTTGCTATTTTATTATCCTTGCAGGCTTACAATGGAAATACAGCTCTCCATGTTGCAGCCAGTTTGCAGTACCGAAAAACCCATCTTGGAGCTGTTCGGCTTTTAATGAGGAAGGGTGCAGATCCAAGTGCTAGAAACCTAGAGAATGAGCAGCCTGTTCACTTGGTTCCAGATGGACCAGTTGGGGAAGAGGTAATGTCTGTTATTGCAGCAAAATCATTTTAGTTGAAAAAATTGTGTTCCTCCAGAAATTAGCTGTCCTTTAAATGTTTAATTGTGCTGTACAGTACATAAATGTGCTATACATAAATGTATTTTTGGCAGCTAGACACCTCCAGATGACTAGAACCACAACTGATGGCTATTTGTAATTGAGTTATAGCTTTACCAGAGGCCTATATGAGGTGATAAGGAAGACTAAGATGAATGTTATATTAAATAACAGAGCCTTGTAAAGTCCAAAATCAAAATATTGTAAACTGGCTCAATAGGGTTTTCATTGATGCTAGGGGAAACCAGAGCTTTACATTAATTCCTCCATGTTTTTCTGTCTTGATGAGGAAACACAATTAAATATATTTCTCTCTTTCTCTGCAACACTCCTCAGCCCTAGTCCCAATTTTGTATTTCATTCAAATGGACCATTGTCATCATTTAGCATTTACATTACTTGCACAGCTTGAGGGTACTGCTGCCACATAAGGCGTACCCTAAATGTATTGTCATTAAGGAACTGTTGTGTGTTGTTTTTGTGTGCAGATTTGACTGCTTGACTGAGATTTCCAATGTGTTTTATTTATATACAGTTCCTTCACATTGTTAATAGGAATATGCAGTCTGTTTTAATGTATCTCTTTCTTTTTATACAGATAAGGAGGGTTCTCAAAGGAAAATCAGTTCAGCACCGAACATCCCTTTACTAGCCTCTACTGGAATTTATCTTAGCAATCACTGCTAGTTAAGCAGTCTTTTATCTGTAAAGAGGTTTGCCTTGTGGCAAATGTATGTTGGTTTCCATGAAACTGAAAAAGTTAAAGCTATTATATAGTTATGTATACACAAACCATAGCACTTGAGGCTTTGGAATGTCCTTCGCCTCTGACAGTTTGTTTTATTAGTTTATTACTTTACATATTATCTCTGTACAACTACAGATTTTACTTTTCTTATATTCAAAAATCAATCCATTTTGTTAAAAAACTTTTCAATTGTTCTGTAATAAATAAAGACTATATATGAAAATGAACTGTAAAACCAAATATGATGAATGTAGTTGTTGTAAGTGTGCCTGTATTCTTAAAACTACATTATCTGCAATGTACAAGGATACATGTTCAATACCTGCAATGGATCTGTAATTACTGCTACAATTTAAAAATGTATCAGTATTTGATAGGCTGGGGGACTTGTTGGATAACACATAATTAAGTAGAATGTAGTGCTTTTATAATGACATTACTCTGTTCATGTGTGATTATCACGGTTAACATTTTTATGCAAATGTTCCTATCCTTGGAATTCGAAGTCCGTAAAAAGAATTTCAATTATGAATCCTTAATGGCTATATATATATATATATGTATGTATATTATACATTTTTCTTCAGTATAAGAAACCGGTAAATCTTAAGTTTCATCTTGTATGTCTTGTAGACAGAATATTTAAGTATTTGAAATTTTTCAATAATTGTTTATGACTGAAATAAGCAGAATTTTAATAAAGATTATGGAATGAAAACCTATTTCCCCCATTTTCTTTCATATGTGCTGATGAGTCTTGTTCACATTGACACAACATAAGGAACACAAATGGATTTGTGCTCAAACAAATATCATGCTTGCTTCCATAGTATCCAGAGTGCAGAGTATGATGTTACATCAATTTACAATAAAAAAGCAAACCCATGGTTATTACAGAGTTAAGGCAAACATTGCTCTGTTTGCTAAGAGCAAACAGAGCAATGTGCTCTGCGCCTTGCATTGTGCTGAAAATCTAGTACAAAGTGCAAATTGCACCACTGACAGGAGCAAGAGTGCCCTGTATTTAACACCTGCCTAGAGCAGATGCTGAATTCAGTGCTCCCTTCCTTGTCATGTCCCGTGATGCTCTTTCCTTGCCTGCCCTGAATGATGCACAACATAAGGTCAATTCAGGAGATGACCAAGTCTATCGAAGTTTACACCCCTCTGGTATGCTACCACATACAGGCAACACCACATATTGAGAGAGGTGCAACACTTTGTGCTTTATTCATGGGCAAGGTGCAAAGTACAAAAAATAGCACAGTGCTATGTTTTTGCTCTTTGCACTTCGCCCCCACAGTTTATCCATATATAGCTAAAACCAGAACATTTAAGAGAGCTAGTTTTTGCTGATCTAAAATGAATTAAAAATCAAAACATTGTTAGGAAGAATATTACTCTTACATTGCTTTTTTAATGGTAGTTATGATCAATGCAATGTCAAGGTATGCATGTCATAACATAAAATGAAACCCAGCAAAGTTGAGTTTTTACAATAAGCCTGTTCCTGGTCCTCTATTAAAAGAGGGTCAGTAATGGCAAACAGCCATACCTAACTATTATATAATACAGGTATAGGATGAGTTATCCAGAAAGATCCAAATTACAGAAAGGCCTTAGACTCCATTTTATCCAAATTTTTAAAAATTATTTCCTTTTTCTGCGTATTAATAAAACAGTACCATGTACTTGATCCAAACTAAGATATAATGAATCTGAATTGGAAGCAAACCCAGCCTTTTGTGTTTATTACATGATTGCCTATTACACTTAACGTGAGAAGCTCCAAATTACGGAAAGATCCATTATTCGGAAAACCCCAGGTCCCGAGCATTCTGGATGATCAGGTTCAGTTACCTGTGCTGAATAGCAAGGTTTGAGGATTATGTTCCCAGCTTGAATACATGTGCGTGACAATGACTTAATACTTTTAATACTGGGTATCAACTGCCACAGGAACTTCCTTGTTAACTTCCTTCTAGTAGTGAATTGTTTACCACCATTGAAAACATATTTAAATTGCACTGATGTAACTTCTTTGCCAGTAATATCACTGAAATACTTTTCATGATTTTGCCCCATATGATTTGTATTTTCTGCATATGGGATTATATTATCCTTAGTCTTATTAAAAAATATTACAAATAAATGAAAACCATATAAAGTGGGTCACAAAATAGTTCAAACACCCCTGCTCTAAGCATTCAAAGACATGCTGCTTCTTTAAACAACTATCCATTAACTGTACTACTCCTGTAGACACCGCTAAACAACAACAATGCACCCTAATAAAATCAGCTTATACATACAAAATTCTCATGCACAAACAGATTTCTCATTTTATTAATAAACCTATTAGTCAATAAATAAATATATATCTTACTTTCAAATAAGTTGTTATCTTACATATTCATTTATTGTAGAATGTATATTAGTTGTACAGTTGTACCAAGGCAAAGACACCATTTGCTTATCCCCCACCTTATTCAGGGTTTGATAAAGTTTATATGTTATCTAATGTACATATATGTTATCAATGTACAGTTTGTGTGGACACTGGCTCCCAGTTCTGATCACACGTGTATTATTCAAATAGTGATATTTTAGGAAACATGGTTTCTGTCAGTGTACTTTTAGCATCTTAAACATGAAATGATTGGCATAGTGTTTACACATATATGTACCTGGATAATAAATAGGAGCAACTCTCTTGAAAGCTGAATATTTCTGAAAAACCGCTTTGGCTGAATTTAACTTTCACATCATTAAAAATGTTGGGAGTTTTTAATTTTTAAAAGCTAGAGATTCACATCATTTGCATATACAGTCAACATTGCTCAATCATCAGCCTTGCAGTTCCAGGCATATATATAATTGCCTCCTAAGATTTCCCAGGTATTTCTTACTGTTTTTGTCGCGTGACAATCCAAAGCATTGAATAGCAGCTGTAGCACTTCTTCCGGGACTTGATGACAGTGGATCATCCAATAACTTAAGGCTGTTGGCAGTTGACAACATGTTATTTGAATTTACAAGTGATATAAATGATATGGAGTGTTGATGTGGCTTGACATTCTACTTCCTTTAAGAGTGACAGAGCTGCAGTAATAAAAAGGGCCAGAGACATGCCACATCAGTGCCTCACTTGCTCATTCTGAATAAGTGTGTTTAATAAGTTAAGATGGTTAATTTCTCATGTGGCCTTTCTAACAATTGGACACTGATGGAAATGATTCAGTGTTTTGAGAAGGAACATTACAGTGAGGCCCACATTTTAAAAGAACAGCATAAGATTTTTAATAAGTTCAGTGATCTCTTTGTCAACCTTTATAATGAACATCATCTAGAATTTCTCTTGGGGGCCAATTCACTAACTTCGAGTGAAGGATTCAAAGTAAAAAAACTTCGAATTTCGAAGTGTTTTTTGGGCTACTTCGACCATCGAATGGGCTACTTCAACCTTCGACTACGACTTCGAATCGAATGATTCGAACTAAAAACCGTTCGACTATTCGACCATTCGATAGTCGAAGTACTGTCTCTTAACTTCGACCCCCTAGTTCGCCATCTAAAAGCTACCGAACTCAATGTTAGCCTATGGGGAAGGTCCCCATAGGCTTTCCTAAGTTTTTTTGATCAAAGGATATTTCTTTGATCGCTGGATTTAAATCCTTTGAATCGTTCGATCGAAGGATTTAATCGTTCGATCGAGGGAATTTTAATTCCCAGTCGAATATCGAGGGTTAATTAACCCTCGATATTCGACCCTTGGTGAATCGGCCCCTAAATGTTCACAGTCACCGGAAGTCCCAAATATTGACAGGTTCTATAGGCTCAGATTGATTTCTAAAGATATACCTGCTCATATGAATATATGCAAATATGTAGAAAAGGAATGATATTTGCAAGTAATGAGCTGTGTGATCATACATACAAAACTCTGTTGTTTACAAATAATTCATTGCTTAAAGGGGCAGTATACTCCCTTGTTTAACCCTTTAAGTGCCACCCCACGTAGAATCTACGTTCTGTGGGGATGGCACTTGAAATGCCACAGAACGTAGATTCTACGTTCTGCAGCATTTCAGGGTTAGGGAACGGAGGAGCGGCTTTTCAAGCCGCTTGCTCCATTCCTCTTCGTTCCCCAGCCCCCAGGCAACGAGCAGGGGCCGGGAACGAGTGGCCCCTGAGGCGCGATCGCCCAGGGGCCCCAAATGCAGCAGCAGACACGTGCACACTGCGTGTCCTGCTGCTGCTTTCACTTCCTGAGCCGAAGCTCCGCCCCCTCTCAACGGATCTTCCTGGGTGATGCAGCATTTTCTTCCTCCAGCCCTGCACAACGATCTGGACCTGCTTCCCCCAGGTTAGTGCCCATCCACACACAGAAACACACACAAACACACAAACACACACTTATTTTCCCATTACACACTTACATTCACACTTACACACAATCACATACATTTTTGGGGGATCAGGGGGGTCACACACATTCACAGCACCCCCACACGCTTGCACACACACACAACATGCAATTGGTCAGTTGTACACACACACATACACACTTGCACTGTTGTGTATTTTTTTTTTTTTTTCTTATCGCATCGTCTGTTTTTTTTTGCTGAAAAAACTGTTTTATTGCCATTGCGAATAGCGTATTCGCTAATTGCACTGCGCAATACCTTTTGTATGTTATTTTGGTGATTATACTGCAATTTGGGTGCATTTGGTGCATTTTTAGACATTTTATTGTATGTTTTGCCATTTTATTACATTTTCAGCTTTGCAAAGGTGTTGTTCCCCTTTTTCTGTCTGTAAAACCTATTTGGCCATGCTAAAATTATCAAAAATTGATTCTGACTGCTGATTACAGTAGGCGAAAAAAAAAAAAGCATTGATTTTTGCGGTTTTGTTGGATTTTAGGGATTTTTGTTACTTCATTTTGACCTTGGAAATTTTGTCTGCTATATAACCATTTGGAGGTCTCTGTGTACAAAATAGTTTGGTAAATCTTTTCATATCAGGCATCAAACTGTTCAGTACACTCCTTGCTTTCATATTTAGGATGACTTTTGCTGGTACGTTACAAAATGTAGGGTATATAATGGGGTAAAATGCAAGCTTTGTGACTATTTTCAGAATTTCCATAAAAAGCGTTATGTTTAGCATTGCTTTGCGGTTTTGTAGTTTGCAGTAGAAAATTGTAATTACCTGCTTTAGATTCGTCTGAATGTGTACTTTCAGAAAATATATGGGTTTCTAGGGTCTCCATACTGTTAGGGGGTCTTATGGTGCATAATGCACATACCAGGTGTTGTATTGTAGCAGTCAGAGTGTCATATGTGAAAATTCATATGTACTATTTTCATTGGGACGTCTCTGTATGCCACCTAGTTTGGTAAATCTTTTCATATCAGGCATCAAACTGTTCAGTACACTCCTGGCTTTCATATTTAGGATGACTTTTGCTGGTACGTTACAAAATGTGGGGTATATAATGGGGTAAAATGCAAGCTTTGTGACTATTTTCAGAATTTCCATAAAAGAGTTATGCTTAGAATTGCTTTTTCAGTTTGGTAGTTTCACAATAGAAAGATGTAATTACCTGCTTTAGATTCGTCTTAATGTGTAATTTCAGAAAATATATGGGTTTCTAGGGTCTCCATACTTTTAGGGGGTCTTACGGTGCATAATGCGCATACCATGTGCTTGTATTGTAGCAGTCAGAGCGTCATATGTGAAAATTCATATGTACTATCTTCATTTGGGCGTCTCTGTATGCCACCTAGTTTGGTAAATCTTTTCATATCAGGCATCAAACTGTTCAGTACACTCCTTGCTTTCATATTTAGGATGACTTTTGCTGCTACGTTACAAAATGTGGGGTATATAATGGGGTAAAATGCAAGCTTTGTGACTATTTTCAGAAATTCCATAAAAAGCATTATGTTTAGCATTGCTTTGCGGTTTTGTAGTTTGCAGTAGAAAGATGTAATTACTTGCTTTAGATTCGTCTGAATGTGTACTTTCAGAAAATATATGGTTTTCTAGGGTCTCTATACTGTTAGGGGGTCTTATGGTGCATAATGCACATACCATGTGCTTGTATTGTAGCAGTCAGAGTGTCATATGTGAAAATTCATATGTACTATTTTCATTTGGGCGTCTCTGTATGCCACCTAGTTTGGTAAATCTTTTCATATCAGGCATCACACTGTTCAGTACACTCCTGGCTTTCATATTGAGGATGACTTTTGCTGGTACGTTACAAAATGTGGGGTATATAATGGGGTAAAATGCAAGCTTTGTGACTATTTTCAGAAATTCCATAAAAAGCGTTATGTTTAGCATTGCTTTGTGGTTTTGTAGTTTGCAGTAGAAAGATGTAATTACTTGCTTTAGATTCGTCTGAATGTGTGCTTTCAGAAAATATATGGTTTTCTAGGGTCTCTATACTGTTAGGGGGTCTTATGGTGCATAATGCACATACCAGGTGCTTGTATTGTAGCAGTCAGAGTGTCATATGTGAAAATTCATATGTACTATTTTCATTTGGGAGATTTTTGTGGGGTAAAAACACAGAAATATATATTTACCCCCCAAAACCATATATTTTTGGAAAGTACACATTCTACCGAATCTAAAATGAGTACCCATGCCTTTCTGCTCCAAACTACTGAGTCGCAAGGCCTTCCCAAAATTGACGGTTTTGGTGAAATATCTGAAAATTGCCTCAAAGCTTCGACTTCCCAGCACCATATTACCCATGTATCATTATGTACCAAGAAAAAGCACCCTAAATATGATTGCCAGGGTTCCTCCAAACAGTTTGGTGGCCATTGTTCATAGGTTTACCAAAGTATCTTGCATTTAGAGGCCCCAAAATGAAGTTAGCGCATATAAATAGTCCTGTAGGTAACTTCAGCTAAATCAACACATTGACTGCATTTTTTGTGGGGTAAAAACACAGAAATATATGTTTACCCCCCAAAACCATATATTTTTGGAAAGTACACATTCTACCGAATCTAAAATGGGTACCCATGCCTTTCTGCTCCAAACTACTGAGTCGCAAGGCCTTCCCAAAATTGTCGGTTTTGGTGAAATATCTAAAAATTGCCTCAAAGCTTCAAATTCCCAGCACCATATCACCCATGTATCATTACGTACCAAGAAAAAGCACCCTAAATATGATTGCCAGGGTTCCTCCAAACAGTTTGGTGGCCATTGTTCATAGGTTTACCAAAGTATCTTGCATTTAGAGGCCCCAAAATGAAGTTAGCGCATATAAATAGTCCTGTAGGTAACTTCAGCTAATGAAAAATCAACACATTGACTGCATTTTTTGTGGGGTAAAAACACAGAAATATATGTTTACCCCCCAAAACCATATATTTTTGGAAAGTACACATTCTACCGAATCTAAAATGGGTACCCATGCCTTTCTGCTCCAAACTACTGAGTCGCAAGGCCTTCCCAAAATTGTCGGTTTTGGTGAAATATCTAAAAATTGCCTCAAAGCTTCAAATTCCCAGCACCATATCACCCATGTATCATTACGTACCAAGAAAAAGCACCCTAAATATGATTGCCAGGGTTCCTCCAAACAGTTTGGTGGCCATAGTTCATAGGTTTACCAAAGAATCTGGCATTTAGAGGCCCCAAAATGAAGTTAGTGCATATAAATAGTCCTGTGGGTAACTTCAGCTAATAACTTCATTTCGGGGACTCTAAATGCCAGATTCTTTGGTAAACCTATGAACAATGGCCACCAAACTGTTTGGAGGAACCCTGGCAATCATATTTAGGGTGCTTTTTCTTGGTACGTAATGATACATGGGTGATATGGTGCTGGGAAGTTGAAGCTTTGAGACAATTTTCAGATATTTCACCAAAACCGTCGATTTTGGGAAGGCCTTGCGACTCGGTAGTTTGGAGGCAGAAAGGCATGGGTACTCATTTTAGATTCGGTAGAATGTGTACTTTCCAAAAATATATGGTTTTGGGGGGTAAACATATATTTCTGTGTTTTTACCCCACAAAAAATGCAGTCAATGTGTTGATTTTTCATTAGCTGGTTACATACAGGACTATTTATATGCGCTAACTTCATTTTGGGGCCTCTAAATGCAAGATACTTTGGTGAACCTATGAACAATGGCCACCAAACTGTTTGGAGGAACCCTGGCAATCATATTTAGGGTGCTTTTTCTTGGTACGTAATGATACATGGGTGATATGGTGCTGGGAAGTTGAAGCTTTGAGACAATTTTCAGATATTTCACCAAAACCGTCAATTTTGGGAAGGCCTTGCGACTCGGTAGTTTGGAGCAGAAAGGCATGGGTACTCATTTTAGATTCGGTAGAATGTGTACTTTCCAAAAATATATGGTTTTGGGGGGTAAACATATATTTCTGTGTTTTTACCCCACAAAAAATGCAGTCAATGTGTTGATTTTTCATTAGCTGAAGTTACATACAGGACTATTTATATGTGCTAACTTCATTTTGGGGCCTCTAAATGCCAGATACTTTGGTAAACCTATGAACTATGGCCACCAAAATGTTCAGAGGAACCCTGGCAATCATATTTAGGGTGCTTTTTCTTGGTACGTAATGATACATGGGTGATATGGTGCTGGGAAGTTGAAGCTTTGAGGCAATTTTCAGATATTTCACCAAAACCATCGATTTTGGGAAGGCCTTGCGACTCAGTAGTTTGGAGCAGAAAGGCATGGGTACTCATTTTAGATTCGGTAGAATGTGTCCTTTCCAAAAATATATGGTTTTGGGGGGTAAACATATATTTCAGTGTTTTTACCCCACAAAAAATGCAGTCAATGTGTTGAATTTTCATTAGCTGAAGTTACCCACAGGACTATTTGTATGCACTAACTTCATTTGGGGGCCTCTAAATGCCAGATACTTTGGTAAACCTATGAACAATGGCCACCAAACTGTTTGGAGGAACCCTGACAATCATATTTAGGGTGCTTTTTCTTGATACGTAATGATACATGGGTGATATGGTGCTAGGAAGTTGAAGCTTTGATGCAATTTTCAGATATTTCACCAAAACCGACAATTTTGGGAAGGCCTTGCGACTCAGTAGTTTGGAGCAGAAAGGCATGGGTACTCATTTTAGATTCGGTAGAATGTGTACTTTCCAAAAATATATGGTTTTGGGGGGTAAACATATATTTCTGTGTTTTTACCCCACAAAAAATGCAGTCAATGTGTTGATTTTTCATTAGCTGAAGTTACATACAGGACTATTTATATGCGCTAACTTCATTTTGGGGCCTCTAAATGCAAGGTACTTTGGTGAACCTATGAACAATGGCCACCAAACTGTTTGGAGGAACCCTGGCAATCATATTTAGGGTGCTTTTTCTTGGTACGTAATGATACATGGGTGATATGGTGCTGGGAAGTTGAAGCTTTGAGACAATTTTCAGATATTTCACCAAAACCGTCAATTTTGGGAAGGCCTTGCGACTCAGTAGTTTGGAGCAGAAAGGCATGGGTACTCATTTTAGATTCGGTAGAATGTGTACTTTCCAAAAATATATGGTTTTGGGGGGTAAACATATATTTCTGTGTTTTTACCCCACAAAAAATGCAGTCAATGTGTTGATTTTTCATTAGCTGAAGTTACATACAGGACTATTTATATGTGCTAACTTCATTTTGGGGCCTCTAAATGCCAGATACTTTGGTAAACCTATGAACTATGGCCACCAAACTGTTTGGAGGAACCCTGGCAATCATATTTAGGGTGCTTTTTCTTGGTACATAATGATACATGGGTGATATGGTGCTGGGAAGTTGAAGCTTTGAGGCAATTTTCAGATATTTCACCAAAACCATCGATTTTGGGAAGGCCTTGCGACTCAGTAGTTTGGAGCAGAAAGGCATGGGTACTCATTTTAGATTCGGTAGAATGTGTACTTTCCAAAAATATATGGTTTTGGGGTGTAAACGTATATTTCTGTGTTTTTACCCCACAAAAAATGCAGTCAATGTGTTTATTTTTTATTAGCTGAAGTTACCCACAGGACTATTTGTATGCGCTAACTTCATTTTGGGGCCTCTAAATGCCAGATACTTTGGTAAACCTATGAACAATGGCCACCAAACTGTTTGGAGGAACCCTGGCAATCATATTTAGGGTGCTTTTTCTTGGTACGTAATGATACATGGGTGATATGGTGCTGGGAAGTTGAAGCTTTTAGGAAATTTTCAGATATTTCACCAAAACTGACAATTTTGGGAAAGCCTTGCGACTCAGTAGTTTGGAGCAGAAAGGCATGGGTACCCATTTTAGATTCGGTAGAATGTTTACTTTCTAAAAATATATGGTTTTGGGGGGTAAACGTATATTTCTGTGTTTTTACCCCACAAAAAATGCAGTCAATGTGTTGATTTTTCATTAGCTCAAGTTACTCACAGGACTATTTGTATGCGCTAACTTCATTTTGGGGCCTCTAAATGCCAGATACTTTGGTAAACCTATGAACAATGGCTACCAAACTGTTTGGAGGAACCCTGGCAATCATATTTAGGGTGCTTTTTTCTTGGTATGTAATGATACATGGGTGATATGGTGCTGGGAAGTTGAAGCTTTTAGGAAATTTTCAGATATTTCACCAAAACTGACAATTTTGGGAAAGCCTTGCGACTCAGTAGTTTGGAGCAGAAAGGCATGGGTACTCATTTTAGATTCGGTAGAATGTGTACTTTCCAAAAATATATGGTTTTGGGGGGTAAACGTATATTTCGGTGTTTTTACCCCACAAAAAATGCAGTCAGTGTGTTGATTTTTCAGTAGCTGAAGTAAAGTCCTGGACAATTTGGATGTGCTAACTTCATATTGGGGTCTCTAAATGCCAGGTACTTTGGTAATCCTATGCACAATGGGGATCAAACTGTTCAGTGGACCCCTGGCAATCATATTCAGGGTGCTTTTTCTTGGTATCTAATATAGTGTGTGATATGCGGAGCAGCAAAATAAAACCTTTGAAGTGATTTTTCAAAATTTTGATACATTTTGATAAAAAACGCTACGTTCAGACAAGCTTTGATGTTTGGTAGTTAGGAGTAGAGAGACACAGTTACCCATTTTGGAATCGGCAGAATGTGTACTTTCCAAAAATATATGGTCTTCTGGGGTAAACATACTGTTTCAGGATTTTGTGGCCTTGGAATCAAAAGTATGCCGTTTTCTGCCTTCTGCTTTCAAAATTCGGTAATATACTGCTGGTAGTTTTTGCTGTACAGATGTCCTAAATCTTCCTAAAACTATACATATTTGGTATTGGCATGTTCAAGAGACATGAGGCTTTCCAAATCAGTTGGATTTTCATGCGTAAAATGAAATATTTTTCAGGTATAAGTTCATATATTGTGAAAAATAGGAATTTTTCATTTTTTTTTTGTATTTAGCACTATAAATCTTTTTGCAGAGGTGGAAATACAAGAAAACTCAGGCAGATTTAGAAAGCTCAGTTTCTCCCGAAAAAAACAATGTATAGTTTTCCTAGCTGAACTATAGGTTTCCCCTCAGAAAATGCCCCTAAAGTGAGAGAGCACAGAATGTTTCAAAAACGTCTGGCATTTCGCGTAACCAAATTGGTCAATTCTGCTGGCACTTAAAGGGTTAACCTGAGTTCAATAACTATTTCTTGAGTCAAAAAGGGCAAACAAGGAAATTGCAGGGAAGGGAAACAGGGAAACTGAAGGGATCTTCACTGTTTGCCCTGATTATCTTTAGATTTGTCCAGATTAGTGGATATAAAGAATTTCCAAGCTGAAGTTACACACACAATTTCAGAATAAATATTTTTCACCAGGAAAGACTGGTTTAATAAGCATAGGTTCTTTCCATAGTAAAATTTTATTTTTATATTTTATAAGGGTGTCAGGTAATCTCCACAGGTTTGTCTAAAAGCATTAAACAGTGTTTTACCTTGAATCCCTGCACACTGAAATTGCTTCCATGGTGGGTGTCATCTAGGGACTAACCCCACAATGTCCCTTCTCTGGAGGTTAGGGCTGCTCATTCCAGCTGGCCTTGTCTATCTCACACTCCTAAAATGAGCTATGATATTTGCTGTCACTCACTACCAGCCCTCGTTCACAGGGTCCCTTTCCCCACCTTCCAGTAAGATAATGCCTATACTTTTTTGCCCAGGTTTTTCCTCTACTGAGACCCACTTCCTCAGGATTTTCAGCAGCATCTACTCCCCTCCAAATAGTTCAAAGGGGAAGAATATTGTTGTTCTTCCTTTTTATATCCCTTGTTATATATGTTTAGCTTTGTTCCTCCCAACAACCAACCAAGTTTCTGCGCTCTTCTTCTTACTGTATCTGTCACAGCAGGCCCACATATTCATCCCATACTATCATCCACTTATAAACCATGCCATATCTGCCTCTTTTCAGCACAAAGAATACTCAGTGCTTTCTGAACCTTATTCTCTCACTTTTCATGTCTGTATTAAGCTTGATTTGTCATCCCCCACTTTTTAAGGTTACATAAAGAAAGCTTTTACTTTCAGCAGTGTAATCAGTTATTAATGTGAGAGCAGTAAAACTATGAAATCCTAGGTGATGTTTTGGAGGACAAGTACATATTCAGAAGCAGTTTACTGTAGCGTATATATGGCATACTTAGATGATTATAATTCATTGGAGTAATCTAGTAAAATTGGAAAGTTCTAGGTATTTGTTTTAAGGTGATGATATTTGCTTGTTTGTTGGACAGGTGAATAGTAAATTCTTTCAGTTGGATGCTATGTATTACTAGACCTGGTGGTTTTTTGTCTGTCTTAAACCAGTTATTCTGGTTTTGTAGTCAACAGCAAGTGCCATATAAAACCCTCCATAAGTTACTTAAAGGGATCCTGTCATTGGAAAACATGTTTTTTTCAAAACGCATCAGTTAATAGTGTTATTCCAGCAGAATTCTGCACTGAAATCCATTTCTCAAAAGAGCAAACAGATTTTTTTACATTCAATTTTGAAATCTGACATGGGGCTAGACATTTTGTCAATTTCGCAGCTGTCCCTGTCATGTGACTTGTGCCTGCACTTTAGGAGAGAAATGCTTTCTGGCAGGCTGCTGTTTTTCCTTCTCAATTTAACTGAATGGGTTTTTACTATTGAGTGTTGTTCTTAGATCTGCCAGGTAGCTGTTATCTTGTGTTAGGGAGCTGTTATCTAGTTATCTTCCCATTGTTTTTTTGTTTGGCTTTTTTTGGTTTGAGTGATTGAAGTTTATCAGAGCACAAGTCACATGACTTGGGGCAGCTGGGAAATTGACAATATGTCTAGCCCCATGTCATATTTCAAAATAGAATATAAAAACATCTGTTTGCTCTTTTGAGAAATGGATTTCAGTGCAGAATTCTGCTGGATCAGCACTATTAACTGATTCATTATGAATTTTTTTTTTCCCCATGACAGTATCCCTTTAAATAACAAAAGTATCTTCACAATGCTATAATAATACTGGGTACTCTAAACTGGAGGGTCTCTGAGCTTTCTAGTATTTGTTGCAAATACTGCCCTGTCCTATCCAAAAGAAGAAGAGGAAGGGGGCCTTAGGGAGCTACAGAAGCAAGGACAAAGTAATTGAGATAGACCCAGACAACAAGATAGGCAGTTCAGGCCCACAACAGATCACTGCCCTTGGAATAGTAACTTAAATCACGGAAAGCATAAAAAGAAAGTTACTGGACTCCTACAAGTGAGGAAAAAAAGGGAAGTTATATAAGCTACGTGCATGTAACTGTACGTCTGCATTTATTACAGTAGTATTTAGTGTGTTGTTAGGGTTTATAGGTGTATTTATATATGTATACTGGGGTTTCTAGAAATTGTTTTGTATGTCTGCCAAGTAGCCAGTTTGACAGACACATGTTAGCTAAGGTTAGCAACAGTTTCTAGGGTAAGCAGTATAATAAGTAGCAGTATAATAAGTATACCGGTATATAATAAGTAACTAGCAATATGTCTGAAGGCAGCAACATAACAGAAGGTAGTCAGCATAACACTTCAATTCTTAACATAGTGCAGGTTTCCTAATGGCCACTTTCCACTGGCAAATACACAAAATCCAGGATGGTACAGCACCACTTGTCTTATGTAGAATAAAAGGCTTGATAAAGGGCCAAACTCAGCCCGAAACGTTGCTATAATGCCCCAAAAAATTATGCAATAAAGGCATTTATATTCTACATAAGACAAGTGGTGCTGTTCCATCCTGGATCCTTTGAAGGCACCAACATAAATAAGGACAGAGTAATGCATTAGGGCCACCTGATCAAAGGAAGATGGACCCGAGTGGCAGCTGAGGTCCAAAAGTGGTGTATTGAGTGGTGGCTAAAGTAACTGGATTCTACATTCTTATATGTCTGCCTGCTATGTCTGCATACCATGTGTAAGATTTTTACATCGATTAACTGGCCACTGCATTTTTAAACCTCACATTTACACTGTAATCCCCTCTATTGTTCACACCCTAAAGCCCTGTACTGTTCACACCTGAGACCCAGACTGAAACTGCCCACATTGTTCACCTGTTCACACAAATACAAACTGCTGAAGGGGCACCAGCACTTTGTCACTGTATGTAGTACAGAGTGGTCCTGATAGGTTTCCCTGTCTCCTGCTCTGTTCTGCCTTCCCTATGTTCCCTTTGTGTGCCATACTCTGCTGCCCTATCAATTCAATTTATGTGTGCTTCAATAGTGGAAGGGAGTAGAGGTTAAGCAGCTGTCCGTGAAAAGAAAAAATTCTATATCTGATCTAGCAAACACATTTGGATTTATCAGTGGCAGGAAGAAATCTTTAATTTTACACCCTCCCTACACTAGTTATATATTAAATACAGGGAAACCTCGATTTTAAGTAACCTGATTTTAAGTTTCCCTGCATTTGACATTTTTTATTTCTGGTCCCACCGATTTATAATGCATTTCAATGGGTGCATTCCCCTGATTTTAAGTAATGTTTTCACGGATTTTACATCAAAATTTTGTCCTGGTGTATCCAAAAATGTATTTTTTCCCCTCTATGAATGTTATTGTTTGTGAAATAAAGAGGTTAAAAATACTAACCAGATGTATATTTTGCCATGGTCCTGCCTGTAAATGGTTAATTCCAATTAGTCTGCCACTTATCCAGTCCTGCACCAATCACTTATTGCTTTAGGTTGTGTATGTGACTGATAGAGAGGCCTTGTACATGCCCCCCCCCTCCATAGTGTAACATTAACGCTGAAATGCTTAACCCTTGTTATTAACACAGTAAATATTGTATCTCAAAGTAAAACAGATTACTTTGCTTATATCCTTTCAGTAGTTGAAGAAAAAGTTACTTTTCCACGATTTTCCATTTTCCTTGATTTTCCATAATTTTTTCCTGGTCCCCTGTAAAACGTAAAATGGGGGTTCTACTGTACTTCTACATTTGAATATGTACTATGTAAAAAACTGTCTATGTTTTAGGAGGAAAAACAGTGAGATAATTACAACACACACCATAATTACAACACACACCACGATTCATAAAAGTGAAATACAGTTATAACCTCTGGGCTTAAGTCCTTATGTTACATTTATGTCCTTTGTACTCTTATTTAAACCAGGAAATAAACGCTGGTGTCGCTTTTCTCAGAAAGCATTTATTTTGTACAGTTAATACAGAGTCTTTGTTTCAATGTTATGTTTTTTTTATTTAAATGCTCAATGTGTGACAAACTTCAGATTTTGTTTTGATACAAATACATAAAATATTTTACATTAGAGTTATTCACTCAGAACCACATGGGTAGTGACCTCCATGGGCATTTGTAGACTGCCTCTCACGTCTTGCCTGATTTCTGTTTGAGAAACAAACAAAATTGAACAGTGCGGTTTTTGGACAATATTGCACACAATGCAGTTGTACAGCTCTCTGAGTAAACAATCAGACCACAGTTTGCACTGTGTGTCCAGTTTTTTTTTTACTTACACCCCAGGCCAAAGTTCTCACGATTCATATGCAGCCTATGACCCCTAACAAGAGGTTCTTCATAAATATGTAACAGTAAAATATTATTATTATTATTATTAACATGTATTTATATAGCGCCAACATATTGCGTAGCACTGTAAAGTAAATGTGATTATACAACTACATCACATGAATTACATATATAGAATATATGGAGTAACAAACATCACAATCAATACAGGTACAAAGAGGTGAGGAAGGCCCTATGCATAGGCATACAGTCTAAAGGGAAGGGAGTAATACACAAGGTGTGGGAGTGGGCAAAATCGAAGTAAGTGGGTGAGAAATGTGGTGTTGTATGTGGTGTTGCGTTTGGTGGTTAAGCAGAGTGAGGGTAGGCTTCTCGAAAGAAGTGCGTTTTCAGAGATTTTTTGAAAGCAGAAAGTTTGGGAGAAAGTCGGACAGACCGTGGGAGAGCGTTCCAGAGGAGGGGTGCAGCCCTTCCAAAGTCTTGAATGCGAGCATGTGAGGAGGTAATGAGAGAAGAGTTGAGTAGCAGGTCAATAGAGGAGCGTAGTAAGCGAGTGGGTGAGTATATAGAGATGAGTTCAGAGATGTAGGGTGCTGAGGTGTATGAGCCTCGCAGCAGTGTTCATTATATACTGGAGAGGTGACAGTCTCTGGAGGGGGAGGCCAATTAAAAGAGAGTTACAGTAGTCTAGACGCGATATGATGAGAGAGTGAATAAGAATTTTGGCAGCGTCTTGGGTGATAAATGATCGTATTTTGGATATGTTCCTTAGGTGGAAGTGACATGATTTAATACCCCCTCCTGTAGGGTAAGATAGAAATAAGTAACATTGTTATGTGCTAAGATAATAATTACGAGTATACTATGTTGCTAATTTTTGTAACAATCTGTCTCCCACAGCAAGTAAAATCTGCTGTTTTAGAGCAAACACTTTTTTGATACTTTTTTGACACATTTTTTAATATTCACTCCGAACGTTTTCTAAATTAATATAATAACTTGGTATATACATTTTTCTACATTTAATGTTCGTGAAACTATGTTTATGACTTTTAACTTTTTATCACATTCTGTATTAGAAATGGATTACTGAAATTGTTGGTTTTTTTAAAAAAATTCCCTCTTTCTCTAGTTGCTTTTTTCTAAGTGTAATGTCACATGATCAATTAAGTATGCAAATTTTGTAATTGACCAATCACTTTGAATGTTTGGTGTTAAATTGTTGTTCACTGCCTCACTTTGATATGCTTGACAAAGGGGACCACCCCGAAACGTTGCATCGTGTGCAAATAAACTTCTGCAAGGGTTTCCCTGCTTGATCGTGCCTGGTGTGCCATTGCCTTTTTTCCTTTGATGATTTAATAAGTGACTGGATATGAGGAGTGAATGACAGGGCAGAATCTAGGATAACCCCAAGGCACCGTGCCTGGGGAGAGGGGTTGATAGTGGAATTGTTAACTATGATGGATACTTCGGGGATGCTACTGGTGTTAATTGGAGGAAAGAGAACCATTTCAGTTTTAGAGAGGTTTAATTTAAGGTAGCGTTGCGACATCCAGGTAGAGATAGCGGACAGGCAGGAGGAGACGCGAGTTAGGAGTTCTGGGTTGAGATCAGGAGATGAGAGATAGATCTGAGTATCGTCAGCATAGAGGTGGTAGTGGAAACCATATGAATTTATTAATTTGCCAAGGGAGGAAGTATAGAGGGAGAATAGTAATGGTCCCAGGACAGAGTCTTGAGGAACTCCAACAGAAAGAGGTAGGGGAGAAGATGATACTCCATTGTAGGAGACACTGAAGGAACGATTGGTGATGTAAGAAGAGAACCAGGACAGGGCTGTGTCACGAAGGCCAAGCGACTGGAGGGACTGGAGGAGGAGAGGGTGATCTACAGTGTCAAATGCGGCTGAGAGGTCAAGCAGTATTAGTAGTGAGAAATGATTGTTGGCTTTACCGGTTAAAAGGTCATTAGTTAGTCGAGTCAGGGCAGTTTCCGTGGAGTGTTGTGGCTTAAAACCAGATTGTAGGGGGTCCAGCAGGTTATTGTCAGAGAGGAATGAGGTAAGTCGGTTGTAGACTAGGCGCTCAAGCAGTTTAGAGATGAAAGGTAGCAGAGAGATAGGTCGGAGATTGTCAAGATTGGAGGGATTAAGAGAGGGTTTTTTCAGAATGGGGGTGACAAGAGCATGTTTTAGTTGAGAAGGAAACAGTCCAGTTGAGAGCGAAAGATTAAATAGGTGAGTTAAGGCTTTGATTAGACAGATTAGACAATAATATAAAATGTATGATATTTGCATTCTCACCAGTGACAAGAAATATGCATTCTTTCCAGCCTCACTATTTTGTGAACTCTATAGATAGATATTTTGTATGTTTATAAACTGGAATTTGCACCATGAAGTCACAGACATTATTATCGTATGTATTTATGACTGGTTAAACTCACTTTATCTAAAGTCATTTTCATTTCCTTGTCTCTGGGGCATAGCTGCTGTCCAATAATAGCATAAAAAAGTAGGAGATAAGTAAAGTAGAAAGAGTTCCTTTTAAAAAAACTTGCATAGAGGAAGACATTAAAGGGAAGATTTATCAAGGCTCGCAATGGGAATTTTTTTGAACTCCCATAACTTCGAAATTCGAATAAAAAAAAAAAAGACCAATCAAAATTTATTAAAAAAATCGAAGTTTTTAACTTCGGGTGAATAGGCTGTATTCAAATAGTTTGAATCAAAGTTTTAGCATATTCGATCGAATTTGAATCGAAGGATTTGCCACAAAAAAATTAGATTTTTCCAAGTCCACCAAATTATTTCGAATAGGTTCTAGAAGGTCCCCCATAGGCTAAAACAGCAGGTTTTAGTTAGCGAATGGTAGATTTTTAAAGAGATAGTACATGATAAATTTCGATATTCGAATAGTCACATTTGTTTCTATTCATATTTCAGTCTCTTGTTCAGATCAATGCAACGCTACTAGGGCAATTTGGATCAAAGGTGAACAACCCCTTCAATATCAATGGACTAATACATCTTTTGGATTCACATAAAAGGTGCTGCACTATGTTATGTCCTGGGTGACATCTGGGTGACATGCCTAATAACATTAGAATCAAATATAATGTTTACTGGTCAAAATCGTAACATATCAGATATATAACAACCCTGCCAACATTTTTATTTTCCTAACTACTTAGTTGGCTAAGTCTACAGTTGTCATTTTGTCTTGTCAAGTAAAGGCAACTGATATGTAGAACAAACTGACATAGAGAAACATAGGAGTTACAGAGATAGGAGTTGATAGGGAAATCCACAGGTTTTTCTAGGGTAATAAGTTCGTCATAAGCATTAACCGCAACATAACCTGTTTCATAAAATGAACCAGTTTTATTATTCTATTGCTCTAATCTGTGTGTAACAAAAACCTTCTGTATGACTTTTTTTTGTTCCGTTTTCTTATCTTGCTTCACTGGGTTGTTATAAATGTTATTTATTACCAAAGTGAGATTGCATTTAAAGCCTGTAGCACACACAATGGTACACATATAAGAGCAGTTATTAATGTAAGGGCAGATACAATGCAGGGATAAATGGATACAAATTTAGGTACTCGGTTACAAACACAAGATTTACTGGTAGCTAATTCTGGAGAACAAATATTTATACACATATATAAAATCTGTACACATTTTACATTTGCCTAAAGCTTTTAATGACTTGAAGACTGCAAGAAATCAATGCTTGTTTCCTTTGTTATGTTTACATTTCTAAACACAGTAATCCCATTCACATATATTTTTGCTTAAGCTTTCTGGAAAGGTTTTTAGCAATTGATTAATTGAAAGGACTTCTGATGGGTTGATTTAATATAGTGCTGCACTGAAAATATTTCAACAGAAAGATGTACTTTGAGTTGATTGTACTTTGTTTTTTTACCTGACAATTTACTTCTATATTTGTATAAAAGTGTGCAAGTCAGTAGACTACAGGGATGAAATGTTATGGTTATGGCTATACAGAAGCAAATCAAAGTAGTTTGATGGGTAAATGTGAATATTCATTGGGGTTGCACAGTCCGTATCTTGCTGTGACAAGTGCTTATTCTGAATGTATAGGTCTTTTCCATACAGACAGCTTTTGGTTTGATTAATACATCTCAAAAACTCACATTTTCCTCAATATCTTGAGCTATTTAGAAATATTGCAGTTTGTTTCCATCTACAAACTGCTCATATCTATTTCTATATCTTACAAGAGGGAAAGCAGGATAGAGCAGGACAATAGCAGATGGGTAATATTGAGAATCATGTTGCCTTGGCATATGGATTTAAATTGGGTTGAGTAAAGTAATCAGAATCACTAATTTGAAAGGTAACTGCTTGAAACAATATGGTTTTCATTGTTTCTTTGTACTGTTAGGGAATCTTAAGGTGGTCTTTTTCATTTCTGCCATGTTTTAAAATCCCTCTTTGCAAGGACCTCATTAGTGAGTTGGCTCAGTCTTTGCCCAGCAGGGCCTACAGTATGATCCAATCTTTGGTATCCAGGTCAACGACCAGATCAGCACTTACCAAATGAGATGAAGGGTATGGTCAGCTTTACAACCTCTTCATCATTAATACCCATTAGGACTCCCATAAATTTGAAATTCAACCCTTGATAAATCAGGTGATTTGTACATGTTGCATATTGAACTAACACTTAAAAAAGTGCTAGGATTTATCCAAATTTCATTTAAACCAATCTTTGATTCGCGCATCCCTTTTGTAGCAAGATTGTGTGGCTGAATTTGACCTTACATTTGGTTGACAAGTTGGACCAAGAAGACAGTTGAACAATGACACTTACAATTAAACACTAAACAAATATACCACAAATGCATTCATGTTTGTATTTGATTATCTACACAAATTTTCTTTTATCACATTTGTGTATTACACACTAACTTTCAAATAGTTAAACTCATCACAATACACTGTTGTTTCCAAAACTCTGTTGCTAATTGTCAAACATAACCTTTGGGAGAAAAACAGGAAGTGGTGAAAGAGCTTGTGAATTAGTCTGAACATGTAAAAGATACTTGACTCGTATATCTTCAGGGCTCATTTGTTTCCAGAATGAAGTGTGGGTAGCTTGGCTTACATTCGAGGTCTAGATTTGTCAGTGTACCATAAATTATTAGACACTAAAAACGGAATCACGAACAATACACCTAACTTCTAAATGGCCCACAGTATTGTCAGTGAAAACAGAGAACATTTGCATATTGAGGTTTGTTGTACCGCATTGGAATTTAACCCATTTTCATTTCTACATGCTAGGTGCAAAAGCAAAGATTTTAAAAATTGTGCTAACTGTTGCTCATGGATACGTAAGTATGTGTGTGTATAAATATATATATATATAAATAAATAAATATATATATTTGTAACAAACAAGTACCACACTCAACAGTCTCAGAGTAATTTATTTTAATAAAAAAAAGAAATTCCAACGTTTCGATCACACCAATGTGATCTTGCTCAGTGAAAAAACCCAAAATATTTATATATGTGTATATATATATATATATATATATATATATATATATATATATATATATATATATATATATATATTTGTACATATAAATAAAGACAGTTTAGGGTTTCTTTTAATCATAACAAACTTTTTCGGTTATGCACATTTTAAAATTCAATTCTTTATATTATATGCAATACATCTAAAAGGAAAGGATGAATAGTTGGTGTGAAAAATCATCAATGAAACAAGAAAAAATGGGCTCTTCTCAATAAGAGGTACATTGTTATTATTCCCTGCATTTTTCACAGTTTAGCAATACAGGTAAATTTTATGTGTCTTCAGATTCATGTTTATCTAATGGTCATTAAACAATTGCATTTCTTGTTAAAGTATTGTCTAAAAAAAAAAGAAAAGCAATTGCCAAAGCTTAGTAAAGTCATTGCATTTTATTGCAGTTTTTGAATGCTTACCGCACCTAGCATGAGGAATTTAAAACACTTGGGTGTTACCATAGTCTCTTCAATGATTAATTCATTCTGGATACACCCTGATCTGTGCATGAACAGGCAAATATGATATTGTTTTGAAACAGAAAAATGTAGTTGCACATATGTTGATTAAAGTTTAAAAATAACTTTATGTTTTAATATATGAATAAACAAGAATGTATTTTTTGTACATTAAAAACCTTGGATTTGCCTTCCAGGTGGACAAATGCTTGACCACACAGGTACCATGGGGGACTGCATAGATGAGATCTGGAAGATTGGGGGCAGATAAGGGAACTTTGTATTGTATGGCATTTGTGGATTGTGCTATATGGACATAAGATAAAATAAGATGTTTTATTTGCCCTGTAATATATAAATTAGATAACCAACTGACTATTTGTCTTTATTGTTAAAAAGGCTTGAGGAAAAGACAAATCACACACAAATCAGAAGAGCAGGAGGAAGATATAGGCAAGAACAACACAAACTTTAGTAGGGAGGCAGGTGGGAAGGGGATAAAGAAAAGCTTGAACATGTTACCTGTAATCTGTTGGAACACCAACATGTTTGCCCCTTCTGAGATGAATCTTGCAAACATCTTTCTATTGGAATACATTATGCTTTATACAAATGCTTTGGTTTAAAATACTCACTGGCTTTGTAGTTTTACAGGCAATTACATTACAACGGTTTGGCTCTGCTCTGGGTCTGGATGAGTGCATGAGTAATTTACAGTAGGAAAATACTCATAGGTATAACACATATGGAATATCCTTACAGTCATTTTGCTTTGTTCCACAATCCTTTCCCAGGGTATACCTCAAGATTTAACAGCAAGAATGAAAAAAAACCCCCAAAAATAAGTATGTTTTCTTGTGATCACATGCATAAATCTGGGGAAAATGTGTCACTGAGGGCCCGATCAAAGATTATACACACTATACACAATCTGTGTTCAACAAGTCTAAAAAAGGAGACTTGCAGTAAAGAAGTTTTGTTCACTTTTTAAAACAGTAAATATTGCATTTAATTATCCTATAAATCCTATAACACCATAAGAATAGTTTTAAAGGACTGGTTTGCCTTTATATAAACTTTTAGATATTGATTTTTTTTTTTGCCCAGCTGTGGAATTTCAGCAGCTATCTGGTTGCTACAGTGCATTTTACCCTAACAATAGAATTATAGCCTTACAAAATTGTTTTTTGGCTGCTGAGGATAGTAACCCCATCTGTCAGTTGGGTAGAGGCTGAGGAGAAAGCTATAATTCTATAAAATAATTGGATTTAACTTGAAAGTGAGCAACCTCAATGGTCTCTTGCAGTTCTCTGGCACTGGAATATTGGCACTGAAGATGGTTGTTGAAAAATAATACATGTACATCTGTTGTGGAAAATAAGTCTGACACAACAGATGTCAATTTCTCTTTATCGTTTTGTGGCAAAATAAAAAAAAATGCATCAACAAATTACAAAGAGAAGAATCTTATGTACCCTGCTCATTCTTGGATTACATTGGACCATTTTAGTGGTAACTTAATAAATCCAAGAACTAAAGGGAGGCTTTGTTATTTGTGTACAATTTATTATTAGTCGCCTATCCATAATTTCTCTGGTGACTAATAGTACACTTTAAACATAACAAATAGTGGAAACTGGCCTTTCCTGTCTAACAAGTACTACAGTCCTGCAATACATTTCTCAGTGTGTGGGTTTTCTTCACTTAGCAGCCAAGCAGAAATACAAAATTCAGTAACTAAAGTTCATCCTCATAATACAGATAGTATTTACTTTTATTTTAGTTTCCAATATACTCCTCTAACACTTAAACCAAGCCATACTTGGTCATTATACTTTGGTATGTTATGCTGACCTGCTAAGAGTCTCCCATTCCTGACAGATACTTAATTCTATAGAATTGTGATGTCAAGCAAACATTTTACCTGTCTCAATCATTTTTATTTATCTAGTTACTGTAAGTGTAAAAGGAATGTGAATGTCGGCTTTGTGTTTATGTATTGTTTTACTACTTTTAATAATTTTAGCTATAAGCAAGTTTTCCTTGTCACTCTGTCTAAAATAAAGAACTCTGCCATGAAATTGTTTGATTATGTTTCTCTCTATATAGTAGTATATATTAATATTAAATTCTTTACAAAGCACTTCTTTATTTCTTCCACACCCTAGTCTCTTGCTTTGTATATCATATTGAAGTCCTTACTCATACCTTCTACATAAATATGTCTGCTTCTTACTAAGCTGTTGTATTTTTCATATTCTATTTAAAATTCTCAGTCTTATGGTTTAAGAACCCTACTCTTTTATCCATCTATTACCCAAATGAGGGTCTGGAGTCAAGCCGAGGCACTGGGAAACCAGTTAATCTATGCAACAAAATATATGTCTCCTGTTCTCACCCAGTAATGCCATGCTCAGGAGCAATGACAGTCTACTGCCCCAGGAAGTGAAATACACAGAAAGCTAATTTGCAACCACAAGTTCAAGACTGGACACCTTAAAATGGATATAAATTGTGTGTCAATCAATTCCCATCAATTGATCACCATGCAAAATAGCATTCATTTTGGTGAATTGCAATATGTGCAACTCTGCTCACAATGACACTGGAATTATAGGAAAAAGCCATTTTGGGAAAAAAACATGACAAATTGTCTACTGCACTACAACACACAATAAATATGTTTTATATGCTTTGCCCAAGCAGCAGAATGCAATAATTTTTAATTCATGACCTTGTAAAATTGTTATTCTTCGATTTATTGTATTTTTTTAAATAAAGATATTCATCTGGAGGATTTCTAGTTGAATAGAGGTACTAAACACTATATAGAAACCAAGTTAGTATAAGATTCTCACAAAATAACCTTTAGGTATCAATGGAATTTAGCAAGTAATAAAGCTGTTGTTTTGGCACTTACTGTAAATAACATATTTTAAGTTGCATGGCCAACTATTTTATGTTACCCTGATGGATTCTGTGGCCTCAGTGTTCTTTTCGGCCTTCTCTTCTTCAGCAGCCTCCTCTCCAGGGAGTCACTCCTTTTTTTTAGGAGTTCAAATTAGGCTTATTTTATACTGTTTACCACTGATCATATTCATGTTAAACCCACCCATTACCCATTTATAGGTATAATATTCTTATAATATTCTTAGGAAGTGCATACTATGAGTAGTGCTGTCTATTAGCACAACCTTATGTAGTTGGCATCTACTAATTAAAATAACTTCATAGACTCCTTGGACGACTGCCATGTAGTGACTGCAATGTAGTGTTGCCCTGCACTGGTAAAACAACTGTGTTTGCTTCAATAACACTACTATTGTTTATATACATAAGCTGCTGTTTAGCAATGGGGGCAACCAATGAAAGGAAAAAAGGCTCAGGTTACACAGCAGATATCAGATAAGCTCAGTAGAACATAATGGTATTATCTGTTATCTGCTATTTAACCTGTGCCATATAGCCTTTTTTAAATTTCTGGCATTGCTACACTGCAGCTTGTTTATATAAACTATAAAAGTGTTTCTGAAACAAACAGACCAGTTTTACCAGTGCAGGGCAACACTACATGATAGTTTCATGACTTTAAAACCCTGTTAATAGAGGTTAATAATTGTTTAAGACTAAATAGAGCTCTGTGATTTCTTACAGACTCAGCTGTGGGCACCCCAAAAAGGTTGTGATCTTATCGACACTATTTATTACAGGTTCTTGTGGCCAAATTCACTTCTGCATAGTTGCAATGAGCGCCAATGCATCCTGAGAAATCCTGCTCTAGTGGGCCTATTGAAACTAGTGACCCTTAGAGCTATTGCCACCCTGCACGTGGCCATAGTATGTTGTGTCAATAGGTGGCACAAACATATTGTAAACTACTGCTGTATTTTACACTTTTTAACACTAGGGGAAAAACTGTATAGTGCAAACTGGATCTGAAAACTGCACTTTGGAATGCAATTGTTGGAGCAGGGGCATAATATCTCTAGTTATGTAATGCTGTACGTGACAACTAGCACACATTATTAAATGAATATTGTCTTGGTCTTTACTTCCCATTTAAAGTAGAGTGACGGTTAAACAATACAAATGTACACAGCAACAGCACCTGCGTGCACAATAAGGAGACACACAACACCAGATCCTTTGTTTTCAGATTTACAGACGCCTTTTTCAGAATCCAAACCATTTGCTGTTTTTTGTCTTTTTAATACACCAGCTATTGAGGCAACACCTTTTCAGCATTTCTTAAAACCTTTCAAACCTAGAACCTTGTTCAAAGATTATAAAGTATCTAGTATACTGTCTGTCAAGTATCCCTCTGTTACAATGAAAACAGGCTAATACTAACTTAAGATATAATTCTCCATTAATTAATGTAAATTACAAAAGGGAATGTAGTAACCTTTGCTGCATGCTGGCAAATGCATAGAGTTTATCAGGTAAAATGGAAGAGCTAAAGTTAATTGCATGCTCTAAAAATTATGATATAATTGGTATCACTGAGACCTGGTATAATGAAATATGTGTATGGGCTGTGAATTTAAATGGTTACACACTTTTTAGGAGGGACAGAGGGATTAAAAGGGCGGAGGAGTGTGTTTGTATGTAAAGCCTGAATTAAAACCATGCACTAAAGAAATAACCATTGATGGCACTGGGGAGGGGGTAAAATACCAATGGGGAGAGATTTCAACTGGGCAAAAGGTTACAAAGAAAATGATCATTGGTGTATGCTACAAACCACCTTGTAAACATGGTGAGAATGAAGCCCAGCTACTTTTGCAAACAGAAGCGGCTTCGCAACTAGGTCAAGTTATTATTATGTATGACTTCAGTTATCCAGACATTGGAGTATATTTATCAAAGAGTGAAGTTAGAGATCACCACAGTCTGGTAGAGTGAAAGCTCACCATTTGATGAATATGCCTTTAAAATTCCCATAGAAATGAATGGAGGGAGGCAGTATTTCACGCTAGTGAACTGTGGTGATCTCTAACTTCACTCTTTGATAAATATATCCCATTGACTGGGGTAATGGGGTTGCCAAGACAGAAAAATCTAGCAGATTGTTCATGAACCAACTAGGAATCAGTCTGTTTGGATTTTGTAATAACTAATAATACTAAACTCAGGGCCGTAACTATAGAGGAAGCAGACCCTGCGGCTGCAGGGGGGCCCAGGAGGTATAGGGGCCCCATGGGCCCTAATTCATATAAAATTTCAATAAATATTGGAGAAACAAGTCAACCCCAAAACATTTTGGGGGCCTGAAAAATAATATGCTGTGGGGCCCAGTAATATCTAGTTACTCCTTAGTTACGCCACTGACTAAACTCATCTGTAGCATTTGTGTGGGTGATCATTTAGGGAATAGGGATCATAACATGGTCTCCTTTGAGATTATGTTGAAGAAACAACTCTATAAGGGAGCAACTAAGACACTAACTTTTAGACGTGCAAACTTTGAAAGTATAAGCGAATCATAATAAGTGGGAAATGCTTTTCACAGGGTTAAACACAGAATATAAATGGGGCATTTTATAAATGCTGCTTAATAAATATACATGTCAGTATATTCCCCTTGTAAGAAAGCAACATTGTTGCAAAACAAAAAATTTGTGGTTCAATAGAAGTATTGGTGTTGAGGTGGGTAAAAAAAGAAATGCTTTTAAGGCTTTCAGGTTAGCTGGGACAGCCGAAACGTTTATCAGGTACAAGGTGGCCAAAAATCATGCAAAAAAGCCATCAGGCAAGCTAAAATCAACATGAAAGAGGCTATTGTAGCAAGCAGTAAAAATAATCCAAAATAATTATGTAAATATGAAAATAGTAAAAGAAAATTAAGCAGGAAGGGCTGGGACCCTTAATATCAGAGGGGGCCAGCTGGTTGATGAGAACAGAAAAAAAGCAGAGATCCTGAACTGAATATGTTAAGATAAACAAAGGTCCAGGGCCAGAAGGTATTCATCCCAGGGTACTTAGAGAGCTTAGCTCTGCGATTGCCAAACCGCTCTACTTAATTTTTCAGGATTCATCGAGGTCTGGCACAATGCCGAGAGGTTGGTGCCGCTATTCAAAAAAGGGATCCCATTCTTGCCCTCAAAACTATAGGCCGGTTTGTCTGACATTACTGGTAGGAAAGCTTTTCAAAGGGGTATTAAGGGATAGATACTGGACATAATAGCAAATCATAATACTATAAGTTTGTGTCAGCATGGTTTTATGTGTAATAGATCTTGCCAGACTAAATTAATTTCCTTTTATGAGAAGGTTAGCAGGGACCTCAATTCTGGGATGGAAGTGGATGTGATTTACTTAGACTTTGCTAAAGTATTTGATACAGTGCCACATAGAAAGTTACTGGTTAAATTAAGGAATGTTGGCCTAGAACTTAGTATTTGTATCTGGATAGAGAATTGTCTTAAAGATAGATTACAAAGAGTGGTGGTAAATGGAACATTTTCTAATTTTTCCAGTGTTGTTAGTGGAGTACCGCAGGGCTCTGTACATGCAAGGTTATGCACTTTGGCAAAAATAATATAAATGCAAGTTATACACTAAATGACAGTGTGATCAGAGTTTCCTTAACTGAGAAGGATCTAGGGTCTTTTGTGGATAACAAGTTGCCTAATTCTGGGCAGTGTCATTCTGTGGCCACAAAGCAAATAAACTACTGTCTTGCATAAACTCAAGTGATGAAAGTATATAGGTTTATAGGTCTCTGGTAAAGCTTCACCTGGAGTATGTGGTGTAGTTTTGGACTCCAGTCCTTGAGAGGGATATAAATGAGCTGGAGAGAGTGCAGAGACTAAGTGCAACTAAACTGGTTAGGGGGATGGAAGACAAACTATGAGGGTAGACTGTCAAGGTTGGCGTTGTTTTCTCTGGAAAAAGAGAGGGGGCATGATTACACTTTACGTTAGAGGACATTACAGACAAATGGCAGGGGACCTTTTTACCCATTAAAAGGATCACAGCACCAGAGGCCACCCCCTCAGACTATGAGAAAAGAACTTTCATTTGAAGCAGTGTAGGTGGTTCTACACAGTCAGGACAGTGAGGTTGTGGAATGCACTGCCGGGTGATGTTGTGATGGCTGATTCTGTTACAGGAGAAGGAAAGTCTTCTTTCACTTGGGGGTGTTAGGCACCCCAAGTGTATTTTATAACAGAAACTTGTTGGTACTTAATATTAAAATAGTCTTTTTTAAGGCATAGCTACCTGTTCAAGGGGGTATAGCTGTAGTGGAGCACATTATGCTGCTGAATAGAGAGATAAATAACCACAAAAAAAAATTAAATTAAAAACAATTGCAAATTGTCTTCGAAAATCAGTCTCGACATCATACTAAACGTTAATTTAAAGGTGAACAACCCCTTTAAACAATGGAATGTTTTCTGAATTTCCTTTAAGCATATGCTTTCAGTTCATCTCAATAGATTGAGCTGTGTGTCTAACATCACCTGATAGTAAACACCAAGCTGGTAATATGAAATCAACCTCGTTTTATTGAAATATTGGGAGGTGTGTACTAGTTAAAAATGGATATTTAGTATTTTGCTAATTAAAAAGTAGCTTACCATTAGTTAAAGGAAAGATACCTAGTACTGAGTATTAATATTTGTGTGCTAAAACACAGCTTACTTCCTGTACTTACTGGTATTGTTCAGGATAGCTTTGACATGGTCGAAAATACATACATATCTAATAACGACAACAGTTGTAGTGTGAATGCTATACCTTCAGTTGCTAACCAAATGTCACAATGCAGAATGGAGTCCAGTTGATGGTAGACCTCATTCTGTAGAACCCATTGAAATCTTGATGGTGAGATGGGGTAAGACCACTTGGGGAGTAGCAAATAGTAGTCACTGATAAAAATCTGGCAGTCGATTCAAGAAGCAGGCAGCAAAGGATTCATTAACAGAGATAGAGGCAAGGGGGCAGATTTACTAAAGGGCGAAGTGGCTAATGCTAGCGACTTTTCGTCAGAAATCCAATCTGCAGGGACATCACCAATTCACTAACAGGCGAAGATGACAATTCGCTAGCGAAAGAGACCGTCGCTAGTGTTTGTTCGCACTCTATCGCCAGACGACTTTTCGCTCAGGCAAATTTACCAATTACTGATCGTTACGCCATAGTTGACTTTCGCCACCTCAGACCAGGCAAACTGCTAAAATGAAGCTAGATCTTCCTCAATCTTATGTCACTTACATCATATCCTGTCTGCGGAAAATGCATTAAAGTTGAAAAATTTATTTTAGTGACTTAGTGTAGTGGTAATGAATTTGCGCCTGGCGAACAGGTCTGGATTTCTGGCGAGGCCACAAAGGCCCAGGCCTAGGGCAGGGTACTCAAAGCTCCCCAGTGCTCAGAAACTTGAGAGCGCACTCGCTCATGCTCATGCAGGGAGGGTCCTAGCGGGGCCGGCACTAGGACCATGCAGCGGGCGGGTGCACAAGAAGTGGCTGGCACTGCGGCTTTGGGGCGCCTCCTCGAAAAAAATTGGGCATGCTGGCGAAGTAGTGCGAAGTGTGCGAATCGGTCGCTGCCGAAAATTCACCCTTCAGTAAATCTGCCCCAAGGATAATCAAGACATACAAATAATTATGGTAAAAACAAGGTAAATTCAAGAAACTGGAGAAAGAATTGGAAATGAAGACTTCATTCACCATGTGTCAGGCCTTCATTTCTGGCATTTATTTAAGCACACCAGAGGTGCAGGGGATTTAACACTGGTATACATTTTAGCACATATACAACAAAAATGTTTTCTAAACAAGTTGGTACACAGACAACATGATACAAAGGGTAGGACAGATAGACAACAGTTAAATATGACCCCTCTCCAAACTCAGCCACAGGACAGGTGTCAGTGCAGGCTTTTCAAGATGGACATTGTGAAATAGTTTTACCAGCTTGGCAAACAAGTGATGGATTCTAAGTCACACATTTTCAGTATGTGTCCTATAGTCTTTTAGAGAGGAGAAGAAGTCTAGGATATTTTACAAATACACAAATTGATCCAAAAAGTCTCTTAAGATGTAATGGTCAAAATGCTGAAAGGTAACCAGCACATTGCACGGTCCACAGTAGTTCACATTAAGTAAAATAGGCTCACCTAAATTGGAAAATTAGAATCTCTAAAGTTGTTGGGAATAAGAGGGAGTGTATATTGGTTCAAGCCAAAATATTTACATTTTTTTCCCATCTCTTAAAAGGGGCAGTATACTGTCTTTTAACATGAATTAAATGAAGAGGGCTTGGGCTGAACATACATTTTCCTATTTTATCACAAAAATCTATAGTTCTTATTCATTGAGCTAAACAGATTCTTTAAGCCTAAAAATTCTGTGGCAAATATTATTTGCACCGTACCATACTTTTACACCAATGCTACAATCTGTGGCACTAATGTAATTACACTAGATGAATAATTACAATTTTAAATTGATACTGCAGTAAATTTTACTAAGTCTGGATTCAAAGTCTCACAAGCTGTTAAAGATATGCACGAACGGCAATATGACTAGGTGGACATTATGTGCCAAAGTAAGTTTGTCATACATCAGATATATCATCACTGGTTATCACTGATAATGCATTTCTCCCTGTAGTTACTAATTCATCTTTTATTCACTAGCATGCAATAAATGATGCCACAGAAAATAAAGAATATATTGGAATATCTGAGTGTCATACCCAGGGCTGGTAAAAATTTGCAAAAGGAAAATATGTGGAGGACAACCTGGAACATTTATATATAATGTGCATATTTATTATTTTTTTTAAACAGAAACTCATATGCATTTCACTTATGCTTATACTACATATTAGATGTTTTACAAAATTTGTATATTCTCTTGGTTGACTGATTAAGTAAAGTCCCTGTTCTTGAAAAGACCAAATCATTTGCTGTAGCAATTTTTAAGGATAGGTGGGTGCAATTTAGCTAATAAGTTTCATTCAACATTTACAGTTGCCGGAATGCCCAGCATTTGAATCATCGCTTAATTGGTTTTCCCCATTGCTTTTGAGAGCACCTCTGTGCATCCTTTTTGAAAAGAGGAAGTTCTGATGAATTTGCAAACTGAGAAACCATTCATAATTTACTTATTTCAGGAGATGTCAAATATTTATCATAGGCTGATGTTGATTGTTCAAATGAATGCCACTAATATACGTGTATTGCATTATGCTACTATTATAGTGTAATTTCTTATGGTAATTTTAAGGAAATATGCATGTAATTTATGAGGAAACACAATGACAGTATAAATTCATGTACAGGTATAGGATCCGTTATCCGGAAAGCTCCAAATTACAGAAGGGCCGTCTCCCATAGACTCCATTAAAATCAAATAATGAAAAATTTAAAAATGATTTCCTTTTGCACTGTAAAAATAGAACATTGCCTTGTACAAGATCCAAACTAAGATCTGATTAATCCTTATTGGAAGCACAACCAGCCTATTGGGTTTATTTAATGTTTACATGATTTTCTAGTAGACTTAAGGTATGAAGATATGAAGAAATGAGTTGCAGCTTACACACTGGAATTTCATCATTTGGTATTACAAAAATTATGAACGCAATCACCACTTCTGCTTTGAAATAAAGATTTTTTTTAGTGGTTGTCATAACAATCTTCAGATTTTTCAGCTATAAAACCACAGGGGAAATGTCATTCATGAAAACAAGAGTCTGTAATTGTTAGACCACGTATGTTAGTTATCTCATGAATGTCGAGTTGCTACTATGTTGGATGGATAAACTTTCCTTAGGTACACAAAGTAATGGTCAGGGGTCAGGATTTGGTTGTGCAAAACGAAACTTGAATAATAGTAATGATAGCTCTTTAGAGGAGAAACAAGGCACTTTGCTACCCTGATTTGCCTGCTGCTCACAGTGTTATTTTTGAATGATAAGGATGAGGAATGATGAGGAAAGAGTTCTGCTTGTCTGTGCATTCAATGCAGGCATACAGGAGACGTAACACACCATGTCAGGAGGTTGGGTACATAAAAGCTATGGAACCCAAATGTATTTTGTTGGCCTGTAGAGCAGCTGTGTTACTTTCATGTTATTTGTAGTTGACTTTATTTACTTTACTTTAATCCATCTTCTTTGACAAATTGGCAGGACTCAAGGTTCAGATCTCAAGCAACTTGCAAGTTAAGGGGACCTAGGATCAGTTGAGAAGTATTAATCCACTGAAGCTCAAGGCAACAAGATTACGCAAACAATCTGAATGTAACATAGCAACATATTTAAACAGATTGAAATGGTGCATGTCCATTAAGTGCAACCCTTTATGTCTATATAAAATCTGGCTAACTGCCAGTTGATCCAGAGGAAGGCAAAAAATACCATCTGAAGCCTCTTTAATTTGCTTAGGAGGAGGAAAAAAATCCTGACCAGTCTCTGGAACTGCTAGGTACTAGCCGCTATTTTCAATAACCCTGTATTTTCTCACTTGGTAAAAAGCCATATACCTCCTGATTCAGGGAGAGAATTTCACAACTTACACACAGCTCACACTGTAAGTTGGAACCTCCTTTCTTCTATATAGTTAGAAAAACAAAATAAAAATAAATAAAACAATAGAGATCATTATATTATCCTCTTATATATTTATAAATAGTTATCATATCTCCCCCTAACTTCCTCTTCTCCAGTGTGAACAACCCCAATTTGGTCAGTCTTCATAACTGAAACTTTCCATAAAATTTACTGAGTTAGTTACACTTCTTTGGACTCTCTCTAATTCATATGTTGTTTGAGCCTTACCATTGCTTTGTGAAATAATCACCCAGCCTTTAAAATACAGCTCAAACCCCTGTTTGCCCTTGTAGCTTGCTTGGTACAATCAAGTTAATTATTTACAAGGACCCCAAGCCCTACTTCTTTATAGAGTTGCCTAACAGTTCAATAAAGGGTATACAAGTGGCTTGCATATTTTTACATCCAAGTACATAACCTTACTTTATCAACATTGAATATCATCTGCCACTTAGCTGGCCAGATTGCTAGTTTGTCAAGATCCTGCTGCAAGGATGCCACATTTTGGATGGAATTAATATTTTTCTGTGGACCAAGTATGGAATGAAAAGCAATATATTTCTATGGGGAAAAACATATTCAGTGCTTAAAAGTTGCTGTAAATATTTCACTTTCCAATAAGGTGCTGTTATGCTATGCACCTTTTTTTTTAAAGAAATGATCCCTGACCCACCTTGTTTTTTCTTTTATACATGGTAAAAACACTGAATTCACAAATGTGTAATCGACCTGCAAGAAAGAATAACTAAGTACGCCAGAGAAAATACAGCAACAAGGAAATCACAGAGTAAAAAAATAAAGGTCAATCTGATAACAATGGATTAAGTTCAGATGCCAAGATGCTATGAAGCCTTTTGCATTACATACTGTACTTATCGAAAACTTATCTAGCTACCAGTCTATCAGCTAAAGCACTTGCTAAAAATTTAAAGCTGTATCATGTAAATTAATCTTAGCCAGCATGTTAACATCAATGCCCTTAATATTATATTTGTTTTAGAGCAATGAGGTGGTTTTTTATCGCCACAACAAAATGTGGGAGACAAAAAAAATGTGGGTTATTTATAAAGTTCATGCAGTGCATATTTATTTGCAAATGGTTGTATTGCCCATGTTTTTTCCTGAACACTAAAATATTGCTATTGCACTGTTGTGCCCTTCTTTCCATTTTTTTGCAAATTTGCATTGTGCGCAGATTTTCACAAAGGAGACGGGTGTTTGCGTGAGTACACCCACTGTGCAAGGTTGCTGCGCGTGAAAATATCATTTATTGACAAACAGGCTGTGCCCTGCAAATAAATGTCACATAAAATGTCAATTATCTTTTTATCTTATACAACGTTTGTCCTTAAAACCAATAAATAAGCTAAAACAAAAATAAATGAAGGCTACAAAAAAGGTAAGACTACTTAAAAGAAACCTTCTAGAAGAGCTTGGCCTTTTCTCAAAGTGCGGTATCTAAACTGATGTGATTAGACCAAATGTAAATGTCCCAAAATCCGTCATTCGTTAAAAATATATTGTTTTATTCAATTTTACATCATATCAGATTAAAAATAAGTTTGGTTTTACTAGCAACCATGTATTGATTTGAAGAAGAGACTGATAAATAAATATGAACATTTGCCATTATACCATACTGAACATTTGTTTTTAGATGGGGCCAGTAACCCCCATTTGAAAGCTGGAAAGAGTCAGGAGAACAGGTCAAATAATTAAAAACTATATAAAAAAAATAATGAACCATATCTCTAAGGCACAGTGCTACAAATTACAGAAATACTGTACTTCATACCCAGAAATTCCTTGGTCCCAAGGTCCTATGTCTCTATTTATTTATTATATGTATTATATTTGCTTAAGCTGTTGTCTGTTTAGCTGTAGAATTATCTGAAGCAATTTGTGCTGCTGCCTTGTTTTGACAATTGCTTGGTAATAGAAGCACTTAAAGGTACCTACGTATATGGCACTACAAGAAAAAGGGAGGAGAGATTAAAAAAAAAGAGTTAGTTATAGCAAAGTAAGAAATACAAGCTTGTTTAAAATATAAGAATATGTGACAACTGGGTCAGTCATGTATAAGAAAAAACACATATAACCATGTAACTTACTTTTTGTTATGTGTAAAAATGCCAAAAAAAAAGGAAAAAAGTTGCTACCAAAAGGCATAAAGGCAGATTTCATGCAAGTAAAGGTAAGTTAATTATTACATGCTTAAACAAACAAGCGAGGTAGTGCATACAATTAGACTTTACTCTTTTAAGTAAACAAAAGAACTTTGCTAAGAATATCCTTATACCTATGTTTATGGATCTTGGCTTGGATTAAAAAAAAATATATATATATATAAAAAAAGTACAAATTCATTAAAATTACCCAACATCGACTAAGTTTTTTTACAGTATTATATTCACCTGCCATTTTCATACTGTTATTTTACATTCAATTATTTGATTTACAGTTTTTTCAAATGTTCATATTTAATTACCAATGTAATTTGTTTATGTTAAAGTATTTTGTTACTGTTGAATCCAGTGTATGGTAATATAAAGAACTATTATTATTTGAGCTGCGTTTATTCCCAACCCAACTAAAATTATTTTTTGTTGTTGCTGTGCTGAGAGTATATGAATAATTTTTTTTTAGGCTTATTCGGCCATGCTGCCCTGGAGTCCAGCATGTTCTGGTCTTTTACTTCAATTAATTTTAGAGTGGACAGAAACTCAACAGATTAGTGTTCGCTCCATATGTGTTAAATTATCCACCACATACGTTAATGGAAGGTAATGAAACGTCATCACAATCACTTTCCTGTCCAGGGCATTTTTTCATCAATGGCATAAAAAGAGGTTACCAAAAATGCTTTCCATAGATGTGTAGCTGCAAGTTGATTTTTTACTGTAGGTTTGTCTGTCCATCTTATTACATTACATTACTTATTATGTTCGAGGGCCAAATTAAATTAAATTGATGATGTCATATAGTGAAGTCTATGGAGTCTTTGGCTACACTGGGATGGAAAAAAAGATGGACTGCAGCTGGACTAGAAAAAGTCAAAAGGCATAGATACAGGAATAGAAGCTAATTATAGAGTTAATGAAGTCATGGATAGCTTTTAACTCCTAGAATAAAATATTTACAATTCAGCAGCTATGAAACATCCTCCAGACTGGCATCTGGTAGAACCAGGATGAAAGATAGAGAAAGGATCATGTACTGACATATCCCTTGCAACCAAGATCCAAATTGTTCAGGCCACAGAATGGATTTCTTTATGGATGTCAGGATTATGAATATGCAGAAAAAACATTGATGCCTTTAAAATTTAGGGTAGAACAGAGCATTTTAAAAATAAAATGATTGATATTTTGGTGAATAGCAGGGTTGAGAGAAAAAGAGGAAACTGACAACTAGCAACAAAATGGATGGGTTCAATCCCAATAATCATGAAAATGCCATTAAAAAACCTATAGACCCAAAGAGTATACATGAGATTTTGCCATATAGTTTTCTTGTACATTGGACATCACAGGGATTGCCTGACAGAAATTGATAACAATAGTAGTTAAAAAAGAAGCTAAGTGTATTTTACTTGAGGGGGGCATGCTTTGCCAACTATGCTTCTGTAGAATGTTTCTTATTAAAGGCAAACTATACCCCCAAAAAGAACACTTAAGCAACAGATAGCATACATCATATTAAGTGACATATTAAAGAATCTTATCAAACTGGAATATATATTTAAGTAACTCTTGCCCTTTTACATCTCTTGCCTTGAGCCACCATTTTATGATGGTCTATGTGCTGCCTCAGAGATCACCTGACCAGAAATACTACAACACTAAATTACTGTAACAGGAAGAAGTATTGAAGCAAAAGACTCAACTCTGTCTATTAATTGGCTCATGTGACCTAACAAGTAAGTTTTGTTTGGTTTGTTTGTGTGCACAGTGAATCGTACGATCCCAGGGGGCGGCCCTTATTTTTTAAAATGGCAGTTTTCTATTTATGATTACCCAATGGCACATAATACTAGAAAAGTATATTATTATGAAAATGGTTTATTTACATGAAGCAGGGTTTTACATATGAGCTGTTTTATGCAGACCTACATTGTTTGGGGGGTATAGATTTCCTTTAAAGGTGAAATGTATATATAGTGCTTATGTTTGGTTTTCATTTGTTCTTCAAGCTATTTATTCTATCAAATCATTGGTCAATAAACATTTTATAACATTTGTGCTTGACAGTAGATGTTTTTGGGCCACATTGCATACATGGTGAACCATGACACTAGGGGCAAATTCACTAAAGAGCGAAGCGCCTAACGTTAACGCAAATTCGCCAGCGTCATGTCATTTCGTTACTTCGCCGATTTACTAACGGGCGCTGGCGTAAATTCGATAGCGAAGTGGACCTACTCTAGCGCTACTTCGCACCCTTACACCAGGCAAAGTTGCGATATGGCGAAGGGTCAATGTAACTACGCTAATTCACTAACTTGCACATTTTACTGAACATTACCTCTTGCGCCAGACTTGCCTTCGCCACCTCAGACCAGGTGAAGTGCAATAGAGATAGGGATTGCTTAAAAAATCGTTGTAATTTTCCCAAAAAACGCTGGCGTTTTTTTCCTTTTTTAAGGGTGATAGGCTGAAAAATATCGTAAATTCTTTTGGGGGTACCCTCCTTCCCCCCTACATTTCATAACATATGGCACCTAAACTATACAGTGGGCACATGTATAGGGCAAAATAACAACTCTAGTTTATTTAATGAAGCTTTCCCAGGCTTGTATAGTGTAATGTATTTGCTGCTACATATACGTCCATTCAACTTTAACTTGGCGCCGTATGTAAATTAGGCATCGCTAGCGTAACTTCGCTTTGCTTGACGAATTAACACTAGCGCAAATTCACTACAGTTCGCCTCAACTTTGGATTTTAGTGAATTTGCGTAGCGCTGGCGAAACTACACCTGGCAAAGTGCGGCGAAGTACGGTGAAGCTGTCGCTGGCGCAACTTTGGATCTTAGTGAATTTGCCCCAATATATTATACAAATGTATTCTCCATGAGTATGCATAGGCTAAAAAAATGTATGACAATAATAATCAATGGGGCAACACTGGATTTCATAGACATTTGCTTATGACCTATACCTAAAATGTTTGCTGTACAGCACTCTGTTATTATGCTCTTTTCTGAAAATAAGTGAATCACTTAAAAAAAAGTATGTATATATATAAATACATATATATTTATATGGGCAGCCTTAGCGGGAAAGTGAGGCTTTTATATCTCTGTGTGTGGAGATAAACTCTTTGTGTGGAGAAAAGCCTGTATGTCTGCGAAGACTACTTGGGAATCCTACTTTGATCTTTGATAAATCCCCCCATATATCTATGCTCCAGGATCCTTTGGTACTCAACTGGACTTCTGTTAATTTCACAGGCAACAAAAACCCAAAATTGTGCCAACTAACATAAACCTTAAGCCCCAGATCAACTGAGCAGTGCTATGCACAGAGGACCTTGGTTGAAACACATATCCCACAAAGATGGCTGCAGTTGTGCGAATCAGTGCTATTCATTAAAGGTTCTTGCGTATAATGCCACTACTTACACCTCCTCATAGTTATACAAAGCACCCAATGGTGACCATGGTACTGCTGCAGAATGCTTTTCTACATACTCTTCTACATTACTTTCAATAAACTGTAAAAACCAGTGTGGCTCATCTAAGGGAAAAATTAACATTCCTCTAAAAAACAAAAACCTCTGTCTCAAATCTTCTCCAAAATAAATATGGCTCTTCATTTTTAAAAACTTGCCCTCCATGGACTCCACCTACATTTTCTAAAGGAGATAAGCATATTTATCTGTCAGGAAAAGTGTCACTTGGTAATATTTAAACATTTTATATGCCTACATACATTTGCCTGCTATACTGCATGAGGGAACCCACTTGAATGTTGACAATGTTTTACAATACTGGTTTTGCATCCAAGTTAAATCAGAAAATCATGTCTATCTAAATCATCATCTAAACAAATTGTTATTCTGGTTATTTGTATCATTGCGTCATGACTACCTTTTAAATTTACCCCAATTGATATACAATGATTATGCTGTCCCATATATGAGCCTGGATCAGCTGTAAATATAGGGACTTGGGAAAATGTACTCAGTTTTCTCTAATACACTATATCTGGTAAAATCTACACTGGAATTTGACTTTTGATAAGTTATCATGTAGCTAAAGGGCAGCTTATCTAAAGGGCACTTTAAATATGTGTGCTATTTAGCACACAGCACTAGATTTCTTACATACTTTGCAATGTGATAATTTTTGACTTTGTATTGCCATAAGGAACAGCTTGAAACTGTGACCCTTTCCTATTATTATTATTGTTAATAATAATAACATGTATTTATATAGTGCCAACAGGGAATACGACACTATGGGAGTGGGCAAGATCAGGATTAAGTGGGTGAGATATGTAGTAATGTATGTGGTAAAGCATTTGATAGTTAAACAGAGTGAGGGTAGGCTTCTCTAAATAAGTGCATTTTAAGAGATCTTTTGAAAGCAGAAAGGTTGGGAGAAAGTCAGACAGACCGAGGGGGAGAGAGTTCCAGAGGAGGGGTGCAGCCCTTGCCAAGTCTTGAATGCGAGCATGTGAGACACTAATGAGAGAAGAATTGAGTAGCAGGTCAGTAGAGGAGCGTAGTAAGTGGTTGGGTGAGTATATAGAGATGAGTTCAGAGAGGAGGGGCAGAGTTATGAAGTGCTTTGAATGTCAAGGTCATTAATTTGAATTTTATTCTGAAATGTAGCAAAAGCCAGTGCAGGGATTGGCAGAGTGGCAGAGGAGCGGTTGCTCAGGCGTATAAGCCTCTCTGCAGACAGTCTCTGGCGGGGAAGGTCAATTAAAAGAGAGTAGTCTAGACATGATATGACAAGAGAGTGAATATTAATTTTTTTCGGCATCTTGGGTGATAAATTATCTAATTTTGGATATGTTCCTTAGGTGGAAGTGACATGATTTAATAAGTGACTGGATATGAGGAGTGAATGACAGGGCAGAACAGTGGCGGAACTACCGGGGGAGCAGGGGGTGCGAGCGGGCCAGGGTCCACACCCCCTCAGGGCCCCCACGGCAGTCCGTGCGCCGCTTTGCGGCGCATATTCCCGGCCAGTTCCGGGTGTACAGAGGGGGGGCGGGGGGACCGGCTGCGCGTCCTGCGCCAGGGCCCGCCCCCCTCTAGTTACGTTTCTGGGACAGACTCTAGGATAACCCCAAGGCATGAGCCTGGGGAGACAGATACATTTGGATAAAGATATCAACTTCATTATTACATATTTTCGAGGCTTAAACTTGAGTATAAAATCTGGTAGATATTACTCATCCATATACTAGTTATAAAACAATTGATAATTCATATCTTAACCCCAGACTTCTTACAGGAAAACAAAGAGGTTCCTGTTGACACAGATAGGAAACCAATACTAAAGCTTTTTTCCATTTAAAGTAGTAAAAATACAAATTTATGTCAGATGCATTCTGCAAAGATCATCATTTTAAATGCTGAAAAGGTGATTTTTTTTGGTATCATGACCTGAAAAAAAATCACCTTTTCAGCATTTAAATGATGATCTTTGCAGAATGCATCTGACATAAATTTGTATTTTTACTACTTTAAATGGAAAAAAAGGTTTAGTATTGGTTTCCAGCAGTGCAACTTTAAATAAACAATACGTTATGTAGAGGGAAAAAATAGATATCCTCAAAGCAAATTTCTGAATATATAATTTTTAAAAATGCAGCTTAGGGGCAAATTCACTAAACTGCGGAGTTGCGCTAGTGCGGCCTTCGCCGCACTTCGCCAAGGTGCCGCTAATTCACTAAAATCCGAAGTTGCTCCCAGGGAGGCGAAAGGTAGCAAAATTGCGCTAGCGTTAATTCATCAAGCAAAGCAAAGTTACGCATACGGCGTCATGCGGCATACGGCGTCAAGTTAAAGTACAATGGAGGTATATGTTGCAGCGAATACATTACACTACACAAGCCTGAGAAAGCTTCATAAAATAAAATAGAGTTGGTATTTTGCCCTATACATGTGGCCACTGTATAGTTTAAGTGTGATATGTTAGGAAATGTAGGGGGGGGAAAGAGGGTACCCCCAAAAAATTTTACGATCTTTTTCAGCCTGTCACCCTTAAAAAAGTAAAAGACGCCAGCGTTTTTTGGGAAATAGAAAAAATTTCAACTTTTTTTTAAACAATCCCTATCTACTCTATTGCACTTCGCCTGGTCTGAGGTGGCGAAGGCAAGTCTGGCGCAAGAGGTAACATTCAGTAAAATGTGCAAGTTAGTGAATAAGCGTAGTTACGTCCCTTCGCCATATCGCAACTTCGCCTGGCGTAAGGATGCGAAGTAGCACTAGAGTAGGTCCACTTTGCTAGCGAATTTACACCAGCGCCCGTTAGTAAATCGGCGAAGTAACGAAATGACGCTGGCGAATTTGCGCTAACGTTAGCGCTAGCGTTAGCCGCTTTGCAGTTTAGTAAATTTGCTTAATATATTGATAAAGCCCATCTGATTTAATTTAAAAATAGTTAATGCACAATGGCGCTGGGGTTCATTTAGAGGGGCAGTTAATTAGTATGGTCTCATCTGCTGTTATTTATTTAAAGGTTTTTTCCATGCTAGTCACTGAAAGCTGTGGGTCTCTTACACAGATGAGATGAACACAACAATTTATATATTTAACATCAAATAAAACTCCACTTTATTGCATCATATTAAACCAAAAGATGGCATGAAAAGGAATTGATTTCCCATTGCTGCCTGCAGTTCATGAATGCATCCCTTCACTTGCAGTAAGCTTTTAGTATTAGGTATGAAGTAGCTGTGGATCTTGTAACTTGGTCCTCAGCTACAGCTCATTTTGCTTGATGTAGGCATAAATCTATGGGTACTCTTGTTCACATTTGCCAGAAGCGTGAATCTCCATGTCCCCATGCCATTGCATTCCCAAGTATTAAAAATGTGAATTTAAATGTTGTGCAGTTAAGACCACAACATATATGGTATACATTAGTATTTTAATTTGTTAAAAATAGAAAAAAATTAATATGGGTTTGCAGCTGTACAGCTTTGCTACACCAGCGAATTTTCGCCAGCGCAACGCAAATTCACTAAAATTCAAAGTTGCGATCAGGGGAAGCATAAGGTTGCGAAGTTGCGCTAGCGTTAATTCGCCAAGCAAAGCGAAGTTACGCTAGTGATGATTAATTTGTATACGGCGCCAAATTGAAATTACAATGGAGGTATATGTAGCATCACTACACAAGCCTGGGAAACCTTCAAAACAGCAAATACAATTTTTATTTTGCCCTACACATGTGCCCACTGTATAGTTAAGGTGCCATGAGTTAGGAAATGTAGGGGGGAAGGAGGGTAGCCCCATAAAAATTTTCGATCTTTTTCAGCCTATCACCCATAAAAAAAGAAAAAATGCCAGCGTTTTTTGGGACTTAGAAAAATGTTTAACTTTTTTTGAAGCAATCCCTATCTACTCTATTGCACTTCGCCTGGTCTGAGGCGGCGAAGGAAGTCTGGCGTAAAAGGTAGCATTCAGAAAAATGCGCGTGTCAGTGAATTTGCGCAGTTACATCCGTTGCGCATATTCGCCAGACGTAAGGGTGCGAAGTAACACTAGCGAATTTATGCCAGGGTCCGTTAGTGAATCGGCGAATTAACGAAAATGCGTCATAATGTTTATGGTGTAGTTTTTATTTCTAAATTACATTGTTTACACTGCAAATAATCCACTCTACCATATAACATTTTATTCCTTAACCAACAAGTATATTTTTTTGGTTGTGTGTAGGCAGCCATCTCAGGCCATTTTGCCTGGTAATGTGCTTTCAGAAAGTGCCAACACTTCACTATGGAACTGTTTTCCATTAAACTATAGTTTTTCCTACTCAATGTAACTGGAGAAGTTGCGGTGGGACTTGGATTTTTACTATTGAATGCTATTCTGATATATACCAAGGAGCTGTTATTTGTTTTAGGGAGTTGTTATCTTATTACATTCCCATTGTTCTGTTGATAAGCTTCTGGGGATGAAAGGGGGGTGATATCACCCCAACTTGCAGCACAGCAGTGACTGAAGTTTATCAGAGCACAAGTCACACGACTGGGGTCACCTGGGAAATAATAATATCCCCATGTCAGATTTCAAAATTAGATATAAAAAAATCTGTTTGATCTTTTGAAAAATGGATTTCAGTGCAGAAGTCTGCTGGAGCAGCAACTATAAATTGATGCATTTTGAAAAAAAACCCATGTTTTCCCTGGACAGAATGCCACTTCCCTGTACATTTTTTGGTCAGACAGAAGTGTTTATTAAACAATTACTGTATACATATATATACAGTATATACAGTATTATCCAAAAATGCATCAGCACTCATAACAAAAAATCCATTAGGAGCCTATGTGCAAGTCATCGAATATAGCAACACAAACCAAAAATGTAGAAGCCCGCACTCACGGGACTTATAAATCAATTCGCTATAATTTATTGTAGGCAAACATACTGACTTTTCGGCTGAACACCAGCACTTTGAGAAAGGCTGGTGTTCAGCCTAAACGTCAGTATGTTTGCCTACAATAAATTATAGCAAATTGATTTATAAGTCCAGTATATATATATATATATATATATATATATATATATATATATATATATATATATATATATATATATATATATATATATATATTATTGTATATGCATTTTTGGGAAGTAACATAAGATAAAGAAGTAATCAAAGGTTACAAGAAATCTAGACACCACATTAGCTATTTAAACCCTTGATGATGAGCAATATATTGGTTAGCTGAAAAAAAATAACCACTTATATGCAGCTTCCTCATTTTACAACAGTAAGACAAATTTACTGTACATTTTATAAAACCTTCGCAAAAGAGAACTCAGACATTATGCTACTAAAAAGAGAAATTCTTGAATTTTGGCATTCTGACAGTTAAGCCCTTTGTCTCTCTGCAGACTGTGCAAATGCACACTTTAGCCTGGTTCCTGTTTATTAGTCATGAGTGAAATAATTTAAGTATGCTGATGTTAATAATATACATATCAATTTATGTCTAAATAATTCATAATTGCTAGTAAATTTTAAGCTGGGCACAAAGATACTGAGGGGCAGATTTATCAAGATTCGAATTTCGAGTAATGGGATTTTTTTTGAACTCCCATAACTGCGAAATTCGAATAAAAAAAAGACCAACCAAACGTATTAAGAAGTTAAAAAGTTTTTTTTCTACGGGCGAATAGGTTGTATTGTAGGCTGTTCTAGGAGGTCCCCCATAGGCTAAAACAGCAATTCGGCAGGTATGTCTCTCCCAGAATGCTCTATGTGAAGTATAACAGGGGCTGTGTTCACTGAGGCTGAAAAGACACACAGATCTTAGAACTGATGAGTTATATTGTGAAAAAGGGTTGGGGTTGTGAAGTATCTATCCAGGAAGTAGGAGCCAGGAAGTGAGGGGGTGTGGCTTGGAGAAAAAAGAGAAAAAAACTAAAATAATGTAAGTTAAATATCTACAATTTTCCTGGATTAATTTGCGATAAGAGTGTCTGGCACACTATATAATAACAGGTTACTTATATATATATATATATATATATATATATATAGACAGACTGCCAGTGGACCTGTCGGTTGTTATTTTAGAAGAATAAACTTTAATTTGATTGTTGTATATGCTGTATAAAATTGAATTGTACTTTGTGGAAAACCCCTTTAATTACTCTGGAAGTCACTGTTTCTTACTTTGAAAAATGTTTGCTGTTTGAGAAAATTCCCACAATATATATTGCAAGAGCATTTTTATCTGTACAGAGAGAATGTTAGATATTAAGGGGCACATTTATTATGCTATGTAAACCTAAATTCGCCATAAGGTGTGTTTTATTTTACACCATGCAAACGCCATATTTGACGCCATTATTTTACACTTCTGGCAGAAGTCACTCTAAGAAAAAAACGCGTAAAAACATTTACTTCGATTTTAAGCACTGTTTTTTTTATACAGCGAAGCCTGGTGATATTTGGTGTATTATCCCACTGTTTGTTACACCACATAATACATATGCCCCTAAGCATTGGAACCTAAATTGTCTTGCTGCTAATAGCAATGCTTCTGTTGTACTAATCTTAAAGGGATACTGTCATGGGAAAACATGTTTTTTTTCAAAATGCATCAGTTAATAGTGCTACTCCAGCAGACTTCTGCACTGAAATCGAAATCTCAGAAGAGCAATTTTTTTATATTTAATTTTCAAATTTGACATGGGGCTAGACATATTGTCAGGTTCCCAGCTGCCCCAGTCATGTGACTTGTGCCTGCACTTTAGGATGGAACTACTTTCTGGCAGGATGTTATTTCTCCTACTAAATGTAACTGAATCAGTCTCCGTGGGACTTGGCTTTTACTTTTGAGGTTTTTTTTTTAGATCAACCAGGCAGCTGTTATCTTGTGTTAGGGTGCTGTTATATGGTTACCTACCCATTGTTCTGCAGTAAAGAGTGACTGAAGTTTATCAGAACACAAGTCACATGACTGGGGCAGCTGGGAAACTGACAATATGTCTAGCCTCATGTCAGATTTCAAAAGTGAATATAAAAAAATCTGTTTGCTCTTTTGAAAAATGGATTTCAATGCAGAATTCTGCTAGAGCAGCATAATTAACTAATGCATTCTGAAAAAAAACATATTTTCCCATGACAGTATCCCTTTAATAAGGTGCAAGGAGCAGCACACATTTGTGCATGTCAGGCCTTTTTTTACACCTGCATTCTTAAATGGTCTATACTGTATATTGTGCACTTAAGTTATGCCACTGATCAACTATATGCATTATAAGGACATAATTGTTTCTACCATCTGGTTCTGAACTCCTTAATGTGCATCTAATAGATGCCATAGGCTAATACAAATCTTACCCAGTCCCTAAATCAAATTCTTTCTTTGTGTTTTTTCATCAGAAAGGTGTTTGCTAGCTTTGAGCAGGCAAAAAAACATGAATTTTGCTCAAGATTAAATTCTGCTCAACATTGGCTGGGGAATAGTAATATAAGTAATAAAATAAGTAATAGAGGTCTCTGGCACAAGTTATATCTTTTTCTAATATGTTTTTTTACGGACTATTCGCTTCTCACTACTGATAAGTGAAAAAAAATATTTTATCCCTCACAACTCTGCGCCTATATATCCAAATGTATCTGTACATGTACATTTATGCCTCTATATTTCTGGGGGGGATTATTTCTTTGTTAGGCATTAAGTCATGTACAATATGCTGAGAGCACCTGCAAACTCTAACATGAAAATTATTATGCATACTTTGTAAAGTAATCAATACAGGTTCAGCGTTTGTATTAAACAATTTATATGTAGTTTCATGGTACTCAGCATAAATGTGCCAATTTCTTGAGTTAATGCTAGTTTCCAAAAGGAATGGAAGTGGAAAGCACAACTCAAGGGTGGCAGGCGTATTGTATGTAAAATACATAATTATGCCAATTCAAGTTTGGGCCCCAAAACTTTGTTAAGTTGACCAGTTCTACCCAAATATATTTAGATTGCCCATTAATTATGGCCTTATTGGGCCCCTACACTCTTGCCCCCTGCTACTGCAGTGTCTGCTTCCTCTGTAGTTAAGTCCCTGTCCCCCAAACTTTGTTGTAAATGAGCCCTCATATTTGTTGCTTTGGTAAAAATACAAACTGAGTTAGCTTTTTTCTTCGAACCACAAGCTGTACGATAAGTGCAGAGGCTTTGCATTCCGGTTAGAAATGGTAGAACTTCCTCAATAGCGTTCTATTTATATATTAGCATTTGAAAGGAGGAACCAGAACATATTATGTTAACATTTAGGAAAGTTTATTTAAAAAAAAAATGCTTATCAGTCAAAAAAAAAAAAAAGATTCTCATCTAAGAATGGGTATCAAATACACTGTTTCTTTATGACCCAAGAAGTTGTTAAAGGTTTCATCAACTTGCGTTTGACAGTTCTGCTTGACAGGTGCAGCAGAACAGCACTGACCAGTTTCATCGAATAGGTAAATGATAAAAACCCATAGGTGTGAAGTATGTGAAGCCAATGCAGAAGTTTGAGTTAGAACATAGAAGGGGTTGAGTCCTACCTGCGTTGGTGACATCCTAGTCCTTCACAGATATTGTACACTAACACAAGTTATAATGTTACACACCAGATTTACAAAGTAGTAATGTGGCTCTAACAAAGTAGTGAAAAATCCTAACGATATTGGAATTTAGCATAATCAATGAGGGCATCAATAAAATGCCTAGCTAAGGGCTCAAATATTAATCATTATATTTTTGAAACCCTTGGCACACATTTAATTGGTGGCGTGGGTGATTGGCATGACAACATGGGCATATGTTGGGTCACAAAATTTCTAATAGGAAGTGTTTGTCAGTGATGAGCAAAACCTTTGAATATAAAACATTTTCTTCCCCTTTTGTGTGTACGTGTGATTGTGTGTGTGTCAGCAGGGAAACAGATGCATCTGTCAGCGGTATGGGCTGCTTCCTTTATGTGAACCACAGAGAAAGTACTAAAAAATGAATTTACATTTTACAGTTGCATCATTAGATTTTGCAACTTTTTCCTTTTTCTAAAAGGCATCAAGAACATTGGGAATCCCAATAACTGTATTTCTCCTTGTCCAATAAGCAATACCCTGCCTGCTGCATGCAAGAACTATCTTTAAAAACTACACTACATTGCATGTTAAAGGGAATAAGACTTTAGTATTATTATTACTTTTATTTTTATATGCATATTTTTCTATTCAATCCCTCTTCTATCCATTTTTGAATAACAAATAGTATTCTGGGTGTCCTAGCAATCATCATTGCTGTTAAAATCTAAAGTCTGAGAGCTGCACAACAAAACAAAAGTGAATAATTCAAAAGCCACATTGACATGTTAATTAAATGTTAATTTATAGGGAGACTACCTTTTTAATAATACACATATCATTTTAATCATGAATACCATATTTTCAACATTATCTAAATTTGTATAAATGTTTCTAGTCAGTTTCCTATATAAGTATACAAAAAAGAACCTACCTGTGGAATAAATTTACCAAAGCTGATAGTTAAGGTTGAGGTGTATTTACTAAACAGGATAGCTTTGCTCTACTGGATAGCTTGCTCCATGACCAGTTTATAATGGGCCTCTGCGACCTGACCCTATAGAGGGCATTGAAAGACATGGTCCAGATGCGTAGCAATCTACTATTTTGAGTCATCCTGAAGGAGGCCATTGAGAGCAGCCAGGAGGGCAATGTGAGTGAGAAAGAACCCTTCCTGGCGGTGTCCACCATAGCCATTGACACTACAGGGGGGGAGCTGTCCTAGGCCTAGAAGGCATGGTGAAAAAGCTGAGAGAGTCTCGTTATGCCATGAAGAAAGAGGTAATCTAATATCCACAATGGGGTGAATATCAAGCCACGAGGGGACAAAGACATGGCGAGAGTATGCCCCCACTGTGAAAGGGATCCCAAGGAGGACAATCTACCTTTAAACTAGAGGAAACTGTGGTTAAAGGGCCAACCATGGGTGAAGCTAGTGTGTGTCTTATGAAGAATACAGAAAGACTTATTGGGGCCAGACCATTTGTGACTGTAGAACTAGGGGGACAAAGGTCTCACTGCTTACTGGATGAATCCCACCGGTTCTGTGTGGACTACCAGCAACTGAATTAATGCACATGTTGGGATGTTTACCTCCTATATTTCATCGAGCCTTCTGTACATCTTACATGCTCAATATGTGCATGTGCATTTTTCAATTTCCATGTCAAACATGTGCACATATTAAGCAATATGGACGATTCGCTCTTTGTTTACATATGTGTGTCCCAGCATGGCTGCCCACTCTGGGATTGGGCACCTGTTGCATAATTCATAAAACTCAATGGGCTTTACATATACATTTTCAAGATAGTTCCACTATCAATGATCTTCCTTATAGTCAAAATTAACTTGATTTTGCAGGCCTGCAAAGTATTTAGCAACCCAATCACCAGGGGATTGCCTATTTCACAGTTTGATGCAGAGCACTGTGCCTGTTACAAGTATTGAGCCAAAGATATGCCATCAATATATAGGTCTGTTTATGAATGTGATAAATGTGTACTTGATTTCATTTGAGGGGATCAACTCAATAAGCAAGTTAGAGAATCACTGTCCCTGAGATATCCTCTTTCTTAATTCTCTACACTATCCTAAAGACCTCCACATTTAATATTGGTCAATGTACATCAAATGAATCCCAAGTTTATGATCATAAAATTGCTAAATAACCATATCCATGTCAAGAAAAAGCCCATATGGTGGTCCTAACCGTTTAGATCTATTTTAATTTTTCTAGGCTGCCGACTCCTGATCAAAGCATTGTTGCTAAAGGCTTATTTTTCATGTCATAAGACCATCATTAAAGGGGCAGATTTGAAGGAATCACAGCCTTATAGTATTATTATTATCAATAATAATAATATAACTGCTACCACTACTGCTAATTATTATTATTATTATCATTATTACACACTTTTTGTGGATTAAGGGTCCTGTGGTGCTAAAGTCCTGTGATCAACACAGTGGTGCAGGTGAGAAAGCAGTTCCTCCAGCGTACAGAAAACACAAAGTGAAGAGACAAGTTCAAATAGGTTCAGAGCAAGAGCCTTACATATGTAAAGTTTCAGACCTCCCACAGAATTGTGGCTGCACCTCAAACTGTGCACCTGTGTAAATATAGAAAGCTGTGCATGATTTAAGTTCAGTGTGGCATGATTGAAAAAATGTGTTCCAATGGAACAAATGTGCTGCTCTAGCATTGGATCTGCAAAGCCATTATAAATGATGATAAAAGACTCAATACATCTGCAAGCTACTATACTATCCAGCCTACTGCACCCATGGCCTATAATTTGATTTGGCTCTTTCTTTCTTTTTTGATAGTCCTTATACTAAAGGGATACTGTCATGGCAATTTTATTTTTTTCAAAATGAATCAGTTAATAGTTTCTCAAAAGAGCAAACAGATTTTTTTATATTCAGTTTTGAAATCCAACATGGGGCTAGACATATTGTCAATTTCCCAGCTGCCCCAAGTCATGTGACTTGTGCTCTGCTAAACTTCAATCACTCTTTACTGCTGTACTGCAAGTTGGAGTGATATCACTCCCCTCCCTTTTTCTCCCCAGCAGCCAAACAAAAGAACAATGGGAAGGTAACCAGATAACAGCTCCCTAACACAAGATAACAGCTGCCTGGTAGATCTAAGAACAACACTCAATAGTAAAAACCCATGTCCCACCGAGACACATTCAGTTACATTGAGAAGGAAAAACAGCAGCCTGCCAGAAAGCATTTCTCTCCTAAAGTGCAGGCACAAGTCACATGACCAGGGGCAGCTGAGAAATTGACAAAATGTCTAGCCCCATGTCAGATTTCAAAATTGAATATAAAAAAATCTGTTTGCTCTTTTGAGAAATGGATTCCAGTGCAGAATTCTGCTGGAGTATCACTATTAACTGATGCGTTTTGAAAAAAAAAAAGATGACAGGATCCCTCAACAAAGAGGTTACATATAAAAAGACAAATAGACTTTATCAGTGGCCATAGTCTTTTTAGTCAACCTAAAGTCCCAGTCCTAGGATATCTGTAGCAGAAAAACGCAGCATGTGAACAGATATGTGTATCACTAAGAATGATTGTATAGCCACCACTGAACAATTATTAATCAACTGCTAGGGGTTTCCAGTTAAAAAAACCAGGGTCCACCAAAGCCTGGTCCTACTTAGAGATTATCTGGTACTCTAGTAGGTCAGTTCAGACCTCTAATGAACTATACTAAACTCCCACTCATGATACCAAAACACAAATTGTTTAATGCCTTGCAGAGGTACCCCAGATTAGACAATAACAATGACAAGTGCTATGGAGAGATGTATTTATCATAGTTACTCTAAATAAAAAGCCAACATCTGCAATACAGTAATACTAATGCAGAAGATCCAGCTTCCAACGGCTTCTAAGTGTCATAATTAACAATATTTTCCTAAAGGCTTCCAATAGCTGCCGCTTTTAAGTGTCATAATTAACAATATTTTCCTAAAAGACATTACATTGTAAATGTGTAACAGTGGTTTTTCCAGTTGACATCATTATCAGGAAAACATGAGTATTAAACTTGGCATGTTAGGCATTCCAGTTTAGAAAAACAAAAACGAGTCAGACAAGTTGGTTTGCATTACTTGCTTAACTGCAACATCTTCTAACCTGAGTGAAATAACTTGCATATGGACAGACAAATTTTTTTTTTAAACTGAAATGTTTTATTGATTTTCCAATAAAAAAAAAATCAACATGTTATTGCATGAGTACAGTCACAGAGAATCAGAAGATATCACATGTCAGTTCAGTCATGAAAATTGAAGCAATAAGATAACCTGGAGTAAAATGAATAGTAGAAAAAACAATAAGGAAAAAGAGGGGAAAAAAGGGGGAAAGAAAGAGGAGAGAAAAAAAAAAAAAAAAAAAAAAAGGAAATAAATAAATAAACAGGTAAATAAGGTAAAGACGGCGGCTGGGCTAGTTATCAGAGTAAATAAAAACAATGGACGTGGTCATTTTCAAGGTTATAGGCAGTATGGAGACCCAGGGGGAAAGTCAACAGCTTATACATGCAAAGCTGAGAAAAGCAAGGGGTCGTTTTCATATGCTAACCATGGCAACCAAATCTTATCATAGGCCTCCAAGTCATTCTGCAACATATAAGACAGTCTTTCGTTAGCTGCTATATCAATTATCTTAGTTTTAAGCATGAGTATAGGAATAGTAGGCTTCTTCCAGTTGCGAGCAATAATCAACCTGGCGGCTGTGAGAATGTGTTGTGATAGTCTATGAGCCGAGTTGTTCAATCTAGCCGGTTCTTTTCCCAGGAGCAAGGTGGTTGGGTCTTTGGGAAAGTCAGTGGGGCTCATTTATTAAAGCAGCGCAGCGCATAAGTGGACGCAAAAGGTTGTCTGCGCCATCACAAGCGTGATCGCTAATATATTTGCGTGATATTGCGCATAACACAGAGCTTTTGCGATGGTTTTGTTTATGCGCATTGCGCAAAAGATTGGGCATTTATGTCGCAAACGATGCCGTGGTTGTTAGGGGCGTGGCTGTGGGCGTGGCTACAATGCGCTTGCACTGCGGCCGTCGCAGATTTGCGTCTGTATATGTGCAAAACTGCACCCGGGCAACAGCACCACAATTTTTACGCCTGCCTCTTCGTGGCGTAATAGTAACGCTCTTCAAAATGCGCATTCCTGCCCAGCTGCGCTAGTATATTCAAGATGAACAACCCTTGTAAAGTGCATATTAACCACGCCTTCCACCCAACATGTTTATATTGACCAAGGTTCCTTTAAGGGTATCAGGTAGGCTAAACACCTTTGCAACCAAACAAATATTAGCACAGAAACAAATGCAGATGCGTCTAAGTGAACGCAATATGCGCAATATGTGACGCAACTAATTAAAGCAGCGCATTCATACATGAGCACAACTAATCCTTACCTTTGCGGTATCTTCCTGTGCGCACAATTTATTATAAGCACTGCGACAGCTGATACGCAGTTTCACACGTCGCACCTGTCTTGTGTCTACATTAGCGCACAAATCGCACTGTTAAGGTATCGTGCGCTACATTATTAAATACTCGCATGCGCTGGGCAAATGTCTGGCCACTGCGCTCTTTTTAGCGCTGCGCTGCGTTAATAAATGAGCCCCAGTGTGTAGGATTTTGGACAATAGTTGAGTGATACGATCCCAGAATTTTGAGACTGTGGAGCAAGTCCGCCATATGTGAAGCATTGAGCCTGTGACTTGGCAGCCCCTGAAGCAGAGGGGGTCACATGACGGTAGATCCTGTGTAGTCGTGAAGGCACAAGGTAAGTTCTGTGCAGGAGCTTGATCGAGGTCTCTCTATTAGAAACACAGGTACTTCCTAAATTTGCTGTGAGGCTGCATTGAGACCATTGCTGAGTTGAAAGTGTAGTTTGGAGGTCTGTTTCCCATTGCAGCATATATTTATGTTTGAAGTTTTCAGTGGGCAGTTTGTTAAGTAGTTTATACGTTAAACTGAGGATGCCTGGTGCCAGTGGTGCCTGCCTGCAGATTGATTCGAAGCATGTTTTCGTGAAGGAGTTGTCATTGCATTTTTTGGCTTGTCGTTGGGCAAAGTGGATGAGTTGCGAAGCCCTAAATAACTCCTGTTGGGGTGGATCGAATTTTTGAATTAGTTGTTGCATAGTGAGAGGTTTGCCTCGGCAAACCAAGGACTCCAGCGTGGTCACACCTTTCCCGAGCTACCATGCATATGCTTTTTTAGACTGACCTGGTGCAAAGTCCGGGTTGTTAATTATAGGGCTGAGGAGGGAAGGGAGCGAAGAGAGTTGGGAACTCCTGCAATGTTTTATCCACAAGTGTAGCATGTCTAATGTGATGGGGGGGCGCTTCCGCAAAACTTTGTAGGGGAATTTTGCCGAGCCACAGGACATGATTGGTGAGGTGTGGGTAAAGCAAGTCATTTTCAATCTGGACCCATAAAGGGGCAGCTTCACCAGCATGTGAAGGAGCCCATTGGGCAAGTCTTGAAGCTCTGTAGTATTTAGTCAAGTTCGGCACTGAAAGGCCTCCATTCGATTTGTGTAGGTACATGACTCGTCGTGATATGCGTGGTACTTTATTTTGCCAGATAAAGTTGTGAATGGCCGCCTGTAACTTTCGGATATCAGCTGTTTGAACAGGGATGGGTAGAGTCCTGAACAAGTAAAGGATCTTTGGTAATAATACCATTTTTACACAATGAATTCTGCCGATCCAAGAAATTCGGTGTTTATCCCAGGAGGAAAGCTTCTGCATCAAGAGGTGTATTAACGAGGGATAGTTAGTCTTGTATAGAGTAGAGAGAGAGGTCGTTAGTTTTACTCCCCGGTATTGGAGGTATTCAATCCTAATGGAAAATCCAAAATTCAGTTCAATCAATTTAAGCATTGGTTTCGGGAGATTGCAGGGGAGCATTTCCGATTTCTCTGGGTTGATCCTAAGGCCTGACAATGTTGCAAAGTGTGATAAAACATTAAGTAGATTGGGTAGAGATATAAGGGGGTTAGTCACATGCATGAGTAAATCATCTGCAAAAAGTGAAAGTTTGTATTCTCTACCCTTTACAGTAAGGCCCCTAATATCGATATTGTCCCTGAGTGCTCTTGCTAGAGGTTCCATTGCTAATGCAAAAAGGGCCGGAGAAAGAGGGCATCCCTGTCTCGTACCTCTCTGAATCCTGATATTGTCTACCTTTCTAGTAGAGGGGAGATTGAGGTAAGCTTGTGGGACAGACAAATTTTGGGGGTGGAGCTGAGTTATTGTACAGGTATGGGATCTGTTATCCAGAAGCCCTTTAGCCAGAAAGCTCTGAATTATAAAAAGACCATCTCCAATAGACTCCATTTTATCCAAATAATCCAAATTTGTAAAAATGATTTTTTTTTTTTACTCTGTAATAATAAAACAGTACCTTGTACTTGATCCAAACTAAGATAAGACATTTTCAGGCATGTCAAAGGCTTATGTCGGCTTCATTCTTTGGGTTCTGATTACAGATATATGATTACAGTTGGTTTAATCTAACTAACAGTCCACAGACATTATGGAGAATAATTATTACGCTCTATAAAAAGAGGCGATATAATACACTGCACATCGCCAGGCTTCACTGTGTAAAAAAATGGCGAATAAAACAGTACTTCCGAAGGAAGCAATGTAAAATAACGGCGGCAAATTTGGAATTCGGATGACGTAAAATTACACACACCATGCAATATTTTAAACAACTTTTAACAAAGTTTTTTTGGCGAATTTTGTTTTACACAGCATATTAAATATGGCCCTATGTGTCACAGTCTGTATAGTCTTAAAACACACAAGATCAAACACAGAGGACACATAATAAACCAAAGAAAGTACAGTATAATAGTATGAAGAGTGGAGCTATCCATATTACAGCCAATACAGTAGCGTTGGGGCATGGAAATTAGCTTCTGTGTGTGGTGAGTACTGTGTTTTTAAAAGATTATATTTTGCCTATGAGCAATGTGGTCAATGCTTTTAAAGAATAGCTGTTTGAAATAAAAGATATCACTGAACCCAAGCCTGGGAATACATGAACCAAGAAGGTTAAACAAAAAGCTTGTAAGTTAATACAACCGTCTAGAATGGCAAAACATGCATATCCTAGTAAACTTAACACCATGTTCCTGCTACAGAAGATAGCAGCTGTACTTCTTGAGAATTTTTATTCTACCTCCCCTTTTCCATAATGTTTATTTGTATTTATATTTTGGTGCTTTCTGAAACAACCCCTGGACTGGTGCAGTTTTCTGCTGATAGGAACACTGGGGTTTCAGGTAAGTATATACAATCACTTGGGGGTGCCTAACTTTTTACACCCCGAAGTAAATAGGCCTTTCCTTCTCCTTTAAATCTAAAAAAAACTATACCAGAAGTTCCATTGAATGAAAGCCATAGATGTGAGTGCCACTTTGCTAAGAAAACTTGACATGTGCCGATATCTATAAAATTTAAGTTATAGAAAGATACAGACCATTGAAACAGCAGAAAAAACTTCTAACAATAACTAAATAACAGGTCTGCTTATAGAAGCATACTAGTAGTTACTATTAGTATTACAATTAAAATACATTATATAGCTCTATACAACAGCTTTACAACAGCTCTTCTATAAGAGTAGAGACCAGCAACATAACTAGCAGGGGGTGTTGCAGGCAGTGGGGCCTGATAAGAACCCATGACCTTTCTGGGTCCTCAGTTCTGGACCACACACAGCCCTCCTTGCATCTATTATCTCCATTCTGAGGTTCATACAAGGCCCCAGTACCAGTATAAGGGACACAACTTCATTTCTGGAGACTGACTGATCTAGCATTTTATCTTTTTAAATAAATGAATAAATAAAAAGAATGATTCGACGGAGTAGCAGCATTGCCAATGCAGTTGCATTTTGAGAACAGACAGCAAATTGCTTTCATACACAGATTATAGATCAATATCACAGGCTTAGATAAAATACTGAAGCAAAAATACACGCTGAAATAACCTCAACTACAAAGTAACTTAATTCCTTTGATAATTACTTGAATTTGAATATACAGCAAATATTGCCCATGGCCTGTAGCCTTGATCAGGAGAGCGGCATCAGATAGAACAGGCGGACAGTGAGGACTTTGTACATTGTTCCCTTTATATAATTCACCTCTGGATTAATCCATATCAGATACTGGTATTAGTGGTACAGCATTTCAGCAGCTGCCAGTTTGTACTTTATTAATAACAGGCAATCCAATAACAAACATTTGCTCATACACTTACAAGACAATTGGTTTTTTCCACCTGCTCCCATTTTGCTATGCCCTGTGCTTTTTGGTTTGACAAACCATTTTATAGCTTGAGAATATTTACTTTGGCAGTTTAAAAAATAACGGCATAAAATTTAATGAGGAGAGTGAATACACAGTGGCAAGGAAAGTCAATAAACAAATCAATAGCAAAAAACCCCAAGAGATTAATTGTGGTGACGTCAATGAAGACAAAAAACATTTTGATGTGAACACAAGAGAAATGATTCGATACGATGGGTAAACATTACTTTGGATGTGTTTCTATGCCACAGAGAATATATATTTGCCAGAAATTAACTATTACTGAATGAAGATGCACCTTTTAGTTGTGACTGTGACTGTAATATGCTCATATATCATGTCTTATCCTCTCTACAATCTCAAAAGTGATGTCTACATGTTAAGATCATATCATTCACATCATAAAGCTTGTGTGTATGAGGAAGTTTCACTTATCAGTGTTTTTATGATCCAGTGCCAAGGTGAAGTTGACAGAAAAGGACAAAAGAGTCATTAACAAGTGCAAGTGCCGTGTGCAAAGTTTTCACCCAGTGCAGCCTTTTTTTCCAGTGTTTTGGACTAAGGAGTGCATTTTTGTTAGACCACATTTCTAAGTGAGCCTATAATCACCATAGATGTAAATGAAACAAAAAAAAAAGATCAAATAATACCCTGGTTTAGTAAGATATTCATCCTAGGACCTAGATAAAGCCATTTACACAAAAAAAATATGACTAATTTTACCTCTGAAGTAATTAACCAATCAGCAATTAGCATTGAAAGGCATGTCTGACTGGTTAATATGGGTTACTACACTGGTATAATTCAGCAACTACAATAGTAAATGAGAACCACAATAGTCTTCTATACAGGTTTCTTATATGTATGGGATCTGTTTTTTGGAAACCCATTATCCAGAAAGCCCTGAAATACAGGAAGGCCTTCTCTCATAGTTTCCATTTGATCCAAATAATCCACATCTTTAAAAATTATTTCCTTTTTCTCTGTAAAAATAAAACAGTACCTTGTACTTGATCCAAAGGAATATATTATCAGGGCCGCTCCGGCCATGAGGCAAGGTGAGAATCTTGCCTCAGGCGGCACGGAGCGGCCAGTTACCAGGGGCGGCAAAAAGCCGCCTCTGGTAACTTTAAGAGCCGAATTTCCGTTTTTTAAAACGGAAATTCGGCTCTTCTAGCGCAGCGAGCGCAATAGCGCTCACTGCACTAGCGAAGCGGCACGTTTCAGGGGCTGCTGCCGCCTGAGGCAGCAGCCCCAATGCCGCCCCTCCTCCTGCTCCGCTCTTCTAACTACCAGCGTCGGAGCGGGTGGAGGAGCGGCATTGGGGCTGCTGCCTCAGGCGGCAGCAGCCCCTGAAACGTGCCTGTATATTATTAACTCTTATTGGAAGCAAAACCAGCCTATTGGGTTTGTTTAATGTTTAATTGATTTTCTAGAAGACCTAAAGGAGAATTCAATCGTTAACGAAAAAAACCCCCTACCCTACGAAGACTTTAGAGGGCTTACTTTAATAAAGGAAGAGACTAGGGCCCCCCAAAAGTTTGCTAATTCGTCTGTGAGAAGTCAAATGTTGTTGATCATTTATTGCCAAGATCTAAAATAGAAAGTGAGTAAACTTAGTCCACAAGATGTAAACTGGCATCATATAGAACACAATACCACAAAAAAGAAATAGGGTGCTTTCATGGATAACCTGCTGGATACATTTGGACATAAAATCACGTAGAATGTCTATCAACATTATTATTTACTTTTGCTACTTTTTTCACTTTTTGGCATCCTTGCAACAGGATCTTGTCAAACTGGCAATCTGGGCAGCTAAGTCGCAAATGAGATTCAATGTTGATCAATGTAAAGTCATGCACCTGGGATGTAAAAATATCCAAGCCACTTATACCCTTAATGGGACTGCACTAGGCAAATCCATTATGGAAAAGGACCTTGGAGTCCTTGTAGATGATAAACTTGGCTGTAGCAAGCAATGCCAGTCGGCAGCATCAAGGGCAAATAAGGTCTTGAGCTGTATTAAAAGGGGCATAGAGTCAAGGGAGGAGGGGGTCATTCTTCCACTGTATAGAGCACTTGTAAGGCCCCATCTAGAATATGCTGTACAGTTTTGGTCTCCATCACTCAAACAGGACATTATTGTATTAGAGAGGGTACAGAGAAGGGCAACTAAGCTGGTAAAAGGTATGGAAAATCTTAGCTATGAGGAAAGACTGGCCAAATTGGGGATGTTCACGCTGGAGAAGAGGCGCTTAAGGAGTGATATGATAACTGTGTATAAATATATAAGGGGATCATATAATAATCTCTCTAATGCTTTATTTACCAGTAGGTCTTTCCATCTGACACAAGGTCACCCATTCCGATTAGAAGAAAAGAGGTTCCGCCTAAATATTCGGAAGGGTTTTTTTACAGGGAGAGCTGTGAAGATGTGGAATTCTCTCCCTGAATCAGTTGTACAGGCTGATACATTAGATAGCTTTAAGAAGGGGTTGGATGGCTTTTTAGCAAGTGAGGGAATACAGGGTTATGGGAAATAGCTCATAGTACAAGTTGATCCAGGGACTAGTCCGATTGCCATTTTGGAGTCAGGAAGGAATTTTTCCCCCTCTAAGGCAAATTGGAGAGGCTTCAGATGGGTTTTTTTTGCCTCCCTCTGGATCAACTGGCAGATAGGTAGTTAATTTAAAAAAAAAGGGTTGAACTCGATGGACATGTGTCTTTTTTCAACCTTACTTACTATGTAAATACGCGTTCTAGTTTGATTTCTTCAGATCTTTTCAGTCGCAATAAAACAACAGTCAATAGATCTGAAGAGTGATATTTAATAAGAAAGGTGTTTTAGGAAAGAAATTTGTATAGTATAGGTAACCTAAAATGGAGAAAATCAGCTGGAACCTGCTACCATCTAGTGGTTGGATTAAGTAAGCCACGTTTGTCCTTTGATGCCTGTAAATAATTTTGTTAGCTGCAGCTAATACAAATGATTCTTGTGTCTTCTTAAAACTGGGTATTGTAAAGTTTGCTGCAAAATAACAGTTGGCAGAGGTTGGATTGAGTAGCAGATCCAAGCGGGTAAAAATGCAGGTGTGGATCATTGGTCTGGATCAGATCTAGGTTTAAAAAAACAGGTCTCTACAGCAAGACCTCTGCTACTCAATTTCCCATAATGCCTTCCACACTGAATGTTTCCTTCTTCACAGTTCTGTTGAAGAGCTATCGATCACAGAACACGCAAGACATTGTGGGAGATGGAATCATGGCTGCTTGAACATCAAATTAATGATACATGTAGTCAGGACTAACACAGCAAGGAGTCACAAAGAAAAAAAGGATTCTGCTTTCAATAGCTTTTACATTAAAGTGGACCCGTCACCCAGACATAAAAATCTGTATAATAAAAGTCCCTCTTAAATTAAATATGAAATCCATTTTCTTTTTTTTTATTAAAGCATTCATAGCTGTTGTAAACTCATTTAAAAATATCAGCTGTCAATCAAGTATTACCTACCCCGCCTCTATGCCTAGGCATAGAGGTGGGGCAAGCAATTACTTTCATTTTCCATTCAGCACTTCCTAGATGTCACCACTCTCCCTACATTCCCCCAGCTCTCTTAATGATTTAATTGTGTAACCAGGGCATGGGGATGGACATTGGGTCCCTGTCCCCTGGTGCACAAACAAGATTCTGAGATGATACAAGACTTGCCTTAATAACAGTGTCCACAAAATGGCTCCTTCCTGGTTGCTATAATTATGAGTTCCCAGACTGATGGAAACAAGATTCAAATAATTTATACAGTGTAATTAAAGTTCATTTTGCTTGACTAACATGATAAAATAGGATTTGGATAATTTTGTCTGGGTGACGGGTCCCCTTTAACAAAAAATTGCTTGCCAATATTGGGAAAATTGGGATAGTTTTTTCAAGGTTTCTACCAAAACATTTTAGCTATGAAATAAATTCCTTTGAATAAATGCAAACAAATATGCAAAAGAAAAGGGAAAACAATATTTTCAGTTAATAATAACAATCTTTTATTTATACTTCCCAACTCTCGTTTTTCACAGGACAGTCAAGATTTTGACAGCTTAGCCCAGGTTCTTACTGAAATGTCCCGGGTTTCTGTTTGATCTCCTGCACTGATGCCAGAAAAAGATACCAAATTTCTAAAACATAATTGAATAAAAGGCTTTTTGGCAGAGAGCCCACAATACTCAGAACCTGTACTTAGATACATTTGTAACTATTTAAGATAAGCAAAGATACAATTGTAACTATGAACGATATATAAGTCTCTTGGGAGAACTGAGACTTTCAATTTAAAGGGCAATTCACCTTCATTAGCAAAACTATTATAACATATAAAACATGACCCTAAAACCCTCAGAAATGTGTTCATAACGTTACAAATTTTGCAAAATGGACATGAAATTTAGGGTGTGTAGCCACAAAACTGCTGTGGTCAAAGTCAAACGTTTTTCATCACACATAGAACCGCAGAACTTTTCACCCCTCTTTATATTTTTAGAATCTTGGAAGGTATGCTTTTATATATTTATGCAGAGGGTATAAAATGCTAATTTCTCTATTTATTTCACATTGAATTGTTGTGTATCTTTTAGGTTCTTACTTGTGCAAGACCTGATGCAACCCCCAGTGTCAGACTGGGCCAGCAGAACACTGGAAAAAACCCAGGCCCGCTCCCCTGACTGGACTTAGGCCCACTCCCGTGCCCAGACTCAGGCACACTCCCCTCCCACATGGGCTCAGGCACGCTCCACTGCAGGGATCCAGATACACTCCCCTGCATGAACTGTCCCCTCTCCCAATGACATTAGGAAAGTTAAGTCAATGGGAAGTAAAAGTTCCAGGGCACGTGGGGAGAGGGTGGACCCTGGAAGAGGGCCCTTCAACTCAGCCCTGCTGGGCCCAGGACACACCAGTCCAAACCTGGCCATCCCTATTTATCTCCAGTACAGAGTTGAGAGCAAATTTGTTGGTTTTGAGAAGACAGTTCACTTTTTGCTGTTCTTGGTTAAGTGGAAAGGGGCCTATTTAAGATTGCTTGAGCCTTTCAGCTCCACCAAGCTTGAGCAATCATACATAGGCCCCAAAGTGTTCACCTTGCCTTATGGCTGACAATACACAGCTTATGGGCATGATTTATTACTGAATCCTCCACAAACAATATGGCTGTCAGGGCTGTATATATCATACAAACACACATGCCCATTGTGGCACATATAGATGGTTCTATTTAATTTTGTGGGTAACATCATTTGCTAGTGCCAGCAACACTGCTGGCCAGGAAGGAGTTAAACAACATTTGAAACACACAATGCCCTAGCTTTGTATATTTACCTAAGCATACCTCCCAATTGTCCTGTTTTCTGCCGGACAGTCCCAATTTTCTTCTTACTTCTTTTCTTACTGAAATGTCCCGACTTCTTTTTTATTGATCTCCTGCACTGATGCCAGAAAAAGAAATAACGTTTCTGAAACTTAATTAAAATAAGAGGCTTTTTGGCAGAAAGCCCAGAATACTCAGTAGCTGCACTTAGATACTTTTGTAACAATTTAAGATAAGCAAAGATACAATTGTAACTATTGAGACTAACAGCTTAAAGGTCAATTCACCTGCATAAGCAAAACTGTTAACATTGCACTAAAACTACCAGAAATGTGTTCAAACTTTCATAACCTGCCAGATTGTGTAAAATGGACATGCTAAGTAGGGGGTGTGGACATAAAACGGGCGTGGGCAAAAAAATGGCACCACACTGCACGGCAGAACTTTTTGTCCCTTTTCCATTTTTCAAATGTTGGGAGGTATGTAAACGTATTTCCTCACTCAACGACATAATTCCCCTGCTGCATTGGTTTTGATCAACAGATTCTCTTCTGTATTCTTCTGCATTAGTGATAGGCGAATCTGTGTAGTTTACCACGAAATTCACGAAACTGTGAAAAATTTTGCGAAACGCATTGAAGGCATTGGGCATCAAAATAATTTTGATGCATGTCAATTTTGACGCAAGCATCAATTGTTATACGTGTGACTATTTGGTCCAAATGCATTAAAATCAATGGGCGTCTGAATAATTTTGAATAATGATGCGTGACAATTTTTATGTGCGTGACAATAATGACGCGCATCAATTTTTTTTTTTGACGAGGCGGATTTTTCGCCAGCGAATTGTCGCAGCAGTTTTGCCAATTAATTCACTTGCGGCGAATCGTGGAAATTCGCCGTGAATTTTCTGGCGAATATATTCGCTCATCACTATTCTGCATCCTTATCTAAAATTTGACTTCTTTCTTTCAACACCTGTTTCCATTTCCCAATACATTTACCTCTGAAAGAGCACAAAAATAAAGGACAAATGCAGCTTGTAAAATGCTAGTGTATATGTTGCTTGCCATCTGGAATTAAGACTCAAATGACATTATCTTTGCATTCCAATTAGTCAAGAGGACCTTGCAAATACCAAGTGAGACAATTTACGCTGGGGAGAAGGATTGCATATTCTTTTCTCTTATAATTGATTTTAATTGTATTATAAAAGAAGTGCACTTTACTTCTGGGACCATTTGTTCCTTTTTTTATGTCCATTAAACATGTAAATGATGCCTTATACTTGTCATTACACCTCATATAAACTCTGTTTGCCTTGTTGATATAACTGTGCCTCTGTGCCTGTCCTTCAGCAGCATCAAGGATCAAATCCTCAGCGCTATAAAGCACTTCTAACTAAAGTTGCAAAAAAAGCCATCATTTTTGGAGTCAGATGAATACTGAATACTCAACAAAAGATTTTCTTGAATACTGAACCAAATCCAGTACTAATTTTATATCTGAACATAATCCATAAGATTGGCAATATTGTTAGGATGGCTCATTTCCTTTTGGCGGAAGCTTATCCCACTGGCAACACTGACTTTTTGTGGACTCATCTGCTAAAATGCTACACAATTTACTAAAATGCAATTACATTTTCTAAAAATAGTCACCTATTAATGCTGCAAATGTGTAGTGCTCAAATTATCACCATACTCAAATGTGAAGACCTAAATTTGTCTTTTGATACTTGGCATCATTTGGTGAACCATATGCAAGCTCTACATGAAAAGCAATCAACAGTCATTTCTTTTTTAATTAAAGGACAAGGAAAAGCTTATTCACTGGGGGTGCCTAACATTTGCATATTCTTTTGTTATTTATCTTAATCCATATATGGCTCCAGATGAGCTTTTGCCTCTTTTTTTCGATGGTTGCCAGTTGAGATGATGACCGTATTTATTTGTGGTGATCGGATCAACCAGATATCGCCCACCTCAAGGTGGATGTAAGACGCGCCGGGAGATTGCCGGAATCCCTTACCTCCCGGATCGTCTCTCCTCGGCTGCTGGTGCGAAGGCACTCACTTCCATGTCTTCAGCTCCACTGATGCCAAGCAGAAAGTAATCCAGCAGCACACTGATTTTTGATGTGATAAGTGATATTATTTATTCAGCCCATATACATACAAGGTAAGGGCAACATTTCGGACTCCACTGGGCCCTTTGGGGTCCGAAACGTTGCCCTTACCTTGTATGTATATGGGCTGAATAAATAATATCACTTATCACATCAAAAATCAGTGTGCTGCTGGATTACTTTCTACATTGTATGCTGGACCCTGTGGGCAGGAAAGGGTCAACCAGAGTAAGCACCTGATACCCTACATAGGGTTTTCTTGAAGGGTCGAGCACTCCGAATTTTGCAACCACTGATGCCAAGCGTCATGACATCATGGATAGGCGCTGGATTTTGAAAATTGGCGCCAAATCTTCTTAATTCACCATTTTGGAGGTGCCCAAGCTGGTTTCAGTTATCTGTTCCTTCCTAAGCATCTGATTGCAATTGATATTCCTGGTTTTGACTTCTGCCAGATTCCTGACTATGACTCCTGCCGCATGCCTTGAACGCTTCACTTAACTTCGACTACGTCATCTCTTTTTCCCTGCCGGTATCTTGCCTACAAACTTCTTGTTGGTTCCGCAGCAGAAAGCCCGGGGCCCCAAAAGGGCGTTGGTGAATACCGGAACCCACAGGATACATCTGTGCGTCCACAGGTACTATCGCTGAACAAGGTTCCTGATAACGTGGTTGTTACAGTGCACCTCAAGTGTGTAGCCTCCTTTACCCCTAAAGCTTCTGTTTGAAGTGTGAGACTAAAATGACTCGGCTCACCACTTGGCAACCTGGTCAGATGAACAGATCTTTTAATGTATGGACAGCCTAAATATCTAAACAAATAGAAAAAGTATAGCTCTCAGCAAGAGGTGTTAAAGGAGAACTAAACCCTTAAAATAAATGTGTCTAAAAATGCCATATTTTATATCCTGAACTTATTGCACCAGCCTAAAATGTCAGCATCTCAATAGCAGCAATGATCCAGGACTTCAAACTTGTCACAGGAGGTCACCATCTTGGAAAGTGTCTGTGCTCAGTGGGCTCTGAGCAGCTGTTGAGAAGCTAAGCTTAGCGGTCATCGAAGATTATCAAGCAGAAAATGAGGTTGGCCTGTAATATAAGCTGATGCTACAGGGCTGATTATTAAAATCTGTTGCTTTAGTTTCTGAGCTGACATGTAGTAATTATCTGTATTAATTATCTGTATTAATTTCTAATCAGCTTTATATGGTGACATTTATATTCTATAATATGTACTGTATATTGAGAGTGGGTCTCTAAGCTCAGTAAGTGTCAGCAGCACAGAGCATGTGCAATGAATCAGTAGAAAAGAAGATGGGGAGCTACTGGGGCATATTTGGGGGCATAGATCTTCCTTGCTAAAGGGCTGTGGTTGCCTTGGACTGCTACAGAAGCCCAAAATATTACAGCATTTCTAGCTACTTCTTTAGTTAGACTTTAGTTCTCCGTTAAAATAAGTCACATCAGTAAAATTAAAATTACAGCCACAAAGGCTCATAGTCTCTTATGGAATGTATCCCCAGAGTGACAATGATTAAAATAGACAAGTCAAGTTACTTTAACCTGATGCCATGTAGATATATTTTTAGACGTTATGTGGTGAATGTAAGCTGATTATTCCAGAAATTTGACTAAGACCCACCTTTCAATGGAAACATTTTTCTGTTCATGTACAAAGCCTTTGATTGCCTGTATTTTTCCTACAGTATCTTACACGTAATAAGTTAAAAACAGGACCAAAAGGACCAATATATATATACTTTAAATTTCTATTTTTGCTGCCGCAGGTCATTCTTCATGAATTTCTGTATAGATTTTTCCTTGCAAACATATACTCTCCTGCTGCAAACTTTTCTTTTAATCTAGGCTAGCAAATAAAAAATAACAATTGTTATTAGTATTTATAAAGTGTCAACATATTTTATAGGGGTTTACAATAGAAAGGTGTAGGGCCTCAAGCAAGTGACAACAGGCAGGAATACCTTGCAGGATCACAGTCAAAGCATTGGGCTGGACTGCTGCAAATAGGATAGGACTTCCTATGAAAGGGGTGAGGTTTTGGCAGACTGGGTAAGGGCCAACAAATTTTTCATTACTTGCAGTAAATTTGTAATAACTAAACCAGCTGCCCCTGGCTCACCACAGATTCCTCAAATCTCCCCTCCCAGCTTTTACAGGTATCAGCCCTACTCACCAAATATACCCCCGAATGGCCTCTTTATGCCACAACTCTGCCCTTCCTATTCATATCACTAATCCTCCCATTTACATCACATATCTGCCCTTTCACAGAATTGGCCCAGAGAAGGTACTGTTTATTTACAGAGTTTGTGAGACTTTAGAGAGTTTGTGCATCTTAGAAACCATGTACTTACCAGATGCAACTGGGCAATGGTGGCAGTGGCTTAGGGTCTATTGTAGTGGTTCATGAAGGAATGTTAAGGTAGAAATCTGATACAATATACAGTAGACAGGAATTCCAGAGAAGGGGTGCAGCTCTAATGAAGTCCTGAATGAATGTATAAGACGTGTTGAAGATTGAAGTCTTGAAAATATATTTGCAGCTTTTGGATTTAATAAAGAACTCATTTATTTCCATCTAGGATCTTCTAATTAGTTTCTTATTGTTTAAGGAATAGGTCATCTAAAGTGAGAACATTTTATCCTTAAATAAACAGACATCACATATCTAGAGAAGTTAAATAAGGCTTAGAAAGATCGGCAATACACAATATGCTTGCTAGATGATGAAAAACTAATAAACTTAGTTGTTTGGAAGCACTGTGAATACATTTAAATTAAGGACAATCAAAGCAGCCCTTGTAGGTGTATTTGCGATAAATGTCTGTTTTTTCACAAGATATAATTGGTTTATTATGTGCTCTTGAAAGAATGGCCTTGAGGTGGCAGTGTGGCTCTAATAATATAAATGTATTTGATATAATGAATGACAGACAGAAGCAATAGATACCCAAATAGAGTTGCTGAAATGTCATACCATGCATTATTGTTATCACCAGGGACTGTAAATCACTTTATAAACAGCTTAGCAACATATTGCCTTTATAACCAGTGTTTTTGTAATATATTTTATTTTATGGAATTTACAGATGTTCAGTGTCAGCAAGTTTAGGACATATTTGTCACAATAATTGTTATATGCCTGTGCAACAGACATTACACAGATGGATAGTAAGCTATAAATTATTTTGATCAGTCCTCACACAAGTACGCCAGTGCAGACAGTAGAACTAATTTATGATCACAAGTCACAGAACTAGGTGCAAAATTGTGCCAGTTAAAACATCAATCCCTTAAGTGCTTTTACCCACTAGCACTCACCTATGTTTTGCCTGAATTGGAGCCCTGTATTTTATACCTGCTGTGAACAGACCCCTCCACTCCATCCACAACTTTCTTCTACTCTCTCCCCCAACAGCGTATACCTTCTAATCTATTATGCATCAGCAATCGGGTGGGGGGAAGTTAGCGAGTAGTGAACCGCGTGGGAACAGTGGGAGTCAGGCCCACCAGCATCCCACCGGCCAAGTCCGACCCTGTTTGATATGTACATTTACTGATTTTTAGGGTATTATTGTTTACTAGCCAAATACAGGTATAGGATCTATTATCCAGAGTGTTTGGGGCCAGGGGTTTTCCGGATTATTGATATTTCTATAATTTGATCACCATTCCTTATGTAACCCTATTTTGGACACCACTTGTGTTATAGGATATACACCATTAATATCTTACCATACACGGGTCCTGAATCCCCTTTGCTATATGAAAGGGTACTGGGAATTTCTCTCAATGGCGGTGCCTCCACCTAGTGGGATCCAGGGATACACCAATGAATGGCCCCACTAGGAAACAATAATTACACACACAAGTGCTGCAAAAATATAGAAATTCATATAGGAATAAAGAAAAGGCAAAGCAATGAAAAATGCAATAACACCCCTGCCCTGGGGACCCTTGTGGTAAGTCCAACCCTGGCACATTCCGTACCAGGCAAAGACCTTCTCTTGCTGGACAAACACTGTGCCAGTCCTAAAAGCTCTTTCCACAGGCAGTGCTACCTGCCCCCATACCTCTCCTTTGCATGGAGACAGTAGCTCCCACATGGCAGGTTATCTAGCACAACCTGTCCTTACACAGGGAACACATGCTGGGATCCTTCAATACCTTTCCTCAGGCAAAAACTCACTGAGGGCTCATACAGAACTGGTACAGGCATCCACAGGATTTCACAGAATTCAGGCTGACTCCCTTACTCTCGCTGACTTCTCCCAACTCCAAATGATTATCAGGGTCCTGTTATCCCTGAGCCCACCAAGTGCATCACCACCCATGTGCCTTCTCTCCATAGCCTGGGGCCTTTTTGCTGCAAGAGCCCCAGCCGGAACAAACAAATCACTCCATCCTGAAGTGAACAAGAAAGTAGACTGACACTGAGCACATTGCAGCTCAGCTATTTGATAAAATGACACAACAGTGACGCCTTCTGGCCAAATCAGGAATCTGCCAGGGCGCACTGCACAGGGACAAAGGACTCACGCCCCCTCCCTTATCCAATTTAGGTCAAACCCTTAACTGGCCACACTGGGAATTTCCGATCCATCCTCCTTTGGACTTTCAGACCATAGGAGATCTTAACCCTATGGGTCACTAAACATAAAGGAACAGTAACATTAGAAAATAATTTTTTTTAAAGTAATAAATATATAATGCAGTGTTGTCCTGCACTAGTTTGCTTCATACACACTACTATTGTTTATATAAATAAACTAATGTGTAGCCACACAGCGGATAAGCTCTGTAGAACATAATGTTATCTGTTTTCAGATCAGTTTTACCCAGGGTCGGAATGGGAGGCGTGGGGCCCACCGGGGCTACTGCCGCAGGGCCCCCGTCCGGCCGCCGCCGCCGCTCCGGAGTGCTGCAGGGGGCTAGGGCACATGCGCGCGGTGCCATGCTTGTGCGCATGCACGCGGTGCTACCTTTTTGCGCATGCGCAGACATTCTATTCTACCGCGACCATGAACAAAGTGGGGTCACGCCGCCCCACTAAGTAGCGGATCTGGGCCGGCTGGGCCCACCAGGTTTTTCCCGGTGTCCCGCCGGCCCAATCTGACACTGGTTTTACCAGTAGAGGGCAACAGTACATGATATTTGCATTACTTTAAAACACTTTTTTTGGTGTTACTGCTCCTGCTACTGAAAATTATCTAAACATTAAAAAAACCAAATAGGATTGTTTTGCCACCAATACAGATTCATGCAGCATAATAACCATCAAGTACAAGGTACTATTTAAAAAAAGGAAATTATTTTAGAACATAAGAATTATTAGCTTAAAATTGACTCTAGGGAAGATGGCCTTCCTTTAATTTAGAACTTTCAGGTTTCCAGATAAAGCTTCCCATACCTGTACCTTTACAGGCTTTTAATTGATTTTACAGAAACTCGTTTATGAAATGCATCTCAACAAGTAGCTACTTTTCCACAGGTCAGAATAAACATAACACTTATAAAAGTCATACTAGAAGAAGCTGGTGTTTTATGAACAGGCTTAGCATGCAGCTGTTGAGTTTGTTGCAGAGCCCTTTGTTTATTTTCTTCAAACCTTGTGTCAGATCAACAGGGAATTTAGACAATTTACCAAACACGACGTAGGATGGTGCAGCCAGCAAGCTTGAATGGCATATACATCAAGTTCTCCCAACCAAACGCGCCCACTGAGACATCAAACTGAATAGAAAGCTATTGAAAAAGCAGGCACCAATTTGCTCTTCATAACCCTTTACACTTGCTCCGTATTTACCATTTCTGTAGTTGATAATGGAATATTGTCGGTGTCATTAGGAAAGTTGCATAACAGTTTATTTACTTTTAATGTATTTTTTTATTATGCATAGACATTAAAACAAGTTTGATTTACTGAATGTCATTGTGCACTATTAATTAGTGTACAGTAATGACAGTGCTACAATGCTGATAAACTATGAACACTGAATCAGGCAAGTTTTATAAATGCAGTTCAATGTCCTATTGATAAATGGAGAAAAGGTATAAAACAGTGTTGGACTGGCCTACCTGTGAGGGGGAGTTCTCAGGAAGAATGTTTACAGTATAAATTCAAGGGCTAATAGATTACCTAAAACAACTATATAATCTGGGCTGTACAGCACAGAAAAAGAGAGGTTGTCTACACACTGTCTGTCTGTCTACTACCTGAGGTAGTCTGTCTGTGTCCATTGCATTGGACTATGCTCTCACACAGCTTGTAGTAGCATTAAAGTGATACTGACACTAAAAAACTCCAACATTTTAAAATATGAATGTACATAAAAAATAACCTATAGGTCATGTTGATGGAACATGGGGCATCAGACAGGTAATGTAAAAGCATCCTGCAAATACTTTATGGCAAAGTTATAAGTAGCTTTCAAAGGCAATATTATGATAGATGTAAAAAAAAAGAGTTACATTTCTGCTGTCAGTCTCTCTTTAATGCACCATACAGAACACACAGGAGACCACAGACACCCACACAGAATAAGAATTGAATGTGTCTTTACAGAAGCTGCTTCACTGATTGCTGTGACATCTCTATGTATAAAATGTTGCCCATTCACTTTCCCGTTGCACTTATGAACTAGTACAGTGCCTTCTTGGTAATATTAATCATTTACATTTAAACAATACATCATATATAGGAATATCAGAGTTTTTTTCTCAGCAAGAAGAAAAGGTTTTAGGATTTCAGCTGGTGGGCTTTTGATACAATGTTTTCTGGGAGGCCTTTTGAATTACTCCATGGATGACAGTGGCGTAACAAGCAAATTAATTTTAGGTTGCCCTTTTTTCCCAATATTTGTTAAAATTCCTGCTTCCTCTGTGGTTACGCCCCTGATGTGCTGATATGCTGATATGCTGAGCACCTCACAACCCCTGATGTCACTTGGAGCAGAACCAGAAATCGCAAAGACGAAGCATAGCCAAACAAGCATTTGCACACAAAATGTACTTTTACATTCAATGTTTAGCACAGTCTTTACCAGACAAATAAAATGTATCACGAGGATGCAGGGTATTTAATATACAAGGGCAAGTCAACCCCTAGAATAAAAAATGTACCTAATAAAATAAAGCATTATTCTAAGCACCTTTGCAATATACATTAATTATACATTTTGATGGTTTGTAAGTTATTTGTATATGTATTGAAAGCAGTGTTTGTCTGTCCCTTTCTATTTTCTGCCCTAATGTCTAAGGCTGGAACTACATGATGCGTCTTCTTGAGATCCGACGCAATGAGAGGAAACGGATGCAACGAAACGGATGCAACGAAAATATGGTAAGTAATAGAAATGTCGGACCTTGCTGCTCCATGCATCCGACATAACACTACTGTCAGATGAAGATGCAACGTTCAGCATTCACATCCGACAGTTGTGTTGTGTCGATCAGGCAGGTTAAAAAATCCTGTCGGATCGTGGCCGCATATGTGCGTCTATGCGGTCCCGCGATCTGTCCGCCCATATTGGATCCATTCTGATCTGATCGTTGGGCCCTATCTTTTGAACCAAGACTTTTGCAACATTGTTTAAAAAGTAAAAACTGGGAATCAAGCCAATGCTGCTTTCAATATCAATTGTTTTTATAAATAACGTTAAAGCACTGAAAATAACGTTAAAGCACTGAAAATTTGTAATGAATGTATACGGAAAAGTTGCTTGGAATTTTTATTTTGGGTTGACTTGCCCTTTAACAGATTTTTCATCATCTGTATCATTTGCAGTGAGTGCTACTGTGTCACAGGGCAGCCTGCTGCATGGGTCATATAGAAACACAAGAACACAAGTAATTGTAGAAGCAAGATTAAGAGACAATGCTAAATTGTTTTAAAGGCTACCCTGTTTGATGTGGTTTTATTTAACCTACAGGGAAAACCTTTTGATATCAGAAGGTATTCACATGCCAGAAGGTATTCACATGCCAGAAGGTATTCACATGCCTCATGAGGCTTTAACCTTTACTCAGGTATTATGGACCAAGGCATGCAACTTACTCCTTTATGTCCCTGTGGTCAACTATGCATGCAAAACCTTTGGTTTAATAAAACAGATACAGACTAATAATTCAGGACCACACATTAGAACTGTCTGTTTTCATCTTTTTAGATCAGTGCAAAAAAGTGAGACACGGTTTCTAGGGGGCAGGACTTGGAAAGCAACCAAACAGAAATAAATCAAGGCTAAGGAAGGGCTACAAGAATTTGAAAATCCCTCTAGAATTTGAAAATTCTCTAGAAGAGAAGCCATCTAAAAACAAACCAGTATTTACACGTTTTAGTACATAGCACATAGTTGTTCACCTTCAAACAACTAGTTGTTTTCAGATAGTTCACCAGAAATAACAACTTTTTCCAATTGTCACTGTTTTTCTAATATTGAAGTGTAAAGTGTAATTTTTCACCTTCTTTAGCAGCTCTGGGAAGGGGAGGTCAACGATCCTGTAAACGGTTTTAAAATGATACATTTAGTTGATACATTTCTTATCTTTGTCCCTGTTGAGCAGAATCTCTTTCATTACAGGCAGCTGTTGGAATTGATACAATAGTTGCTAATACTCCAGAGATGCTGCTGAGAAATGTATCAACGAAAATGTTGCATAATTGTAACAGTTTAGAGTTTGCACCTGAATTACTGAGCTGCCAGACTTAAAGGAGAAGGAAACCCTTTCGGTGCAAAACCCTTCCCCTCGTAGGCCCCCCTCACCTCCTCCCCCCCGGCAAATGCCCCTAATTTGCTACTTACCCCTCGGCACAGGTCCTCTCCCGTGGAGTTCGCAGGCGCCATCTTCTCCCATGCGGTCTTCTTCCTGGATTCCCCGGCGTTTGGCGGCGCATGCGCAGTAGGAGCATTTGCTGGTTGGAATCTACTGCGCATGTGCCTAAAAGTCACAAAGTTGCCGAAAAAAGAAAACGGAAAACTTTGTGACTTGCGGCGCATGCGCAGTAGAGCTGAACTGGCAAATGCTCCTACGTCGCATGCGCCGCCAAACGCTGGAGAGTCCAGGAAAAAGACCATACGGGAGAAGATGGCACCTGTGAACTCCACGGGAGAGGACCTGCGTCGAGGGGTAAGTAGCAACTTAGGGGCATTTGCCCGGGGGGAGGAGGGAAGGGGGCCTACGGGTGGGAGGGGGTTTGCGCCAAAAGGGTTTCCTTTTCCTTTAAACACCAGAGACACGAACATTAAACTTTAAACTTAGATTTTGGAAAAACAGTAAAAAATTAATAATGGAAAGTAATTGAAAAAAGTCTTTATTTCTAGGGAACAATCTGAAAACAACTGAACTGAAAAAAGTGTTTGGAAGGTGAACAATCCCTTTATTTCAAAACATAGCACAAATATGCTTCAGCATTTAGGAAGAGAAAATTGCCATTTAGACAGTTTACATCTTAAATTTTAAAAACTGTACCGATGGCAGTCATAAGAAGATTTTTTCTATTTATAAAGTATGGTATAAAGAACAGTGAAGTCTTGTGTAGAGCCAATGTTCCTTTTAAGCCACAACCATTTGCACACACATACATTTTTAGGCAAGTGCACATTTTGCATTAAATCATTTATTTAGTACTTATGACCCACCCACTTCTCTGCACACACACAGAGGATCCAGATATTGCAGAACTCTCTTGGTATGAGTAATGGAGGCTGTGACATGGTCACTGACATGGGAACTTCCCTTCCCTCTACCTCTCTTCTCTCACCCTTTATACATTATGTACATGATGTAATCAGGAAATCCTTGGGAATGGAGGAAGATAAGATTATGTACAACATCCATTTCATATTTTCTCTGCCTTGGGGCATTTAAATACTGGGCTTTTGAGTAATTTCCCCTATTTAATATATACTATACTATATTTTATTCCACTCTGCATAGTTTATTTTTCCCACATTGATTGCTTAGGAACATAACCAAAAACTGGCAGTTTACAGCCAGTGAGTGAGTAGATTCAGATGGCTAATAATCAAGTCATAACTGAGTGGAGTTGGCACAGAAAAGCAATTAGCAGACAGATTATGTTATTTAAATGTTGAAAATGTTTTGTTATTGATTCCAAATGTAGGAGACATACGTATAATGACGCAACAAAGTCTATTTACGTCATGGTGACGATTTACTGCCCTGGTATAATTTTAGCACTTACATTCGTGAAAAAAGCCTTTACATATTTTTAGCTTGATACTCATTTCAGAAAGCTGATTTTACTCATTTACCTCCATCATGATTTGAAGCATTTGATACATTTTGCTTCACCTATTATAAAAAAAGATTTTGTTTTCTAAAGATTTCCTGCTGTAACCAATATCGTTCCTTTGCTACTTTATTATTTACAGTATTGTCTAACAAGGTACCCTTTTTGTCTTTGTGACTTTAAAGGATGTGGGAACCTGAATTAATATGGTGATGGCCATAATACTACATTATACAATGATATTCTTGACAATTCTGTGTTCCCTTCCTTTGTGGCAACAATCTGGGAATGTCCTTTTCTGTTTTAGGAAGGAGGTGAAGGATGAACTGGAACTATTTTTAAACATTGGTTCAATGAATGTGCTGAACATACATTTGCATATTCTTTTAATTAGGAAATATCTATGATTTTTGTTATTTTTTACTCTAAACAGGGCAACATTTGAAAATGAAACCAATGCCACTTACTACTTCCTGATCACAAAGTCAAACAAACCAAGCAGCCAAATGAGAAGCCTCTGTAAAATGAGCTGCTCTTAATCAAAAACATAACAGGCTATAGCTGGGGGCAGGAAGGGGTTTATCTTTACAGAGGCTTCTCAGTGGTCTGGTTTCTTGACTTTGCTCTTTAGGAACAGGAAGTAGAATGTGGCTTTAGTTTCATTTTCAAATGTTGCCCTGCTTAGAGCAAGACATGACAAACCATAGATATTTTCTAATTCAAACAATAGGTAATATGTACTGTATGTTCAACACAGTTGATTGCACCAGTGTTAAAAAAAAAAAAGTGGGGGTAAACTGTCCCTTTAATAGCCAGAAGCAGAAGGTATTGTAAGATGAAACTTTGATTTTTAGGGGCAGATTTATCAAGGGTCGAAGTGAATTAGAGGGAATTTTCGAATTGGTTTGTTAAATTTCTTATCAGGATATTTTATGTTTTTTCTCTACTTTTTTGCCATGTTTTTTTGAGAACATTGACCTGTACTGATTTTTTAATTATTTTTTTAGACCTGACACTTTTACTATTTTATTTTAAGTATTTTGGAAACTTTATTTCACTTCTCATGATATGTTGTAATGCTTAACATAGTCACATGGAATGTAAATGGGCTCAATTCGTTCATTAAAAGAAAGAGAATTCTAGCTGAGCTAAAAAAATTTAAATCTGATGTGGTCATGCTTCAGGAGACTCATCTTTCAGAGGAAGAATCTCAAAAATTAAAAAAAGGATGGGTTGGCCAAGTAGTATACTCTCCTGCAGTTAAAAAAAAAGGAGGTGTAGCAATTTTGTTTCATAAATCCTTAAATTTACAATTATTGAATTCAGAAAGTGACACTGACGGTAGATTTGTAATAGCTGAAGTACTGTTGCAAAATAAGATTTGGTATATGGGTTCATTGTATACTCCTAATTCAAGTAAGGAAGAATTTTATTCTCAGATTGCGCAAAAAATAGGATCTTATCCGCAGAATAGGTTTATAATTGGTGGAGATTTCAATGAATCTTATTTATGGCCTCTAGATAAATGTGGTCCAACCCAAAAACAGACTTTTAGAAAGTCCAAATTATTGTCCAATTTTGAAAATCAGACGAAGTTAGTAGATCTTTGGCGAATTTTAAACCCAACAGAAAGAGATTTTACTTTTTTCTCTCATCCTCATGGGACAGGGACTCAAATTGACTATTTGTTTTCCTCAATTGATGTACTTAATAAAACTAGATCAGCTCATATTGGGAATATTAATTTGTCAGATCACGCCCCGGTCTTGATTGAGATTGAATTAGGCCCTTTACCGAAATCTTACATTCCCTGGTCATATCCTATCTTTCTTAAAGACAAGCAAGAGTTTAATGTAAAGTTGAAAGAGAGATGGAATTTATTCCTTCGAGAAAATATGCAATATCAGGATGAGAAAGCTAATCTACCATTATTATGGGATACATGGAAAGCTGTAATCCGGGGTGAGATCACTTCTTATAAAATTCATTTTATGAGAAAAATTAATAAAGAATTCATATTCCATTCTAAAGCTCAGAAAAAGGCTTATTTAAATTTTATTATGCATCCATCAAGACAACATAGTGAGGAGTATAAAGAATCTTTGGATAAACTTAAATATTGGACTAACCTGAGAGATCAATCTTCATTGGCTTATTACAAAGCTAAATTTAGTAATTTGCATAATAAATCTAACAGATTCTTAGCTAATATGTTTAAAAATAGTAAGAGTTCTCATAAACCAATGTTGATTAGAAACCATTTAGGTCATTTAACTAATCTTCCGAAAGATGTGGTTAATATCTTTAAATGTTATTTTGAATATATTTATTCCCCTTCACAAACAAATGACATTGAAAGCTTAACTTTTCTTTCGAAGGTCGATTTTCCAAAACTCTCTGAAGAACAGTTAGCTTCGCTTAATCAACCAATTACTACTCAAGAAGTATTATTAACCATTAATTCACTTAAAGATTTTAAAGCAGGAGGGCCTGATGGATTCACTTCTCCCTTTTATAAAAATATGAAAATGGAATTTGCCCCCTTTTTAACTGATTTGTACAACGAAATTTATTGTCATGGGAAAATTTTAGATTCTAGTTTGGTCTCCCATATTAAGTTAATTCCAAAAGAAGGTAAAGACCTTTCTCAACCTGCTTCTTTCAGACCTATTTCCTTAATAAATATTGACTTTAAGATATTAACGAAAATAATAGCTGATAGATTATCTTTATTACTGCCTATTATTATCTCTTCTCAACAAAATGGTTTTGTGAAAAATAGGACTGGGGTTAAAAATATACGTACTTTATTAAATGTTATTTATAAAGCCAAGAAATGTATGGTTCCATGTTCAATTTTGAGCCTTGATGCCGAAAAGGCCTTTGATAATGTTTCTTGGAAATATCTTTCTGAATGCTGCGACAGATTTGGCTTTAGAGGTCAATTTATTGGACTGCTTCATTCCATATATTCAAATCCTAAAGCCAGAATTGCTGCAGTTGGTGAACTTTCTGAAACATTTGGTTTGTATAGAGGAACTCGCCACGGTTGTCCTTTATCCCCACTCTTGTTCAATATTTCTATGGAGCCTTTAATTAGATTTATGGACTCTTCTAATTTATTTCAAGGGTTGATGATTGACGGCAAACATATTAGGTCATTAGCATATGCTGATGATCTTCTCTTAATTGTGAGTAATCCTACACTATCACTTAAGAACATTTTTAAATTTTTTGATTATTATAAAACTTTTTCGGGGTACTTTATAAACTCTAGCAAAACAAATATTTTGAACATTGGTAATGCCATTCCAAGACAATTACTTGCTGACCTTCACATTAAATCTCCTTCTGGTACATTGAAATATTTGGGGTTGCTGATCTCTTCTGATCTCTCTAAGCTATATTCATTAAATTATAACCCATTAATTCAAATAATGAATACTCTTTGTAAAAAATGGATGGATAGTCCATTAAATTTAATGGGAAGAATAGCATTTAAGATGTTGATTTTTCCAAAGATTGCATTTCCTATATTAAATCTCCCACTCAGATGTGCAGAAGATGGATCGAATTCTAAGTAATTTTATCTGGCATAACAAAAAAGCAAAAATTTCTTTATCTAAACTTAGGAAACCTAAATGCTTAGGGGGACTTAATGTTCCAGATTTTAGAAAGTTTAATGTTGCTGCAAACACTAGATATATTGTTGAATGGTTGTCTGGCAGAGAGAAATTCACAAATCTAGATTTGGAACAATTTTTAGACTCGAAAGAGCATATTATTTCTTCTCTACATAGAGGTTTGTCAGAACAAAATATTGATATTAAAAGAAACCCAATATATAGAGATACATTCAGTACTTGGAAAATTTTGTGTAAACAGAATAATTTAAATTTTAATGTTTCACCTTTCTTATCTCCTTTTTTTTGGGAGGTTTTCCTAAAAAGGGAAGAAATATTGTCTCTCATAGGTGGAGAAGATTTGGTATCTTTCAAATTAGTCATATTATTGATCCGGTTTCAGGAGATCCTCTTTCTTGGAACAAAATTAAAGAACAATACGGTCTTTCTGAGAAAGAGAGGTTAAGTTATTTGCAAATTAGACAAGGTTTTCAACTAATTGATAACAAAACAAAGTCACAATTAAATCATCATCAGTTTTATGATTTCGTAGTGCAATTAACTGAAGATCTCAAACTAAATAATATTTCATGGATCTCATCACATCTTCTAAACCCTATCTCTAATGATTTTGATCCACTTGATAATTCCAGTAAAAAATGGTCTGTTTTTTTAGGGATAAACATTTCTTCCAAAGATCTTTTGAGATCGTTTCAGAATTTTAGAAAGAATGTACTTTCTGAGAGCTGGAGAGATCAGCAATTTAGATTTATTCACCTGGGTTATGGACAATTATTTCAAGAAAGGTTCAGAAGGTTTCTTATTGTCCGAAATGCAAAGAGCAAAATGTTGATTTTTTCCATTATATGTAGTGATGGGCGAATTTATTCGCCAGGCGCGAATTCGCGGAGAATTTGCGCGATTCGCGTCCAGCGAATAAATTCGCGAAACGCCCGCGAAAATTCGCCGAAAAAATTCGCCGGCGTCAAAAAATTTTTTCTCGAAAAACGGACGCTGGCGTAAAAAACGGGCGCCGGCGTCAAAAACGGGCGCCAGCGTAGAAAAAAACGGGCGCCGGCGTCAAAAACGGGCGCCGGCGTAGAAAAAAACGGGCGCCGGCGTCAAAAACGAGACACCGGCGCCGTTTCGCGAATTTTTCGCCGTTTCGCGAATTTCGCGCGAAATTCGCAAATTTTTCGGCGAAGCGAAACGGCGCAAATTCGCCCATCACTAATTATATGTGGGTATGTCCACTTATCACAACTCTATGGGAGAAAATTTCACGTTACATTAAAGGAGTGGTCAATTTAGATATATTGTTGAAACCCCAATATGCACTGTTAGATCTTAAAGATTCGCTTCAGTTATCACAGAATGGTTCTTCTGGGAAGATTACAGATGAAATACTGTCTTTTTGTTGGCTGGTAATGGCTGCTACTCGAAAGTCTATTTTTCTGTTTTGGATTAAAGATAAACCCCCTTCTTTGAAAGATGTAATTTCATATTTGTTTAAGTTATGTATGCAAGAAGCTGTTAGATTTAGGATGGATGATTCTATTCAAAGAAATAAAGTTAAAAACAGATGGTCCCTGTATATTTCATCTTTAGATGTTTCTAAAAAAGATTTTATCCTTAAACTGATGGGACAAGATGATCGCTAATGAATGAATTTGGTAATAGTGTGTTTAAACTATTTGTACTGACTTCCCATGTCTTAATTACCTTTTTAAAAAAAAGTACGGGTCTTTTTGTTTTTGTTTTGATTTGTTTTTGGTTATTTCATGGTTCAGATTACATGAAAACATCTCTTGAACTTTACTCATATGAATTATTCTTTTATTCCATAATATGATTGTTCATATATTTAATTCATTGTATTTTCATGAAAATTCAATAAAAAGAATTTTAAAAGAAAAGGAATTTTCGAATTAAATAAATTCGAAATTCAAAGTAATTTTTTGGATACTTCGACCATCGAATAGGATGCTACAACTTTGAATTTACTTCAACTTCGATTCGATGTAAAAATCATTCGAATATTCGACCATTCGATAAAGTCCTTACACATCGAATGAAAATCCTTCGATCGTACGCTAAAATCATTCGAATCGTTCAACCGCAGGATTGCCAAATTTGCTGAAAAAACGTTGAATTCGATATTCAAAGTTTTTTAATTCGATGGTCGAATTTCGAAGTTTTTTGTACTTCGAAATTCGACCCTTGATAAATCTGCCCCTAAGTGTCATATTATACAACTAAGTATGCATATGCAATTATTAAATATGGGCTTCAGCTCTGGGACACATCATGTATTATGGTTGGAAGGAAGAAGAAGCTAGATTACCTGTTATTCAAAAAGTTTACATTACTAATTAAAATATGTGTGTTTGTGCAGATAGGATCCATTTAATGTACGGGAGGACTTCAGTTAAAAAGATTAAAATACAAATGATAAAATCTAGTAGTAATGAACAGTTCCATTATAATTCATTTAATTAAAATATTTGGTACATACTCTTTTCTGAGTATATATGTTCTACCTTTAATCAGTGAAAAACTGTTTGAATAGCAGATATTATCTTCTGTTTGTTTCCTAAGTAATCATGAATGAAAGCATAGCAAACCGTGTAAACAGAACCTTCATTGTCTACATATTTACACAAATAACCATCTGCATATTGGCTTCTATATTTTAGACGATGGATGGTGACCTTCTGTGCTTGTCTAAAAATAGGGGTGTGGAAGCACTCTAAAGGCTAAGTAATAGTATATTTAAGTATAAAGGAAGTGCTAGTTTTAATGCACATTCCCTGGGCCCCTGTCTCAAAAGTAAGTTTACAAAACAGGGGTTTTTAGTTACAAAGTTATGATGTGGGGTTTACCTTGATGTGGTATGGTGGCTTTTCAACTTTATGATCATAACTTTGTAACTAAAAACCCCTGTTTTGTAAACTTACTTTTGAGACAGGGGCCCAGGGAATGTGCATTAAAACTAGCACTTCCATTATACTTAAATATACTATTACTTAGCCTTTAGAGTGCTTCCACACCCCTATTTTGTACTTCTGTGCTTGTCAGCAGAGGTAAGCTTTTTCCCTGGACCAAAATATCAGCAACATAGCAGCTAGTGGGAACAAAAGTGCTACACTGCAGGGTTGCTGGCAATTGAGAATGACCAGGGTGTAATACACTGTAATCAGTAGTATTATTAAAGAATAGTGGTCAGTGGTTCTTTGAACAATAACTTCACTGATTTTTTAAAACAGATACACATAGGAGAATAGAGCAACAAAACATAGTCATTGAGCTGTCAATACATACTCACAATGAAGACCATTAGTAGGGCAATCCCTTTGTAGAGCTGGCCAGAGGGGTGTATGCAGTCCACCCAGAGTTTCCCCCTTTGAAAGGGGACCTGTCACCTAGACATATAAAACTGTATAATAAAAGTCCTTTTCATATTAAACATAAAATCCAAATTCTTTTTTTAATTAAAGCTTTCATTGCTGTTATAAACTTGTCAATCAAATATTGCTTGCCCTTCCTCTATGCCTTAGGCATAAGGGCGGGACAGGCAATTCCTTTCACTTTCAATTCAACACTTACTAGATGTCACTGCTCTGCCCACATTCCCCCGGCTCTCTTCATCATTTGATTGTGTAACGTGTGTATGGAAATGTACATCAGGTCCCCCATTCTGGTGCACAAACAAGATTTTGAGATTATGCAAGGCTTGTGTTAATAACAGTAACAGCTCCTGCCTGCTTGCGATAATTATGAATTCCCAGCCGGAAGAAAACAAGAGTCAAATAATATATATAGTGTAATTAAAGTTCATTTTGTTTGACTAACGTAATAAAATATGATTTGGAATCATTTTTTTGGGTGATGGATCCCCTTTAAGCAAAGAAACAATTGTAACAATTTAAGATAAGCAGATCTCTTGGGGAAAGTGTGACTTGCAGCTTAAAGGGCAATTCACCTCCATTAGCAAAATTCTAATAACATTAAAAACCACAGAAATGTATTAAAACTTTAATAACCTGACAAATTTTGTAAAATTAACATGGTAATTAGGGGGTGTGACCATAAATGGGCGTGGTAATATAATTGACTCCCTCTTATTGGCAAATCTTCTTGTCCCTCTTTCGATTTCCAAAATATTGGGAGGTGTATGCTTTTGGGCTTTCTCCAAAAACAATAAGGGGCAGATTTAAGAAGGGTCGAATATCGAGGGTTAATTAACCCTCGATATTTGACCAGGAACTAAAATCGTTCGACTTCGAATATCGAAGTCGAACGATTTAGCGCAAATCCTACGATCGAAGGATTATTCGTTCGATCGAACGATTAAATCCTTCGAATCGAACGATTCGAAGGATTTTAATACAACGATCGAAGGAATATCCTTCGATCAAAAAATCACAGGCAAGCCTATGGGGACCTTCCCCATAGGCTAACATTGACTTCGGTAACTTTTAGCTGCCGAAGTAGGGGGTCGAAGTTTTTCTTAGAGAGACAGTACTTCGACTATCGAATGGTCGAATAGTCGAACGATTTTTAGTTCGAATCGTTCGATTCGAAGTCGAAGTAGTAGTCGAAAGTCGAAGTAGCCCATTCGATGGTCGAAGTAGCCCAAAAAACACTTCGAAATTCGAAGTTTTTTTAATTCGAATCCTTCACTCGAGCTTTGTAAATCTGCCCCCAAGTGAGCATCTGAAAATCCTGAACATGGTTTAGGTTCATTGCTGCTGGCCTCAGAGCTCGGAATATGCATGAACCCACATAAATTATATGGTACACGATACAGTGTTGATGATGTTCTGACACCACAATTTTCAGAAAAGCATTTTGTGTACTTAATTTGTAATAGACTGGTTAAAGGAACCAGACAGCCAGACATGCAGTAGCTGAATGTGGGTTATACAGCAGCTACCATTTTTATTTTTATTTTCTACTTCTAAAATTCTGACTAAAACACTAATACATACACAGTGCTGACAAGGAGAAGTTGAGCTCGTCATAATTTTCATTAGTATTACAAATACAGGCAAGAGTGTGATTCAGTGGTAATATTTTTATAATAGCAATAACATTCAAAATGCCCACATGACATATCAAAGTGTTGTAGATCACATTTTATGGAATTTCCAGCTGCCCTTCTAAATCCCAGTATCTCAGATCAATAAAAGATGTTGTAATATATTGATACATAAAAAAATAATAGTGTTGTAAAGCATACCAAATATAAGCCATACATCTTCAACAGTAATAATAATATCTCTTTAAGCTGTGATTCTGTTGGATCTTAATTGAAAAGCCATATTTTAGGACCGGCATTATGTCACCTGGTTCCATAACCAACAAATTGCAAAGTCACCTTACAGATAAAAGCTTCGATCTGTACAAAACCATAGCCCTGTAAGAAAAGCTGCACTAGAATTTCTGCTTACCGTAGCCGTAATAAGAACCAATTTTTTAAGAAGACCAATAAACAACTAATGTAATGGACACAGAGTTTGCACTCTTTAGAAAAAGTAAAAAGAAATGTAAAAAGAACGTAGAGATATTAAAGGGTTACAAATGGTTACAAAATGCAACACAAATGCACAAAAACACCTCAGATACTCGTATAATCCTAATTAATTAAACTATTATAAGCCAAAACTCACAATGTATTAATACATGTGAGGTGTAGCCACTGGAGGAGAATGAAGAGGTTTATGGGGCATATAATAAAAGTAATTAATGAGAAAATATGTGCAATGAGGAAAATCTTTCCTTTACGTGTGTATTTTTTTTCTGAGCATATTTAAATCTTTGTGTGCTCCCACTTGTTGCCTAGAAACTTGTTTTTTTCCATAGGAGAGAATATTTTCAATGTTCTGTGGGACTAATATAGATTTTGACCTACTGTAACACAACATAACACTGAGATTGAAGGGCATTTGGGCATATACAGTAACTGAATATTGGTGTCTATTCTTTGATCCCACTGAACGACTGAACTATATTATATACATATATATATATATATATAATACACAAAAGCCATGAATATCTTGTAAATTATATCCTTATAAACGGTGAGTAGTGATGTCATCAGTTATAAACGGTGAGTAGTGATGTAATTTCTGTCACATGACTCACTAAAATTTGTGTATTATAATTAATAAAGTACCCCCAGTTGTAAAATATGAGGATATTATAAGTTACCTCGGAGTTCCATGACCTGTATAAATACACTCGGCCTTCGGCCTCGTGTTTTTATATGGTCATGAAACTCCTCGGTAACTTATAATATCCTTATATTTTACAAGAGGGGGTACTTTATTCACTATATATATATATATATATATATATATATATATATATTAAGGTTTTTATTAAGATGTAGAACTTGCCAAAACTTAGTTGCAACGTTGTTGCAACAATATATCAAGAATTGTTGTGATTCCATGTTATTTGAATATACAGGTATAGGATCCATTATGCAGAAACCCATTATCCAGAAAGCTCAGAATTACGGAATGGCCGTCTCCCATAGACTCAAATTTATCCAAAGAATCCAAATTTTTAAAAAAGATTTCCTTTTTCTCTGTAATAATAAAACAGTACCTTGTACTTGATCCAAACTAAGATATAATTAATCCTTATTGGAAACAAAACCAGCCTATTGGGTTTATTTAATGTTTAAATCATTTTCTAGTAGACATAAGGTATGAAGATCCAAATTAAGGAACAATTCTTTATCTGGAAAACCCCAGGTCCCAAACATTCTGGATAACAGGTTCCATGCCCATACAAGTCTTTTCCTCATTTCTAATTACAGATATAAAGCTTTTCATCCAAGGGGGATTTTTTTATTTATATGTTTTAATAGTATATGAAGAAGGCATGTAGCTAGTCATCTAAATGATCTGAATACTAGTGATGGCCGAATAAATTCAGCAGGCATGGATTAGTGGCCAATTTCTGCGTTTCGCCGCTAGAGAATAAATTCGTGAAACTGCAGCGGAAATTCACCAGCAGAAAATCCGGGGCAACAAAAAAAGTGGCGTGCATCAGAATTGTTGCACACATACTTAATTGTCACGCATCAAAATAATTCGGACTCCCATTGACTTAATGCATTTGGACAAAAAAATTGTCTCGCGTGAAAATTATTTTGACACCCATTGACACCCATTTCACAAATTTTTCGCCATTTCACGAATTTTGCGGTAAATCGCCACAGATCCGTCCATCACTACTGAATACCCATTGTTCCCACCAGCCTAAAGTTTCCGGTTCTCAATAGCAGCAATGATCCAGGACTTCAAACTTGTCAGAGGGGGTCACCATCTTGGATAATGTCTGTGACACTCACATGCTCAGTGGCCTCTGAGCAGCTGTTGAGAAGCTAAACTTAGGGGTTGTCGCAAATGATCAAGCAGAAAATGAGGTTGGTCTGTAATATAAACTGATGCTACAGGGCTAATTATTCAATTCTGATGCTAGTTGCACTGGTTTCTGTGCTGCCATGTAGTTATTATCTGTATTAATTACTAATCAGCCTGATATTGTGACATTTCTATTCTATGTGTACTGTATTTTGTGAGTGGGTCCCTAAGCTCAGTAAGTGACAGCAGCACAGAGCATGTGCAGTGAATCAGCAGAAAAGAAGATGGGGGGCTACTGGGGCATCTTTGGAGACACAGATCTTTATTGCTAAAGGCTTGTGGTTGTCTTGGGCTGGTACAGAAGCACAAAACATAATGTAAAACATTTCTAGCTACTTTTTTAGTTAAGCTTTAGTTCTCCTTTAAGATAATGTCAAAGAAAGTGTTTTTTGCTGGTGGAGAAATCACGTTTTTCACTGCACAAATAATTTGGGGTCTATTTATCATGCTGTGCAAAAAATGGAGTGAAGCATTACCGGTGATGTTGCTCCTAGCAACCAATCAGATTGTGGCTGTTGAAATCGAATTGCTGACTGGTAGCCATGAGCGACATCACATGTAATGATTCACTCCACTTTTTACACAGCATGATAAATAGGCCCTAATGGAAACTACATCTTTAGTAATGGTGGTATTTAAGTTCAAGAGTGCATTTTCAGGTGGAATATTACTTGTACCAACCATCTCATCTGACATTATAATTTGTAAACTTAATGAAGAACTGAATCAAGAACTGACATGGCTTTTTCCCCCAGAAAAGTTGGCAAGCCTTCTTCCAGGGAGACAGAAAGAAAACAGTAACATGTAAGGCCTCGTTAACTGATGAGGGGCAGGGTGCAAAGTGCAAAAATTTCCCAAGATTCCATGATCTGCTTTTCTACCTGTTCTATTCTGGAATGCATAGGGAGTATATTTATCAAAGAGTGAAGTACTGCAGAGTGAAATACCCCCTCTCGCCATTCATTTCTATGGGATTTTTAAAGGCATATTTATCAAATAGTGAACTTTCACCCTTTGATAAATACGCCTTTAAAAATCCCATAGAAATGAATGCAGAGTGGCGGTATTTCACTCTGCAGGACTTCACTCTTTGATAAATATACCCCATAGATGTTTATTTCCCTTATCAATACAGCATTGGATTCTGCAGCTCTGTATTTATTTGTAGCTCATGAGCAAGGCACAGAAAAACCCTCCGCTTCTCCAAGACGATCATATTCAGGGTGTTCTGGCAGACAGCAGGAACTGGGCTGCATTGCATGTAAAAGGGGTGTGTATTTTGTCATATATTAGCTGTTATAATTAATGGACAGGCTACCCCACAAATGCTTTTAGATTTAATTTAAATGAGGATTGTAGAGAGGACCCAATGATTTACCTTTAAAAGTAAATCTAACCCCCCCCACTAAATTATGGAAACTAGTATGCATCTAAATTATTCTAAATGATAAGATTCACCTGTCAAAATCAAATAACTTATTGGTTTCTATGGTTACTGGACCTGCTGCTAACTGATGTTTTTTTCATCTAGACCTGATTGGTTTTGCATTAAGCATTAAGATTGTACTTGTACATTATCTATGGTTTGTCTAATGAATATAAGTATACATGTTTTTTTATATCCTGGTCCCACTTCATTAGAACCTACATAAGGACCTCTAGTTGGTTCATTATTAAATAAAACACTGCGCCATTAAGTAAAAAGCCAAAGAATAGCATTATAAATCAGCTGGGCTTAAAATGTAGAAATTCTTCCCACTAGGTGGCAGTAGTGCTATAGGAATACTTCTAATTGTACCATCTCCTGCTTGCAGTTCATTACTGGAATAAAAACTGCAGTTAAATGATATATTTTTATATTAAACTCAATATTTAGGTTTGCTTTATTTTAAATATGAATGTTAATAAGTGCCCCCACCCTCTGCTGGTTTTGAAAAAAATACGTCTTTGTATGTCTAAAGTCACGTTTTGGAATCACTGTGCTGCAGGCAACACTATTTAAATGTATGTTACTCATTCTAATTAAGCTTTAGGTGATTTTCTTAAGGAACATTGGCGTCTATTTCACAGGAAATAGATAAGATGCAGTTTCTATTTATTTTCTATCATGCTGGCTAATTCATCTGGGCACTTTCCTTTCAATGCTGGTTCTTAGGTAAAGTAAATAAATAATGCAGGTTTGAGCCCATGAAACTGAAATGCATGTACTCTTTCATGCAAATTGGATTTTTAAAGGCTAAGTAATCCTTGATTAATCAGCCTGTCATTTGTCCAGTGTATACAAATACTATAGTATGTCAGAACTACAGTATGTAATGAATTATTATTGCCCCTCTGAAGCTGAAGCCCCCAACATGTCGCAGAAATAAGTGGGGCTATATATGCCACCTCTCTGCAACAGTTCGCTTAGCATCTCTTAGCAAAAGTTATTGTCATTGCCACCGTTTGATAATAAATTCTATAGTTTTTTCAAGAAGCAGTACAAAAAAATGCAGGCAGTATATACATTTTGTGATATATTTATGCAAATCCCACAGAAGAATGTAGATAAACTCTGAAAATGCAGTTCATATAAATTTTACCCAACCATTCTCTTTCTACCTTTCCCTCATTCTGGAGGTACAATTTGAAAACCGTAAAGGACAAGAAAAGGCAATTTCACTTTGGGGTGCCAAAATGTTAGCCAATCCCACAGTGAAATATAAAAAGTTTTTTCCCCCGATACCTTTAAATTGTAAAGAGGCCACAATCTGCTATATCAGCCACATACATATCCCTTTGCGTTTTCCAACATAGATGGCCAAAATTTAATTACAGATGCAAACAATTTAACTTTTGAGCATACTGTTTACCATTGTATGTTAGTACATGCCAGAGATAGGCCAACTTGCACCCGTAGGATGCCCTTCTACCTACTCACTTACCCTTTTCTGTAGGATCACTTAGCAATGTGACATCTTGGATCAAAAAATGCCACAGTGCTAGCTGACATCTTTTGTAAAATCCTGCATCCTTAGCCATCTAAAACTAAGATTACAACTCTTTCATCCCTGAATCAACCACTTATGGTGAAGCACCAGCCACATATAACATCACGGATTTATCTCCCACTCCTTGCCATGCAAACCATATTCATCAAACCATACATTTCCATACCCATTGGTCCCACACCTTACCCATGTAGTGGCTGCAACTAATTTAATTTAATGTAATTTCCAAGAATGGTCTATGTTAGTTCTTTCCAGGAACAACAAAGAAAATAATTCTATAAACTAACCTTTCCATATTCTCTCCCTCAACTTCTGTTTAAGGTGCGGGCCCCAGATGGCCCTTATAGCACACATAAGTGGACACTTTACATCACTATTTCTGCCAAAGCCTTTTGCTGCTGACTCACCTTTTGCCCTCTCTCTTGCAATGCTGCATCCATCCAAGAAGAATTGTAATCACACCTAGACATGCAGAAATGTTTAAACTTAGTTGATCAGAACACAGTTGTAATATTCACAAAATGCACATTCTGCTTTTTTAAAATTTTTGACAGCCGATTTAATAGGTCCATAATAAAGTCAACCAATGTGACCTTACCTACAACAGCTTTCTCAGATAAGGAGCAAGCATCAGTTGAAGCATTTGAGATGGATGTGGGCAAGGGGAGACCATAGTAAAGGCTTTCATATAAGCGTACAATTTTGTAACCCTGAGAAGCAGCTATCAAAGACTGTTCAGTTCACAAAATCAGTAAATACATTTCTTCCCCATGTTCCTATATGAACATTTGCATATCAGTGTTCCTAGGGGGTTTTCTGCAATATTGAATGGTGTTTGGTATACTGATTAAAAGCTACATGAATTAGGCCCAGTTGGTCATACCCAGAAGGTTTGCCAACCTTCTGATTCAATAACTCTTACAGTCTGTGACGTTAAACCTAGAATTTCTAATTATCCGAGATTCTTCTGAGAATAATTTCGAGAGAAGTTCCTGACAATACTCAAATCCTTTGCAAGAAGATCACTAAAGAACTGTACTTGGTTAATCCTTGTCTGTTTGAGCAGGAATGTAGCAGTTGAAGTAGAAATAGGAACTATTATTGTGTTAACTGATTCTCTTTATTATGGCAGGGCAGCAACATATTCCAAAGGTTGTATATTCACTGCCTGTGACACCAGCCAGGAGCTGCAAATCTTCCTATGATATTAGCTATCACAGCTTTGTGAATTATGGACTGTGCTGAATGAAATATGAAGCGCCTGATGCACAGCGTAACAGCTACAGAATATCCGCTCTTCTGAAGGCATTGGATTTAAATATATTATTAAGTGGTGCTTTTGTAGAGTCCATATTTTGTAATTATATTCACACTCACTGATCTGCTTTACATGTTGATCACTTCATCTTTCACTCAGTAGATAGTCTCATTTTTAGCCGTGTTTCAGAAACTTGTATCACATGGTTCCAAGTGATTTTCATCTATTCTTGCCCAGTTTGAATGCAGCATGAATAAAATGTTGATCATCATCCCTTATCTGGAGAGGAGAGAAAATTCGACAGCATGCAAGGCCAAAATACTCAGTCATCTTCTGACTAGGATTAAGCCGCACAAGGCTGCCTTTACAAACCATAAGTTAATTGTACGCCTTTTGTACTGTTATTTGAAGGTTACAAAACTGAAAAATTTTAAAATTGACACAAAGCAAAGTGTTGGAAGGGCTTTTATTGAGTTTTTATAAAAAGAGAGAAAAGTATTATCACAGCGATTAGTAAAGTTGTGTGAAATCATTTCCCTTTCCCTGCCATTACAAAATGATCAAGATAATTCCTAGCACTGTGGGTCCTACCTGCATATGCAGAACAGCTGTATTACTTCTTTCCTTTCCAGAGTATTGGCCTTTTTGTTAGGTGCACTTAAACTTGTGCACGTACCCTCATCTCTTAGGGCATATGTTTGTAAGCAGGCAGAAAAGCAGACTCATAATATGTAGTCACAGAATCAAGGTAAACTGAATTTTAATAGTCGTGCACTTTAAAAGAAAAGCAGAAAGCATGGTTTGAATCTAAAATGTCTATATTATCTAAGCTTGGACACCTCCTTGTGGATCCAATTAAATGTTTTCAAAATGATTCAATCCAGCTACTGCTACCATTAATAGATACTGTATGGGGCAGATGTATGAAGGGTCGAATATCGAGGGTTAATTAACCCTCGATATTCGACTAGGAACTAAAATCGTTCGACTTCGAATATCGAAGTCGAACGATTTAGCTCAAATCCTGCGATCGAACGATCGAAGGATTTTAATACAACGATCGAAGGAATATCCTTCGATCAAAAAATCTCAGGCAAGCCTATGGGGACCTTCCCCATAGGCTAACATTGACTTCGGTAGCTTTTAGCTGCCAAAGTAGGGGGTCGAAGTTTTTTTTAAAGAGACAGTACTTCGACTATCGAATGGTCGAATAGTCGAACGATTTTTAGTTCGAATCGTTCGATTCGTAGTCGTAGTCGAAGGTCGAAGTAGCCCATTCGATGGTCGAAGTAGCCCAAAAAACACGAAGTTTTTTTAATTCGAATCCTTCACTCGAGCTTCATGAATCGGCCCCTATATGTCAACTTTGATGAATGAAAGTATTAGGGCAATGACACACAGAGAGGTTTATCACCTATGGTAAAAATGTGCTACCGTCAACTTGGATTTGTGCAAATTAGTGCCGTTACATGGCCCATTTCCATGATCCCGGAATAGACATAAATGCAAAATTGTGCGTGACGTCATTCCAGACGTTTGGGGGCACAGTAAAGGGCCAGTACCTAGGGTGGGACCGGAACTAAATACAACCCTGGCTACCGTGGGCAACAAGTATTCAGAAAATGCCTTGGAATTGTGATCACTGTCAATAAAACATACTGCTTGTGATAACCAGGCAAGAAATTTACTCCCTTCCTTTTCCTAGGATTAAGCCAGTCGTCGCAAAGTAATATGTTTCACTTGCAGCGATCGCAATGTTAGGCAAAGGATTTCAGGATTTGTCTGTAAACATTTAATGCCGTAAATATTTGTGATGTTATATAAGAGTAGTACCAAAGAAGAAACGTTTGGCACACTTTTCCAGACTACCCCCACCCCCCTGGTTTGCACTACACCATGTAGAGCTACAGAGAAAGGGTCAGGGCTAGAAAAGGACCTTATCAAATGTTTTAACCTTTATATTTTAAGCTTTTGTAAGCAGGGACTTCTAATGCTCCTGGTTTATTCTGTAACTCATATTTGGTAACTTTTGGTAAGTCCCCTGTTTGTCCTAATATTATTGTAAAGCTCTGTGCAATTTGTTGCTGCTATATATCATATAGAAAGTATGATGATGACTTAGCATTCTTGCAGCACATTTAATTATTGGTTTCAGACTCAAGGAGAGAAGTGGGGGCACTCAATTGCACAAATACAAGTTGCCAGTAGCAACCAATCAAAAATGAGCTTGAAACAGTTTAATAATATGATGGGCCATTTATTAAACCTCAATTTTTTTTGGTCAAGTTTCTAATGGGTAAAACTGCTAAAAATCTGAAATCGAAAATACTCCATCTCAAATCTGTCAAGATCATGTAGAAGTCAATGGCAGACATCCCTGAAGTTGTTTTTTGATATCGTGATCTGCACTGGGTAATCCAATAAAGTCAGGGTTTTCATCCAATAATCTGATAAAGATGAGTTTTTGGGGTGACAATTTGATAAAGTCATGTTTTCAGAGTGTCAATCATACGATTGGAATTGATACATTCATTTATTGCAATGTTTTTTCGCTCTGACTTTTTCAAGAAGAATTATTGATAAATTATTTCAATACACGGATAGTGTCGACTTTGTTCTGATAAAAAAATGTGATTAATTCGAGTTTTAGTAAAAAAAACCCTAGGTGTACAATACAGTTTAATACAAGAAAATAAAAGCAATGATCTCATTGGTTGCTGTGTATAATTGCACTGGTTCAATTTAGCCCCTATGTAAATTAGCCACATGATGAATCTTGAACTTTCCTTTGTAGGAATCAGTGGGGTACATTTATCAGCATATAACTGAAGCATAACTAGGTTAAGAAATTGTTTCATAAATGTATATGGAATGTGTTCATACCTTAAATATGGGCAAACTGCAAAGTTCTCAGAACTTATCTAGCTCTATCATAGTAGGCTCTATCATAGTATTGCCTGGTTGTCTGACCTAAAAAATTCAACCTTTCACTTTTTGCAACAACGGTATTTTTTTCTAGTCTATCATAGTAAATATGATTTCACTTGCCTTGTGTGGTGTTTATAAAAATGGCCTGTAAATGTCACTGTGCTCAAGACATACTGTGCATACTTCCTGTCAGCTTAAAAGTGAAAGTTACTGTAATGCCTGCATGAGCCTGCTAATAAAGCACTGTTATACTCTACTCATCCTCGGCTACCCAAAACATGACGAGGATGGCTCTTCTACCTCTGCGGAAGCCTGCACCTTTTCTTCCAAACCCTGGTGAGCCTACCATACCTTTTACTGCTTGGACCCGTATGTTTGAAAATTACATTATTGCTACTGACCAAGGGAAGATTTCTGCTGCTAGAAAGCATGCTTTACTTATTCACTGCCTGGGAGCAGAGGGACAGCGTATATTCTATCCATTGCCATTACTAGATGATACTTATGAAACTGCTTTTACTGTTATAAAGAACTTTTTTGTGCCAAGAGTAAATGTGGTTGCTGAAAGATATAAATTCTGCCAATGTGGACAACGTAATGGTGAATCCAATCTAACAGATGAAATGCTAAGAGACCAAATAGTGGAAAAAACAAACTCACCTAGCATTAGAGAGAGACTGCTCCTAGAGCAGGATTTAACCCTTGCAAAGGCTATTACAGCTGCTAGCCAAATTTAAACAGTAGAGGCTAAAACTCTCAGTCAGGGAACTACTGGGAATGTACAGACTGTAAATTCAGCATTGTGGCCTAATAATGCATAGTCACAGGCAAAATACAGTGCTAAGGAAAGGGATTCACCTACAATACAAAACCATACAGCAAATAGAAATAGAAAATACTGCTTTCGCTGTGGTTCAACACAACACACCGCAAATCATGTTACAAAATGCACAAAAGTAGGATATTTTGCTAAGATCTGTCGTAGTTCTGCTAAAGATGTTCATGAAGTCACTACTACAAATGTCACAGTATTAAGTGTGGATGAAGCTGGTACATTTATTCCAGACAAGTTTCTATGCATTGTCAGTGTCAGTACTGCTTCTGCTGACAAGGGACACTCCATTAACCTGATGCTTGATACAGGTTTCTATACTATCAAAGGATATTTTCTTGAAATATTCAGCAAAAGATCCGCAAAAGATCTGCTTGTTGCACCTGACCTGAAACTGGTCAGTTACTCAAAGGATCCAATCCCTGTGCTTGGTTGCTTGCCAGTGACTGTACAATTTGAATCGAATACTGCAAAATGGGAAAATGGCAAAATGTGACTTTTAAATTGTGAATAAGGGTACTGCTATACTTGGAAGGGATCTCTTTGCTGCATTAAACCTACAATTAGTTGATGGTCTCATTACTACAGCACCAGTGCCTGCCACACAGCCAGTGTCTAAAATTTCACTACAAAGCAACACTTCACTGGGTTGTGAAAAGAAATTTGTACACAAAGTTAAGACCAGATGTAAAACCAGTACCATTCCCTGATTCAGCATGGAAAAAACTTGCTATTGATATTGTCGGTCCTTTTACAGATGCTCCTATAGATTGTAGGGTGATTGCTTTAACCTTGATAGACTATTGCAGTAAATGGCCTGAAATTGCATTTGTTTCTCATATAACATCAGCTACAGTAATAACATTTCTGTCTACAGTCTTCAGCAGAGAAGGTAATCCAAAGGAGTTAATATCAGACAATGGACCACAGTTTGTCTCATATGAGTTTGAATCCTTTCTGAGAGAGAGGAAAATTGTGCATAGGAAATCTTCAGTGTATTACCCACAAGCAAATGGAGAAATTGAGCAATTCAACAGAAGTCTGAAAGAAGCACTACAGACAGCAAATCTAACTGGGAAAGCTTGGAAAGTATTTACAACAGAGTTCCTACATAACTACAGAGCAACGTGCCATGAAACAACTCAATCATTTCCAGCTGAATTATTACATGGCAGACAGATGCGCACTAAGTTACATGTTGCAGACATCTAACTTCCACTAAATACTGTGCCTACAAAATCATCTACTGCTGACATTGTGAAACATCAACAAGCCAAATGCAAGACTTATACTGACAGAAAACGTGGTTTAAGAGAAGTACACTTTCAGCCTAGATCTTTAGTCAGAATTAAGAAACCAGGAATACTGAAACAAGGACAATCTAAATTTACTACACCACTTGAAGTGAGATGCCATTGAGGACCATACATATATGAACTGTCTGATGGACGCATATGGGACATTTTCCTACGCCTGATGTCAACTGCAATAGACCTGAAGAAAGTGAACCTATAAGGCGTATTGAGAGAATCAAAAAACTACCTGCAAGGACCAAGGACTTTTTAATGTGACGAATGTATAATATTGTTTTGAAATGCATACTGTTTAATTGTTGATGTTATTATAGTTGTCCAAATGCTTTCCTACCAAATGGCCTGTAGATGTCACTGTTCTCAAGACATACGGTGCATACTTCCTGTCAGCTTAAAAGTGAAAGTTACTGTTATATAATGCCTGCATGAGCCTGCGAATAAAGCACTGTTATACTCTACTCATCCTCGGCTACCCAAAACATAATACCTTGATATAGTATACATGAGTGGAGTGAGTTCTATTTACCATGCTTGGGCAAATAAAGGTTTTTAGTACTTGTCATATCTAGACCTTGTGACTGTATCCATCAGTTCCCTGCATACAAATGTAGTGCTTAAAATATATTTCACCAGTGTGCACCCAGTCACCCACTTCCAAAGTGCTTACAGAATAGATGAAAAGCAAACCAAGACAAATACAAGTAACTTTAAGTTTTAATATGACCTAGAAAGTTATGCTCTGTGAGACTGAGAACACAGACCTGTCATTCTTGCTTTCCTCATTTTCCTCCAAAATCACTCAGGTAAGATTGCTTTGATTTTCCAGCTGTACCGCAGTAAATAACATAAGAGAACAGTTTTCAAATAATCTTTTCCTCTAAAAGATTTCTTATCAAAAAGCTCACATGGCAGACAGTTATCTATGCGATTTTCTGCTGCATTACTGAAACCATAAATATCCAGAATGCTTTACCCCAGCAAAGTTAAATGTTAAGAACAGAAATATATAACTGTGTTCCAGAGCTATGCCATGATAGACAGCCTGCATAATGCTTAAATGCTACTGAAACGCAAATGTTAATGTTAAAAATTCAAGTAGTTTGCATGATTTAAAAATGAATGATTACAGTGGTAAGTAATCAGGAAAATGTGTGATATCAAGATTTGTTTCCTGGTTAAACCAATTGCTACATCCTGAAAACATGTATATTGCAGAACAATACATTATTATAGCAGCATGGGGTGGTGCTTTTATTCGAGATGAAAGCTCTACTTACTCTTCTGTTTTCTTTTAAAATTAAATATTGAGCTCACTTATAAAAAGAAAGCATTATAAAAAAATGAAATTAGGATTTTGCTAGGGCTAATACATTTATCATGTCTCACTTTATCTATTGTAAATTCACTTCTAATTGATCTTCCTCTCACCCAACTGTTTGCTCTCCAATCCATAACGAATGAAGCATTCATAGACTAATTCACTTCACTCATTGCTTTTCTACTTTAATGCTGCTCTGCCAGTCATTTAACTGCCTTTTCCTAACTTCAATCAAATGCTGAACTGTTTAAAATACTGTCCTTCTAAATGCAGTTGGAGGGGGTGTTGTGTAGTGTTATAAATAATAAGCCGGAGACAGTCTAGCCCCGCTAGACAATAAGATGCAATTTTTTGCCTTACTAAAGGCCATTTTCTATGCTAAAATGCTAAGGTGCTGTAGATAGTCCAACCAAGGAATGCAGGCATATAGTTCTACTTTTCTAATACTGGAACTGGCATTTTCCTTGCTGATTGCTAAATTTAACATTTGTATTCTACCAGTTATTTTCCCTTTCTCTTTCATTACTTCTTGTTACCTCCATTTATAAGATGTAATTGACCCAGTCACATACTTGACATGCATGCTTTCATCCTGCCAATTCAGATAGCTCACCTGCCTTTGGACTCTAAAAAGCTACCTGAAAATGCATCTTTCTACTCTGTGTTGAACTTAATTGTACTCTCTTCATCATGTCTTCCTTCCTTGCTATGTCCCACTATACTTTACAGTTTTATCTGAAACTTGCTGTGCAGCCGGGCATTAATGCATTTAGCAACATATGTCTTCCATTACAAAACTCTGTAGTTGTCCCTTTACAAATGAAAAGCCACTTTATAATCTACCGTATATACTCAAGTATAAGCCGACCTGAGTATAAACCTAATTTTACCTACGAAAACTGGGAAAACGTATTGACTCGAGTATAAGCCTAGACACAACTACAGCCCTGTCTCCCAGCAGCGCACATTCCGCCAAAGCGACCCCCCCAGTGATCAACCGGACTTCTTTGCAAAGTTGATGGCGACAGAGAATTGCCAAACGGATTACTGTGTGCATTGTCCCACTGTCCCACTACCATGTGCAGAGGGTGCTGTGTGATATTGCCATCACTGTTATTCTTTCATATAACCAACAGAGGGCGCTGTGTGATATTGCAGTCACTCTTATTCTTTCATATAACCAACAGAGGGCACAATGTTAATCTTTCATATAACCAACAGATGGCACTGTGTGATATTTCAGTCACTGTTATTCTTTCATATAACCAACAGAGGGTGCTGTGTGATATTGCAGTCACTGTTATTCTTTCATATAACCAACAGAGGGCGCTCTGTGATATTGCAGTCACTGTTATTCTTTCATATAACCAACAGAGGGCACTGTGTGATATTGCAGTCACTGTTATTCTTTCATATAACCAACAGATGGCGCTGTATGATATTGCAGTCACTGTTATTCTTTCATATAACCAACAGAGGGCACACTGTTATTTTTTTATATAACCAACAGATGGCGCTATGTGATATTGCAGTCACTGTTACTCTTTCATATAACCAACAGAGGGCGCACTGTTATTCTTTCATATAACCAACAGAGGGTGCTGTGTGATATTGCAGTCACTGTTATTCTTTCATATAACCAACAGAGGGCACTGTGTGATATTGCAGTCACTGTTATTCTTTCATATAACCAACAGAGGGCACTGTGTGATATTGCAGTCACTGTTATTCTTTCATATAACCAACAGATGGCGCTGTGTGATATTGCAGTCACTGTTATTCTTTCATATAACCAACAGAGGGCGCACTGTTATTCTTTCATATAACCAACAGAGGGCGCTGTGTGATATTGCAGTCTCTCCCCAAGCGAACTGTTGGTATAGGAATGATTAAAAGTGACTGCAATCTCAGCTACTGCCTATTGATTCGAGTATAAGCCGAGGTAGACTTTTTCAGCACATTTTGGATGCTGAAAAACTCGGCTTATACTCGAGTATATACGGTACCTTATGTAATTGAAGATTATATCTCTCATCTGCTCCAGGGGATGTTTATGGCATCATACAATTATAGAAGTGTAAGGATTATGTTGACACTTTAATAAAGGAAAAAAAATGCTGATATTGAGATGATCATTTTGCTGCTCTCATGTTAGCTCTGCATACAGTATAAAGCTACAATGGTTGTACTAATAATGGCCAGGCCCAGGGCCGAGGGCAGGTTGTGTCCCGAGTTCCATTGTCACCTCTCTAGGAATCGCGTACAGATGCCCTCCTGAAATTTGCTCGGAAAAAATTCCCTGCCTTGTCACACACTATATGCAATATCAGGGCTCCAGCGGGCCCCAAGGGGGTGTGGGCACCCCCTGCAGCTGCCGTAGTTATGTCACTTTAAAGTTGATGTTCTAATATTTAAAAAGGGGAACAAAACCACAACCAAGGAAGTATAGACCATAGTCTTACTTTAGGTATATAGTTGGCTTTACAATAATGATTTCATGAAAGTAGGGTTGCTTTAATACTGTAAATGGGCATTTCATACATTTTATTTATTTTTTTTATTTTGAAGAAAAAATTGGAAGTCCTGGTCCCCTGCACTTGAGCATATAAACTGGGTAGAATGAATACTTTCCTAGAAAGTACTTTTCCTAGAAATGCACAAACAAGACACAGAATGATTGGCTTGAGCTGTTGTTGTCTATTAAAGATTTGGACTTTTTACCACCACAAACATATACTTGCATGGTGGTTGGGGGACCATTAATAATACAAAATAATAGATAATAAAAAAGTAAATGTAGCGAGGTTATGATTATTAGGGATGTAGCGAACGTCGGAAAAAAAGTTCGCGAACATATTCGCGAACTTGCGCAAAAATGCGAGCGGTTCGCGAACGGTTCGCGGACACCCTTAGACTTCAATGGGAAGGCGAACTTTAACATCTAGAAAAGACATTTCTGGCCAGAAAAATGATTTTAAAGTTGTTTAAAGGGTGCAACGACCTGGACAGTGGCATGCCAGAGGGGGATCAAGGGCAAAAATGTATCTGAAAAATCTGCCTGTGTGTGCTTGGAAGAGATAGTGTAGGGGGAGAGCTGTTAGTGATTTCAGGGACAGATGATAGTAAGCTTGCTGGCTAGTAATCTGCTTGATACTGCTCTGTATTGGAGGGACAGAAGTCTGCAGGGATTTGAGGGACATTTTAGCTTAGGTAGCTTTGCTGGCTAGTAATCTACTGTTCTCTTTAAACAACTGCCATACGTTGACCTTGTAGGCATTGTTTGCCCAGTTTTTTTGGACGCAGCCACTGAAGCACAGTTGCCAGAAAAAATATGCCATATAAATGCTGAAAATAGTAATTTTTCGCCATACGTTGACCTTGTAGACATTGTTTGCCCAGTTTTTTTGGACGCAGCCACTGAAGCACAGTTGCCAGAAAAATTATGCCATATAAATGCTGAAAATATAAATTTTTTTGGTTGCAGCCACTGAAGCACAGAGGCCAGAAAAATTATGCCATATAAATGCAGAAAATATGCATTTTTTTGGTCGCAGCCACTGAAGCACAGTTGCCAGAAAAATTATGCCATATAAATGCTGAAAATAGTAATTTTTTTGGTTGCAGCCACTGAAGCACAGAGGCCAGAAAAATTATGCCATATAAATGCAGAAAATATGCATTTTTTTGGTCGCAGCCACTGAAGCACAGTTGCCAGAAAAAATATGCCATATAAATGCTGAAAATAGTCATTTTTTGCCATATACGTTGAGTCAACGTATGGCAAAAAATTACTATTTCAGCATTTATATGGCATATTTTTTCTGGCCTCTGTGCTTCAGTGGCTGCGGCCAAAAAAACTGGGCAAACAATGCCTACAAGGTCAACGTCGTTGACCTTGTAGGCATTGTTTGCCCAGTTTTTTTGGCCGCAGCCACTGAAGCACAGAGGCCAGAAAAAATATGCCATATAAATGCTGAAAATAGTAATTTTTTGGTCGCAGCCACTGAAGCACAGTTGCCAGAAAAATTATGCCATATAAATGCTGAAAATATAAATTTTTTTGGTTGCAGCCACTGAAGCACAGAGGCCAGAAAAATTATGCCATATAAATGCTGAAAATATAAATTTTTTTGGTTGCAGCCACTGAAGCACAGAGGCCAGAAAATTATGCCATATAAATGCAGAAAATATGCATTTTTTTGGTCGCAGCCACTGAAGCACAGTTGCCAGAAAAATTATGCCATATAAATGCAGAAAATATGCATTTTTTTGGACGCAGCCACTGAAGCACAGTTGCCAGAAAAAATATGCCATATAAATGCTGAAAATAGTCATTTTTTGCCATACGTTGACCTTGTAGACATTGTTTGCCCAGTTTTTTTGGTTGCAGCCACTGAAGCACAGAGGCCAGAAAAAATTAAACCAGTAGGGTTTGCACCCTAGTTTGTAACGGTGGCGGAGGGAGGAGGAGGACGCTAAAGGACAGCTGTGTGTGGAGTCATGAGGCTTGAAGAGAAGGACAGCTGCATAGAAGTCAGAACAAGTCTTCCGGCGTGCAGTAACCCTCCGAGATCCACCCCTCATTCATTTTAATAAAGGTCAGGTAATCGACACTTTTGTGACCTAGGCGAGTTCTCTTCTCAGTTACAATCCCTCCTGCTGCACTGAAGGTCCTTTCTGAGAGCACACTTGAGGCTGGGCAAGACAAGAGGTTCATGGCAAATTGTGACAGCTCTGGCCACAGATCAAGCCTGCGCACCCAGTAGTCCAGGGGTTCATCGCTCCTCAGAGTGTCGATATCTGCAGTTAATGCCAGGTAGTCCGCTACCTGCCGGTCGAGGCGTTCTTTGAGGGTGGATCCAGAAGGGTTGTGGCGCTGCCTTGGACAGAAAAACATTTGCATGTCTGACGTTACAGACTGGCCAAAGGGCTTTGTCCTTGCAGGTGTGCTCGTGGCAGGATTACTGGCACCTCTGCCCCTGGAATGTTGATGAGTTCCTGAAGTGACATCACCCTTAAAAGCATTGTACAACATGTTTTGCAGGCTGGTTTGTAAATGCCGCATCTTTTCGGACTTGTGGTATGTTGGTAACATTTCTGACACTTTATGCTTGTACCGAGGGTCTAGTAGCGTTGCGACCCAGTACAGGTCCTTCTCCTTAAGCCTCTTGATACGGGGGTCCTTCAACAGGCATGACAGCATGAAAGACCCCATTCTCACAAGGTTGGATGCAGAGCTATCCATCTCCGCTTCCTCATTATCAAGGACTGCATCATCCACGGTCTCCTCCCCCCAGCCACGTACAAGACCAGGGGTCCCCAAAAGGTCACCACTAGCCCCCTGGGAAGCCTGCTCCTGTTGGTCCTCCTCCTCCTCCTCCACAAAGCCACCTTCCTCCTCTGACTCCACTTCTGGCACCTCTCCCTGCGTTTGCAGCAGGTGCCTGGGTTCGTTCTGGTGATTCCGACCAGAAATCGTGCGCTTCCAGCTCCTCGTCACGCTGGTCTACAGCCTCATCTGTCACTCGTCGCACGGCACGCTCCAGGAAGAAAGCGAAGGGTATTAGGTCGCTGATGGTGCCTTCGGTGCGACTGACCATATTTGTCACCTCTTCAAAAGGTCGCATGAGCCTGCAGGCATCGCGCATAAGCACCCAGTAACGGGGGAAAAAAATCCCCAGCTGTGCAGATCCAGTCCTACCACCCAGTTCAAAAAGGTACTCGTTGACGGCCCTTTGTTGTTGCAGCAGACGTTCCAACATAAGGAGCGTTGAATTCCAGCGAGTCTGGCTGTCAGAAATCAAACGCCTGACTGGCATGTTGTAGCGCTGCTGAATGTCAGCAAGGCGTGCCATGGCTGTGTAGGAACGTCTGAAATGGGCCGACACCTTTCTGGACTGGGTGAGAACGTCCTGGAATCCTGGGTACTTGGAGACAAAACGTTGGACTATTAAATTTAACACATGTGCCATGCAGGGCACATGTGTTAAATTGCCTAGTCTCAACGCTGCCAACAGATTGCTTCCATTGTCACACACCACTTTTCCGATCTGCAGTTGGTGTGGGGTCAGCCACCGATCGGCCTGTGACTGCAGAGATGACAGGAGTACAGATCCGGTATGGTTTTTGCTTTCCAGGCACGTCATCCCCAAGACAGCGTGACAACGGCGTACCTGGCACGTCGAATAGCCTAGGGGGAGCTGGGGGTGCACAGGTGTGGAGGAGGAGAAGGAGGACCCAGCAGCAGAGTAAGAAGAAGAAGAAGACGAGGTAGAGAGCGATGGAGGAGTAGAGGTGGTGGCAGAACCGCGTGCAATCCGTGGCGGTGACACCAACTCCACTGTTGTTGTTGAGCTACCCATTCCCTGCTTCCCAGCCATTACCAAGTTCACCCAGTGGGCAGTGTAGGTGACATACCTGCCCTGACCATGCTTGGAGGACCATGCGTCAGTAGTCATATGGACCTTTGGCCCAACACTAAGTGACAGAGATGCGGTAACTTGGCTCTGCACATGTTGGTACAGGTGTGGTATTCCCTTTTTAGAAAAAAAATTGCGGCTGGGTACCTTCCACTGCGGTGTCCCAAATTGCTACAAATTTGCGGAAGGCCTCAGAGTCCACCAGCTGGTATGGTAAAAGCTGGCGGGCTAAGAGTGCAGACAAGCCAGCTGTCAGACGCCGGGCAAGGGGGTGACAGTCAGACATTGGCTTCTTACGCTCAAACATGGCCTTCACAGAAACTTGGCTGGTGGCAGATGACTGGGAATGGGAACAGGTGGTCAAGGTGGAAGGCGGAGTGGAGGGTGGTTCAGACGGGTCAAGGAGAGCAGAGGTAGAGCAGTAAGATGCTGGACCAGAAGGAGTGTGGCTTTTAGTTTGCCTGTTGCCTTTGAGGTGTTGCTCCCAAAGTGCTTTGTGCTTGCCGCTCATGTGCCTTCGCATAGAAGTTGTACCTATGTGGCTGTTGGGCTTACCAAGGCTCAGTTTCTGACTGCACTCATTGCAAATTACAATGCTTTTGTCAGAGGCACACACATTAAAAAAATCCCACACTGCTGACTTTTTGGAAGTGTGCGATCTGGCGGTAACAGTAGAAGTTGGCGGAGTTGGCGGTATTGGCGGCAATGGCGGGTGCGTTGGCCGGCTGAACACAGGTGCCGATACATGTTGTTGCCCTGCTGATCCCTGCGGGCTGTCCTCCCTGCTTCTTCTAAGTCTTATTCTCCTACTGCCTCTCTGACTCTCCGTCTCTCCATCTGAACTACCCTCCTCTTGCTCTCTTCTACTAGGCACCCACAAAACATCAATCTCCTCATCATCATTCTCCTCAGATGCATCAATTTCTTCTGACACATCACAGAAGGAAGCAGCAGCGGGACCTCCTCCTCATCACTCATTATGTCCATCTCTATCGTGTTCTCTGCCAGAATTAAATCTGGTGTAAGGTACTCATCTCCTTGATCTTCTTCTGGCAATAATGGTTGCGCATTACTCAGTTCAAGAAACTCATTGGAAAATAACTCCTCTGACCCCAGTGAAGAAGGGGCACCGGTGGTGGAGGAAGTGTTACGTGGGGTGGCCATAGCAGTGGAGGATGAGGAGGATGTTGTGGTAAAGTTAGAAACGGTAGAGGATGGGGTGTGCTGTGTAAGCCAGTCAACTACCTCTTCAGCATTTTGGGAGTTCAGGGTCATTGGCTTTTTAAAACTGGGAAATTTGCTAGGGCCACAGGATTGCATAGCAGCACGGCCCCTAGCACGGCCTCTGCGTGGCGGCCTGCCTTTGCCTGGCATTATTTTTAAAAAACAACAACAACAACAAAACTCAGTTGGTTTTTCTGGAAACGATAATACACACAGCTAGATGGCGGGTTGAAGAAAACAGTGTGCAAATAATGCCTACAAGGTCAACGTATACACTACTACAGCGGTGGATACGGATTACGTAAAATATATGAATGCTGCTTGAAAAAAAGTAACTCAAGTGGTTTTTCTAGAGACGATAATATTATCAATATTTAGACAAAATGTGAACAAGCTCACACAGCTCGATGGCGGGTTGAAGAAAACAGTGTGCAAATAATGCCTACAAGGTCAACGTATACACTACTACAGCGGTGGATACGGATTACGTAAAATATATGAATGCTGCTTGAAAAAAAGTAACTCAAGTGGTTTTTCTAGAGACGATAATATTATCAATATTTAGACAAAATGTGAACAAGCTCACACAGCTCGATGGCGGGTTGAAGAAAACAGTGTGTAAATAATGCCTACAAGGTCAACGTATACACTACTACAGCGGTGGATACGGATTACGTAAAATATATGAATGCTGCTTGAAAAAAAGTAACTCAAGTGGTTTTTCTAGAGACGATAATATTATCAATATTTAGACAAAATGTGAACAAGCTCACACAGCTCGATGGCGGGTTGAAGAAAACACTGTGCAAATAATGCCTACAAGGTCAACGTATACACTACTACAGCGGTGGATACGGATTACGTAAAATATATGAATGCTGCTTGAAAAAAAGTAACTCAAGTGGTTTTTCTAGAGACGATAATATTATCAATATTTAGACAAAATGTGAACAAGCTCACACAGCTCGATGGCGGGTTGAAGAAAACAGTGTGCAAATAATGCCTACAAGGTCAACGTATACACTACTACAGCGGTGGATACGGATTACGTAAAATATATGAATGCTGCTTGAAAAAAAGTAACTCAAGTGGTTTTTCTAGAGACGATAATATTATCAATATTTAGACAAAATGTGAACAAGCTCACACAGCTCGATGGCGGGTTGAAGAAAACAGTGTGCAAATAATGCCTACAAGGTCAACGTATACACTACTACAGCGGTGGATACGGATTACGTAAAATATATGAATGCTGCTTGAAAAAAAGTAACTCAAGTGGTTTTTCTAGAGACGATAATATTATCAATATTTAGACAAAATGTGAACAAGCTCACACAGCTCGATGGCGGGTTGAAGAAAACAGTGTGCAAATAATGCCTACAAGGTCAACGTATACACTACTACAGCGGTGGATACGGATTACGTAAAATATATGAATGCTGCTTGAAAAAAAGTAACTCAAGTGGTTTTTCTAGAGACGATAATATTATCAATATTTAGACAAAATGTGAACAAGCTCACACAGCTCGATGGCGGGTTGAAGAAAACACTGTGCAAATAATGCCTACAAGGCCAACGTATACACTACTACAGCGGTGGATACGGATTACGTAAAATATATGAATGCTGCTTGAAAAAAGTGACTCCGGTGTTTTTTCTGGAGACGGTAATATTATGGATATTTAGACAGAATGGGAACAAGGTCACACAGCTCGATGGCGGGTTGAAGAAAACAGTGTGCAAATAATGCCTACAAGGCCAACGTATACACTACTACAGCGGTGGATACGGATTACGTAAAATATATGAATGCTGCTTGAAAAAAGTGACTCCGGTGTTTTTTCTGGAGACGGTAATATTATGGATATTTAGACAGAATGGGAACAAGGTCACACAGCTCGATGGCGGGTTGAAGAAAACAGTGTGCAAATAATGCCTACAAGGCCAACGTATACACTACTACAGCGGTGGATACGGATTACGTAAAATATATGAATGCTGCTTGAAAAAAGTGACTCCGGTGTTTTTTCTGGAGACGGTAATATTATGGATATTTAGACAGAATGGGAACAAGGTCACACAGCTCGATGGCGGGTTGAAGAAAACAGTGTGCAAATAATGCCTACAAGGCCAACGTATACACTACTACAGCGGTGGATACGGATTACGTAAAATATATTATGGCTGCTTGAAAAAAGTGACTCCGGTGTTTTTTCTGGAGACGGTAATATTATGGATATTTAGACAGAATGTGAACAAGGTCACACAGCTCGATGGCGGGTTGAAGAAAACAGTGTGCAAATAATGCCTACAGGGCAAATAATGCCTAAAAGGTCAACTTATACACTACTACAGCGGTAGTAAAATAAAAAAAAGTAAAATAAAAAAAAAATGAATATTAAAAAAAAAAAATTAAAGTTGGTGCTGCTGAACTACTAGGAGCAGCAGATTAGCACACCAGTCCCACTCCCCAACACTGCTAGACTAATAGCACTGGGCTCTTATAGTAGTAGTAGTAGTAGTAGTAGTAAAACAACAAAAAAATAAATAAAAGCAGTCCTTACAAGGACTACTGTTATTGCAGCAGTCAGCAGATGAGATCAGAAGCAGGACAGCTGCCCACTGCAGCTACATACAGAGCACTGCAGTAGAAGGTAGATTACTAGCCAGCAAAGCTACCTAAGCTTAAATGTCCCTCAAACCCCTGCAGACTTCTGTCCCTCCAATAACAGAGCAGTATCAAAACGATTACTAGCCAGCAAACTTTCAACTGTCCCTGAAATCACTAACAGGCAGCAGCTCTCTCCCTACACTATCTCTTCAGCACACACAGGCAGAGTGAAAAAACGCTGCAGGGCTTCGGTTTTTATAGGGAAGGGGAGTGGTCCAGGGGAGAGCTTCCTGATTGGCTGCCATGTACCTGCTGGTCTGGGGTGAGAGGGCAAAAAAAAGCGCCAACAATGGCGAACCCAAAATGGCGAACGTCGCGCGACGTTCGCGAACTTCCGGCGAGCGCGAACACCCGATGTTCGCGCGAACAAGTTCGCCGGCGAACAGTTCGCGACATCTCTAATGATTATTCTAATTTATTGTATTCTAAGGCAGTCCTAATATAAACACATGTGTGTTCAGTACAATTTGTTGAGAGACTGCCAGTGGTCCACCAATGAGATCTTTGCCCTATGTGCATTGGTGCCTTAAAGTGACCCTGAAGAAAAGTGTTATTAAAACGGCATTTTACTATAATGCTTAGTTACTGACATCCTTGAGTACAGAACCCATTTTTGGTCTCCTACATTTAAGGAATTATAAAATGCAATGTAGTATTTTATTTGCAAGGAAAGTTTTGATTGATAAGAGTCGTTTCCCATATTGGTTAACTTTGTGTTACACACAGTTGAATAGATTAGCACCATAAAATGTAATTCTGCGACAGTTGGGTACTACGGCAAAACGAAAAGTGGTTCTTTATATGAATGTACAGCAAACCGAGTGCTTATAATGTTATCCATTGATAGGAACTGTAACAATAGTATAAGTTGAAAAGGCTTCTATTGTACTTGCCTAAATAAAACAGGTCCTATCATTTTCTAGACTTCAAACTCTAATGGAACAACAACTTCCTGCACCCTCTGACAGGTCCAATGTTGGTGGGATGGTAAGAGCTGTACTTTTGCAACAACTGCTAATGACTTCTTCTCCCTGTTCTTGCAGAACTGCTCTAAAATATAAAAAAAAAGCCAGATATGCAGAAAAAGTGAAATGTCAGACAAACCATAAGTCTGTACAATACTTGCTTACACATTCGCTCATAGCTATAAAGCACAGTGTCGATGAAAAGCCAAGAGAAAATTGCATTCGTCAAAAGCCAGAGGATTTATACATATATTATCCCACCTTTTCATGAGGTTTCATATTCCTAATTACAGCAGAACTGGGCTGCTGGATATAGGCAAGGTACTTGCTCATTGCATGCTGTTGAAGCTGAAAGCTTTTCCTACTGCTAATGAGCTGTTCTGCGTGACTGAGACATGTTTACATTGTGAACCAGGAGATTTTGCAAAATGTAAATGTCACTATGGCAGGGAAAAGTATTCCGGTGATTAATTACAGACAAAGACTAGGAATACAATGCTACTTTAGCAGGTAACATCAGACCCACTTATAATATCATATTTATCCAGCTAACGCATCAGGGGATGCAGCCAGGACAGGACTATTTCCTGTTTATAATATAATTTAGCTCAATTTACATTTCTTTTTAAATGGACAGGTGACCTTTACCCGCTTATTGTTATTGCTTCCTATTTTGTACCTCTTACATATTGTAGCTGTAATCTGTAAGGAAATAATCGCAAGTCTTGTACACAATTAAATAACTGCTGAGCCATTGTTACTGAAAATACATCTCAAGTCATTGCACAAGAATAGAACAATATGGGTTGAATTCTGGGCAAAAGGTTTATATTCCATCTTAGGGCGATGCACCCAGGGTGTTTGATTGCTGTTATGTGTGGTGAAAAGCAGAGCAATGCACATGACCCAGATAATTTACCATTCAGTTTGAATGAGAAAGTCCACAGCACATCCAGTGGCCATTACTGAAAACACCTTCTCCATTTTTCCATTGCTTCAAAAATCACTTTGCTTCTGCTTGCTGCTAAACATGCTCACACGCTGGTATCCAAGGCTATTAAATGTATTGGAAACTTAAACCATGTGATGGACCTATAGTCTAAAAATCATGCACAGTGTCAAACTGTTTGACTACTATGCATGGAATGGGGAAATATATACATCAATAAATACATCCATAAGTAATGAACCCTACAGCAGTTTTGACTATTTGCTTGAGTATTTGCTAAGTCCACCTTTTTCTGAATTTTTTTCTTTTTTGTGGTAGATGGGAGAATAAACATGATCTATTACTTTATGAATGGCCTGGATGTCTTTTTAGCAAGGGAGGGAATACAGGGTTATGGAAGATAGCTCATAGTACAAGTGATATATAGTAGGTACTAGCACAGGTGCAGCACATCTATACTGTATTTATGCATTCTTCCCAAAGTGGATTTTAAAAAATGAATGAAAACAAAGTCAATGCGATTAGTTAGTAAAGGTCAAATATGGTTTAAAGTTGTTGGAATATATGCAACGGAATTTATGCTTTGTGTTTCATGCATATTATACACAACTGCATAAACAATGGATGCTGTTAGCTGTGTAGAGGCTGAGCAGTGTAGAGTTATACCTTTGAAGACGAGCCTCTTTTTTCACTCTCATCATGGGCCAGATTCAATTCAGTGAGAAAAAGGTTCATTACGTGAAAACTCATGGACAAGATTCAATATGAGATGCAACTCAAATCAGAAAAACGTATCTGTTTATCATGTGAAAACTCTATTGAAGTCTCTGGGAAAAAAACTAGAACTGAATTTGGAGAAACGGGTTTTCTCCTCGAATTGAATCTCATCCATGCGTTTTCACATGATAAACCATGAGATAACTTTTTCTCACTGAATTGAATCTGGCCCTATATCTGCACCTCCCTATCATAATCCCTTTCACGTATTTGGGCAGGGGTCATTGTGGTTTCAAGCTCACAATCACTCATCAGAGAAATGGCTGTACAGGTATACCATAGGTTATGTTATCGGTAAACCCGTTATCCAGAAAGCGCTGAATTATGGGAAGGCCATCTTCCTTAGACTCCAATTTTTATGAAATGATTCTAATTTTGAAAAACAATTTCCTTTTTCCTTGTAATAAGAAGACAGTACAGTTTACTTGATCCTTGCTAAGATATAAATAATCTTTATTGGAGGCAAAACAATCCAATTGGGTTTAATTAAGACCCTTTATCCAGAAAAACCCCATGCCTTGCGCATTCTGGATAATAGGTCCCATACCTGTAATAGTAAGAATGAAGGCACGGAACCCTAACTGCCACTGACTTTAATAATATACCATGCTGCATGTGGTAAAATCATCGTCTTATATGTGAGATACACCTGTTTAAATTATAGTGCTTATTCATTCCCATGACAGACAATAACACAACAGTTACTAGATATACAACTTCAGAAATGAAACTTTTAACATTCACAGTATACTGAATATTCAAGCAACCTTTACAAGGTCTCTCATATGTAAAGTCCTTTGTTTAAGTATGTCCTGGGACCTGAAAATTAAGAACTGTGGTGCTTACATTTAATTTGTATGCACACAGTAAGAGTCCTGGGAAGAAATCCAAGCTTCACTTCTGAGTTTTTAAGCCCAGGCAGTTTAGCAATTCAAATAAATGAAGCAATTTAAAATAAAATTAGGTTAAAATTTAATAAAAATTGTAGCAGAAATGCTGATTAAGCGCATGTTATGCATAATAGCATTTTGCTTTGCTGGATAGCTATCCTGAAATTCCTAAATTCCCTGGGATCTGGCTTGAAGCAGAGCACGGGTCATCTGTTCTGCATAAGATAAGCTCTTGCAGATGTAAGGTGGGTATGGAATATAAAATGTGCATGATACTCTGATACAGTGCCTAATGGTGTGAAATGCATGGATTTCTGCATTATTTTTATTGTTTAGTACATTTATATATGGTACAGGTACATCTCTTACCTGGAAACCTGTTATTCAGAAAGCTCTGAATTATGAAAGGGCCATCTCTGATAGGCTATAGTGGGACTAATGTGCCCTACATCTCTAAATAATCTTTCTGAGAGAGTTTTAAAATCTTTACTTTGATTAATATTTTTCTGCAACATGAACAATTTATGACCGTTCATTTATATATGGTAAATACAATAAAGCGTCTATTATTTTACTTATAGACCATTAGAACAACAATATAGGATAATAATAAAATGGCTTTGGCATTTCAAATCCCCTGAAAGCAAATAACTGTTTTAACTGCATGCTTATTGTAGCAATCACTACTGGAGAACTCTAATAACATCTGAATATGAGTCATTGTGTTTTGTCACAGCTTAGGGAATCTATTTGTGTATTATATGCATGATATGAAATTTACTCTGCATCTTTCTTAGGTCATACTCGCATATCTGAGTGAGCCATAATATGCTCAGCAGTATTTTTTTTTAATTAAAAGGCTAAAATAGAATTTTTAAAACAGCAAAAATGTATTCATGGGAGATGGTCTTCCTGTAATTCGGATCTTTATGGGTAATGGGTTTTTCGTATATGTGATTCCATACTACTGCTAGTACTACTTATACTACAAGAAAAGCCCATCTGAAAATAGAAGGTGTTCACATACTATATGTAGAGCACTGCTTTGAAAACAGAAAAGAGAGGCCTTTACCCTCACATAAGGGATTATGGGCAAAGACATGCAAATTATTATTTATGTCTCTGCGGCCGACTATGCACCCATAACCACTAGTTTAACAGCACAGATACAGACTCATTATTCAAAGCCATAATTTTTTACCTGCAAATTTAAGCCTCAATTCCATGCTAGAAGTTGGCAACATGCTAAACAAAAATGTATCCTTCATCTTCATTTACTGATGATTATCTGAAGGACTGGTGAAAGCTCTCCTGTCCCAGAATGTTATATTCCTCACACGTCTGGAAAAGGTATCCCCCAATTTAAAAATGATGGTATCCTAATGACAAATCAATATCTCGGCAGGATAGAGAAAGACAATGAGCTTTATACAGTAATTACTACTTAGACAGCTTAGATAGCTAGACAGGGTCTTTGAATTACCCATTCACTTTACAGTAAAGAATAAGAATTATCGACTGATTGTCATTTATTAAATGGAGAGGAAAATTGCAGCAGGTAACCCTTAAGCACAATCTGCTGAGATTTATAGATTTATAAAACATCAGCTTTGCACATAATAGTAAACAAACATGCAACTGGAGCTGCTGTGTGCAATGGGACCTGTTCTATATGGAGCTGGAATAAAAGAGTGAGAGGGGGAAAAACTATGAAGTTTATTAATTGTTTTGATTTCCCTGAACCCCTTTTCATCAACTGATGTATCATTCATTGATTAAGCTTTCTGGAAACCGAATGTGGTTTTTAAATTAACTTTTGACATTTTCCTGTGTGTTGAACCTTGAGCTATTTACTGATATATTTACTGTCATAGGTATGGCGGGCCTATTTAAGGATTTTAATTATAAAGCTATCTTGGCTGTTATGATTAGCATTAAAAAGTTAAAACTATAATTGTTGGCTTTCATTTTTGTCGAGCTTGATCTTGGAATTTTGGACTTGATCCTTTGCTACCAGATCCAATGCTTGGACTTTTTATCAATCAAGGGCATGACTATACATACACATACAGACCACAAACATTGAAGTATAAGGATTAGTTAAAGTTTTGTCTCCACAACATGCTTTTTCACCGATCTGTATGGCAGGAGTGCCTACTCACAGACTATTATTTTTTTCCCATTGCCTTTCAAATATTTATCTTGCTTGCTCTAAATTGTGCTAAAAAATTATCGCTTCACAGTTAGGTTTTACACTATGAGAAATGTGACTTTCTCCTCTTAATAATCTTATCAGATAGACATAAAAGGGAATTTTACAGCAAGCAAGACTAATCTTTGAAAGGCACTGGGAGAACGTAAGTAGACACTCCTGCTGCACAGATTAGTGAAGAAGCATGTTGGGGAGACAAAACTTAAGGCCCCCATACACGGCTCTATAAAACCGGCTGACAGACCGAGCCGGCAGCTTATTGGCCCGTTTGTAGGGCCATCCGACGGGCTTCCCCCGAAAAGTCGAAAGCTGGTCAGATCTCAATCGGGCAGGGTAAAAAGTCAAGTCGGCCGCATCTGTGCGTCTATGCAGTCCCACGATCCGATCGCCCATATCGGATCCATTATGATCCGATCATTGGGCCCTAGGGCCCATGATCGGATCAGCCCGATATCGCTCACATCAATGTGGGCATATCGGGGCAAGATCTGCTTGTTTGGCGACATCTATGGCCACCTTTAGGGCAACTAAACCCATATGTTTGGTGACACACTTCACTTAGGGGGTTATTTAGCAAGGTCCGAATTTATCTCAATATCGGCTGCCACAAACTCCAATCTAACCCGCTCGGGTTTTTAACGCTTATTTATTATTACATTTTCCCGAAAATTTGCTTTGCGGGAAAAGCTCAGATTTTCATGATTTTTTGTGAATTTTCCCCGAAATCTCCAAATTTTTCTGAGTTTTCACCCGAAAGCTCCGAAAACATTGTGAAATTGCCCAAAACCCCCGACACAACCAAAAATCAATGGGACTGTTCACATTGACTTTTATGCAACGATTTTCAGCCCTTGGGGTTTAAAGGAAAACTATACCCCCCAAACAATGTAGGTCTCTATTAAAAGATACTGAGTAAAACAGCTCATGTGTAAAACCCTGCTTCATGTAAATGAACCATTATCATAATAATATACTTTTTAAGTAGTATGTGCCATTGGGTAATCATAAATAGAAAATTGCCATTTAAAAAAATAAGGGCCGCCCCCTGGGATCGTACGATTCACTGTGCACACATACAAACCACATGTAAGGTCACATGAGCCAATTAACAGACAGAGTTCTGCCTTTTGCTTCCTCACTTCTTCCTGTTACAGTTAAGTGTTGTAGTATTTCTGGTCAGGTGATCTCTGAGGCAGCACAGATAGAGTCACGAAATGGTGGCTCAAGGCAAGAGATGTAAAAGGGCAATATTTATGTAAATATATATTCCAGTTTGGTAAGATTCTTTAATATGTCATTCAATTTGATATAAACTATCTGTTGCTTAAGTGTTCATTTTGGGGGTATAGTTTTCCTTTAATAAATTCCAAAAAATTTGTGATTTTTTAAAAGGTCCGATTTTATAAAAAAAAATCACGAATTTTTCGGATTTCAGGGAATTACGGGTATTTCGGGTATTTGTGCTTAAAGTAGCACAATGTTGATAAAGTTTAAACATAAATACTACACTATGGAATACTACACTATGGGGGTTATTTATCAAAGGTTGAATTTTAGAGTTTTTTTCTTACCTTGAATGAACTCACATCTAATTTAAGAAAAAACTCAAATGAAAAAAATTTGATTTGGCGAGTTTGGAGTTAACAACCCAAAAACTCGAATTAATCAAGTTTTTAGCAAAAAAAACCCCCTTGAATCGCACTAATTGTTCAAGTTTTTGGGGCAAAACCCCCCTGAAAAAAACTTGAACATCATGAAGGCTGTTAATATTTTCAAATGGTTCAAGGAACCTCTGCCATTGACTTCTACTTATCTCGACAGGTTTTAGATGGTGTATTTTCAAATTCCAGCTATTTTCAGGTCGGGGTATAATAAATCTCGAAAAGTTCTAGTTTTGATTTTTGACCAGAAAAATAACCTTGAAAACTTGAATTTTTCTGAAAAAAACAACTTGAGCCTTAATAAATCTATATATTTAATAAATCGATATATTATTTTCTATTATGTCCCTTTTTTTGTTGTACTCCAGCCTTAGGCTGCTGATCATTATTAGATAATTTAATGTAATAGGTTGCATAGATTCACACTATGCACACTGCTGCTACAATGGATATTATAAGAGTGAAGAAGAGTCCCCCATTTTGTTGCACAAACAAGATTCTGAGATGATGTAAGGCTTGTCTTAATAACAGTGTCCACAAAATGGCTCCTGCTTGCTTGCTATAATTATGAATTCCCAGACTGATGGAAACAAGATTCAAATAGTTTATACAGTTTAATTAAAGTTCATTTTGCTTGACTAACATGATAAAATAGGATTTGGAATATTTTTTTGGGGTGAGGTGTCCCCTTTAAAAAAAACACAATTTTTTAAGAGAAAAAAATATGATTTGTGAAAATAAAATAAATCCAAATGTTAGTAAATAAGCCCGTGAGGTGTGCTGGTCTTTTTTTTACTGTATAATGACAGTACTTGTATTTCGGCATGATCAGATGCTGAAAGTTGAGTTTTTTAAATACAGTGATCACTAAATTTACGTTATGGCTTAGAACAAAGCTTGCTTGTAACATCCATTTACTTTACCTGGAAAAGGCAATTTAATTGCCAAACTGAATTCTGCTGTATGTAAGCAGCAGATAAAAACTTTTAATCAGCAAGCTACAACAGTTGGCACATAAACTATTCTCGCTTAATTATACAAGGCAAACAACTTGTAACAGTTTTTTTCTGTTTATCCCTTAGGAGGTTTCAAGGCTGTCCATTTACAAAGATGTTAAACAGTGCTATTTTTTCAATTATATTTGGGTGACAAGGTGAACCTAAGCATGTGCCAGATTTGCAAATAAACACTTTTTACACTGCAGACTGCAGACAGCCTCATTACACCTGCTGCAGTCGGCTGCAGTATATAGAAAGTATTACTTTTACTTAAATGTAAACAATATATTTAGCATGTTTTTAAAGGGAAGGTAAAGTCTAAAATAGAATAAGGCTAGAAATGCTGTATTTTGTACACTAAATATAAACATGAACTTTAAATGCCTTACCCTTTAAACAAAACAGGGATTGTTTGTCCATATATTGCAATATATTTAAGCTGGCCAACTACGTCAACGTCATCCCATATCTGGCCAGTCCTATGCTCAATTTTCATCTGATTCATTAAGAATTCGATTGCTTAATTATACATTTTACAAAGGGACTAAGTTTTACCTGCAACTTACTAGTTGCTTTCAAAGTAAAACTCCCAAACTTGGCTGCCCTTTTATTAGACACCAGTGGGATCACCTGACTATAGCTGGGAGGGGTGGGAGCTACAACATGGAGCTGGTCACTGCTCCTGTATAACTATAACAAACAAGGGAAAGTTGTGCTCACCACTATTTTTTAAAACCATTAGGCGGGGGTGCAATGAGGCTGTGACCACAAAATACATATAGTCAAATACAAGAGTCCTCTGCACTCAACCCATTATCAATATATTTAAGACAAGAGACAAATAATTATTTATTGCATCACAACATGTTTCGGATCACAAGGATCCTTTATCTGAAACATGTTGTGATGCAATAAATAATTACTTGCGGCAGAGACTGAGTCTTATGTGCTCCATCCATACCTCTGTTTGCTGAAATTGTCTATGGGTCTTCTGGTGTGGCCTGACTGGAGAGTGAGCACGATACACAGGTGAAGGTGACTGTACGAATTTGCTGAAAATTACAGGTATACCTATTATTATCTTCAGATGATTCTGCAGTCCTTATGTAAGTAAACAGAGGCTGTTTACTATGTTTCTTCTGGTGCAATTGTTCATAATGTGACAATATGTACTCATTAGCATGTACTTTTTCATAAATCATGTAAAAGTGCCGCTAACATTTTCAGAAGAGCATGCCAATGTACATGTGTTAATGGGGGAATGTAATATGCAAAGACCATTACAAATGTTAGCAACTTTGATCTTCATTGTTTGCGTCCTTTTTTGACAAATTTCAGACCTTAATGTCTACCTCGTAAAGTTTGCAGCAAAACAGTTTTTTGCAAACATGCTTAAAGGAGAACTAAACCCCCCCCATTGTGATAAGTCCCCATTGGCCCCTCCTCCGCTGGCCCCCCTACCTGCCTCAGTCTTACCCCTGAATTATGACACCTCTATAAATAGCAACCGCACATGCAGAGTAAGTGCAGTGGAGCTCACGGGCGCCATCTTCTTCTCTTTGGTAATCTTTATGTCTTCCTTCCTCCCCTACAGCAATTTCTGTCTCTTTTGGAGCATGTGCAGTTGTTGCAATCCGGAAGATTGCTCCAACTGTGCATGTGCCATTATGCCGCTCACTTCACGAAGATTACCAAAGAGAAGAAGATGGCGTCGTGAGCTCCACTGCTCTCACTCTGCATATGTGGTCACTATTTGGAGGGTGGCCAGTGGGGACTTATCGCAATGGGGGGTTTAGTTCTCCTTTAAGGGGCAGATTTACCAACATTTGAGATTGGAACTCCCCACAGAAAATCTCACCCACTCATTATGCATTCCTATGGTATTTTTATCAACAGGTGAAAGTTAGAGATCACCATCTGATAAATATATGCCATAGCAATGAAAAGAAAGTGGGTGAGTTCTTCTGTGGGGAGTTCTAATCTTTTGATAAATCTACCCCATAGTCTTTGTAATAAAATGTTGAAATCACAAAGCGTTTTTTGTGACAAAATATTTAATGAAACTCCAGAGCAGATATTAACACTAACCTTTGCTTAGCGATAATGAGCGATGTATTCGCCAGCGATTGATTTTACATTGCGAGTAGTGCTAAACAGCTGCAAAAACACGATTTTACACACAACTGTGATTTTAATTACATTGCCCTTTAAGTGTGCAATTAATCCAACGTGTTAAAGGAAGTTTAGAGCTTCAGTACCTTTAGGCTGGTAAAAACTGTGTCAATGCCCTCTATTGTTAGTCCAGGCTGGGGGGGGGGAGCAATGGTGCTTCCTGCAAGTACTTGTAAGTGGTATGTATTTTATATTAGAAATTTTCAGTTGCATCAAATCTCAATTTTATATCCATTTTAATGTGCCACTATTGTGGCTGTGTTTGTATACAAGCCGTTATATTCAGTCTTACATAGGAGGTAAGCACAAAAGTGCATTAATTTGAAACTAGACTAATACATATAATTTGAGTTAAAAGTTACTCACATTTCATGAATATGGCGGTATTGTATTATGGAGCACATTTACCTAGGGTCGAATATCGAGGGTTAATTGAAATCCTTCGTCTTCGAATATCGAAGTCGAAGGATTTAGCGCAATTCGTTCGATCGAATGATGAATGATTCGAAGGATTTTAATCCATTGATCGAAGGATTATCCTTCGATCAGAAAAACCTTGTAAAGCCTATGGGGACCTTCCCCATAGGCTAACATTGGCCTTGGTAGGTTTTAGGTGGCGAACTAGGGGGTCGAAGTTTTTTTTAAAGAGACAGTACTGTGATTATCGAATGGCCGAATATTCGAACGATTTTTAGTTCGAATCGTTCCATTCGAAGGTCGTAGTCGAAGTAGCCAATTCGATGGTCGAAGTTGCCAAAAAAAACATTCGAATTCGAGCTTAGTGAATGGGCCCCTATCTGTAGTGATGGGCAAATCTGTCCTGTTTTGCTTTACTAATGATTCGCAAAACTGCAAAAATTCACGAAACGCTATGGAAGTCAATGGACATCAAAATAATTTTGACGCGATACAATTTTTGATGCGAGTGACAATTTTTATACGTATGACGTATTATACGTATGTCTTCTCATAGGAAATGTTCACACCCACCACATTGGGCAAACACACGAGCCAGCAGGTGGGGAGGGAGGAGGGGGTGGGATGCTATGCGATGTGTGCTGCATGCTGGGACCCTCTGATGATTGTTTGTTGGGGGGGCCCTGGTGATGGCTACACCACTTGGCATGACCATTAACCCTGCTCACTTGGCAGAATGTCTGAGGGTTATCTTTGACCAGTCCTTTTCAAATCATATCATTGCCACTTCCAAAACGTGACTATTTTCTTCCATAGTATTGCTGAGATAATTACCTTTTTTTTTTCAAACAACTGGTGAAACACTAATCCATGCCTTTATCATATCTTTAGACTGCCGCAATCAATTTTAAACTCCGCTGCTAGTATCCTCCTGCGCTATCCTAAGAGGAAACCTGTTCATCCCCTGCTAAAATCTTTAAAGGGATACTGTCATGGAAAAAACATTTTTTTCAAAATGAATCGGTTAATAGTGCTGCTCCAGCAGAATTCTGCACTGAAATCCATCTCTCAAAAGAGCAAACAGATTTTTTTATATTCAATTTTGAAAACTGACATTTTGTCAATTTCCCAGCTGTCCCAAGTCATGTGATTTGTGCTCTGATAAACTTCAATCATTCTTTACTGCTGTACTGCAAGTTGGAGTGATATCACCCCCCTTTTCCCCCCCACAGCAGCCAAACAAAAGAACAATGGGAAGGTAGCAGATAACAGCTCCCTAACACAAGATAACAGCTGCCTGGTAGATCTAAAAACAACACTCAATAGTAAAAACCCATGTCCCACTGAGACTCCTTCAGTTACATTGAGAAGGAAAAACAGCAGCCTGCCAGAAAGCATTTCTCTCCTTAAGTGCAGGCACAAGTCACATGACCAGGGGCAGCTGGGAAATTGACAAAATGTCTAGCCCCATGTCAGATTTTAAAATTGAATATAAAAAAATCTGTTTGCTCTTTTGAGAAATGGATTTCTGCTGGAGTAGCACTATTAACTGATGCGTTTTGAAATAAACATGTTTTCCGATGACAGGATCCCTTTAAGTAATAGAAAACATACAAAGTGGTTCACTCCTCACTATATTTCTTATTTTTTCTCCCCCCACCCCTCTCAGATCCTTGTCACACCATCATCTCTCCTGAAAGCTTTCTGTCTTGCAGCTCCTTTCCTCTGAAATTTAATTTCTGATGTCCTCAGTAGGAAACACTCTCTTAACCTCTTTAAAAAAAGAAAAACATCTGAGCCTTCCTTTTGTTGCACTAGAACACTGATTCCCAATCAGTGACTTGTGAGAAACATGTTGCTCTCCTCACCCATTTATGTTGCTCCCAGTGGCCTCATAGGAAGTGCCCACTTTGAAATTCCTGATTTAAATTCAAATTTTGAAGCATAAAGGGACACGTTTGCTCCAACAGAGCTTCCTGCAGGCTAGCAGTCCACATGGAACTATCAATTAGCCTATCACAGTCCTTATTTGGAATGGATTTATTCTTGCTTGTGTGGCTCTCCAACAGTTTTTACATTTGAGTGTGGTTAAAAAAAGTTGGGGATCCCTGGACTAAAATATTATCTTGTTCAATCTTGGCACTTAAGGGCCAAAGGGCAAACCTCTGTGCACTTTTTTTGTGTCTATTTAACCATTCACATTAAGCTCTAAAAGGCAGGGACTTCCTTCCTGTTGTGCTTCTTTATTTATTGTAATGCTTGTTTCCCTGTTTGTACATTTCTGTATTCTAAAATTGTACATTGCTGCTTATCCTAGTAAAAGTTGTTACATAACATTTTATATAAATACATAAATGATTTTGCAGTGTTACATATTGTTCCCTAGATAGGTAAATGCTGCAATTATATTTTTAAAATTATTTGAATAGTTTTGATGTTGAAAGTGTTTGGAACTTTGCAGAGGATTATGATTCTACAGTCTGATTATTCTCACAACACCTTCCCTCATACTCTTCTTATTAAAGAGGCACCTGAGGGAGTTAATAACTTTTCTCTTTTTCCTTGCCATGGTCATGCTCAAGTAAAATTGTTATTGCAAGTGACATTTTTTTTACCAGTGTCTGGAAAATGCTGTCTATTTTATTTCTAAATTAATCCTTCACACAGTCTTGTCACAGATTTAACCTTTCAATGTTTAGAACAAGTGTCAAGAAAGATGATCTTTTTTCCCTCTAATTATATCAATGATTTTGCTTAGGTTTTCCATTTTTGCCTTAGGGCAAGAACTTGCAACTATGTGCAGACTAAGCCCTGAATGTATGATGATTGTTGCTATGGTCCATTATTTAAGTAAAAACTATTTTACTACTTAAAAAGTTTTCAAAGTCGTTACAAGCACTGACACTCACATGCCTAATCTTTCATAAATGTATAAATGTGGTAGAAATAATACATGTTTAAAGTACTCTACTTTGAAGCGTCTAGTTGTCAGATTAATGCTCAATTCTAAATTTAATTGTGTTTCCATTATATTACATATTCGTAGCTATGAGCTCTTTATCTACTTGAGATGTGATGGAAGAAGTATGGGACACATTAGGGACTTCCAGTCCATCTGGATAGCATGCATGCTTTGCCTCTCAGATACTGTTCATAATGTTGCACTAAGATTTAACTTTGGGGTTCAGTGAAAATCAGCCACTTTTTTAGTCTGCTGGTAAGCCAACCAAACAAAAAAGGGTGTTTTAATAATACCTATATGCATGGGGTTTCCATAAAGGTATGATGCACGTAAGATGCTACAGCATGTCTGCAATCTGGAGACATCAAAAACAAAATGGACATATTTTGGGGGAATACAGTAGAGAGTTATCTAGAAATTATAATTTGTTTTGTAACAGGCCTGACTCTTGGGTAAAGCCACATTCAAGGCGATATTATGAGAGCAGGACTTTTTGTATAAAAATGAGTGCTCTGATTGTGATTATTGATAACGGTGCTGAACCATTAATCTCCAGTAGAGATCGCCATAGTGAGCTGTATTTATTATCTCACAATGCTCCAATATACATAGTTCCTTCTATTATTTTGTAGGGGACTGATAAATAGTTCCCATTTATTATCCATCCCCTAAAGTTAAGCCACTAAAGGACCCCTTAGTTTATGGAGGAAGTAATGTTCCTCTCCCTGGGTCATATAATGATCTTTAGATTTCACTAGTATAGCTACAAGATAGCAGTGTGCTAAGATATATATTGATAAGCTATTTGGCACTAAGGGCTTTTTGCCAGAGGCTCCCCCAGATGGAGAAGGGAACCAAGACAGGTCTCTCTAGGAGAGACGTTAAGGCTCAGGGTTGCTTAGCTGAGCAGCCTTTGGGCTCCACCAAGGAGCATTACATTGGCTGTGTAGTGGTATTGTTTCCCAGAAAGGGAATTGGTGTGTTTAGGTATAAAGTGCCATGGTACCTATAAAGGATGCAACACTCATACATTTCTGGCAGCTGCATATATATCTGATGTAGGGCAACAAAATGGATTCAGATTCTACATAATACAACTCAACTAAGTCCCTATGCAGTTATAGGATCTGTTATCCAGAATGCTCAGGATCTGGGGTTTTCTTGAGTGTTACCAAATATTATATCCCCATGCCTTAAATCTGTTAAAAAATGATTTAAACATTTAATAAACCCAGTAGAGTGTTTTGCTTCCAATAAGGATTACTTTTATTTTAGATTAGATCAATTAAAAGGTACAGTTTTATTATTACATAGAAAAAGGAAAAACAAATTGTTTTTTTCTGAATAATGATTTTCTGGATACTGGATCCCACAACTATACTAGTGTATTTTTTTTCAATTGTACTGTAGTCACTTGAAATGCTAGGCCTTCACTTAAAAATTAGGGAAAGCATTAATGCATCTAATTATGAATGAGAACAGATTTAATGCAACCCTGCCATTAATGTATCCTCCAATTGCTAGAGGAACTGGTAACATAAGTTTGCTAGTAATTGCTTATGAAATCCAAATTAGAAATGTAAATTGCTTAAAATACATCGAAAGCAAAACATCCTGTATTAGCAATAGATACATTTGGTGCAGCAAACTTCCTGTGGTGGTGAAAAAGTTAAACTACAGAGTGAAATTATCCAGTAGCACTTTCAATGCGGAGTATTTAGAAATTCAGTATAATAGGATTTCTAAGAAATACAAAGGCTAAAGATGTCATTCGTGTATCAAACACCGCTATTGTTTCTCTGCACTTAATATAAAATCGCATCTAATAATTCCCGCCTGTGAACAATTTAAAAACCGGTTTCTCTTTGCACTTTACCAAACTTCAATAAAATTAATTTACCTGCGATTCATTCCGCAGAGCTCTAAGAAGAATGAAAGATTCAGGCGGGGGAGTAGTTGAGAATTTATTGCAAAAAGAAAATGTAGTTAGTGTAGGATGGAACACTGCAAAGGACGAAGATGAAAGGAGTTTAAGATTAGTCCATAATTGAACTCTGAATTTCATTTATAAGCTGGCAGATTGTACATAAACTTGCAGAAGTCATGGAAAAGTTTTAAAAATTATTTTAAACTGTTGACAATAACATGCTGGAGCTTACAGCTCCTGCTTTATAAATCACCCGGCAGTGTAAATATGTTAATCAAATTGTATTCATTATGAGGAGTATAAAGTTGATGGAATTATAGCTATGGCATAAAGCATTGTTTTGTCTTTAATTATTATTTCAAATACAGAGGTCAAATTTTACAACAGGAGTGCCCCCAGAATCACAAATGCCTCTTTGCTGCTGCAATCGCACACTACATATCATGTATTAATGGGAAAGTAGAGTTTGAACACATCCCCTTAAATAAAGCATGTTTTAAATTCATATACAGCAGAGCTATGGAAGAATCATTGCAGTTTAATTGCAATCAATTTTCAATAAGTATAGCTCTGCAAATGGAATTTTTTACATAGCCTCAATCCTTTAAAAGATCTGTTCAGCCAATCCAAAAATAAACTAGTCTTAATTACATTAATGATGTGTGACCTCTAATAGATTTATTATTCTATTAGATTATAATTATTATACTCAAATCGCCACTTATTCCTAATAATGTTTTCAGTGCCGACAAACAGCTAAAATATCATCTGGAATAACACAACGTTAAAGACTAATTTACTTAACAAATACTGCATAAACCACACAAACAGGCATAAAAGTATTTTTCCAAAGGGAATAATGGCAGAATTGTATCTGTCAAGGTCTGTAAAGGAAAATAAATGCACATGGGGGAATGTAATAAACAATGTTAACAGAAAAAAATATCCTTTGCTCATAGTTTGTGATCACATAACAACACAACTGCCTACGGAAAAATAATTGTTTGTTTTATTGGATTGCTTGGTCAAAAGGCCCTTATAAGGTGCAAAGTACAGTGTGCACCGACCAATTTAATGGATGCTAGCGCTCCATCCCTATGGGACTTTTCTGGGACTGTAATGGTAAGAGACACATTTTAACTGACACGCTGACAGCCTTTGATAAATGTGTCAGTTCACAGAACATGTTACTGACTGGAAAACTCAGGAAAGTGTTTTAAAACTGTGGAAAATGTAACTCTGCCTCTAAGTCTTCCCGCACAAAAACAAACTTTATTTTTTGATGATAGCGTGCCTTTACACTTTGAGAGAAACTTGCCAATGGAGGAAGATATCTGGTGGAACAAGAGTGGCTTGCTTTGATACCGTATCTTAACAAGAGAATGATCTGAAGAGGATTAGGGATAAAGTAGCTTCATTCTTGTGAAACTGCTGAATCAGAGCCTAGGCTTGTGAAAGAGAGGAAAGCACTTTTGTGTTCATTTCTATAAATGCAATGTTATTAAACTGGTTGAAAGGAACTGGAAAAAAGGAAGGCATTAGTCTTATACTACTGCAACTAAGCCCTAACACTGTATTTGTCACCCATATAAATATGACTTTGGTACTGAAAAGGGGAACTGGATTAATAGAGACAACATATAATTAAACTGAAATTACACAATTACTGCAAAACCCAAAAATGCTGCAATAATAATCTTATTTCTCAACAGGTTAAAAAAAAAAAAAAAAAAAAAAAAAGATTATAGAAACAGAAGGGTCGTCTGTATGTGATCCTTAGCTTTAAAAGAGCTCTATTATCTGGAGAAGTTTTTATGTTACATTTAATAATGTTTGTCCTGAAATAACTGCAGCAATGTTTAGGTAAGAAGAAAATTAATTTCAAAATGCAGTAAATGTTCCTACTTTGGTGGAGAAACAATATAACAGCACCCATTTGACAGGCAGGTACCCACAAACGACTGCTTTCTAAACTAAGGGCGGTTGGGTTAATAAAGTTATTTGAACATGAATAGGAAATTGGCTACAGGATTGGGTACAGAAGATGGTACATTCACTAATTAGTGGGGTCCCTCAAAGCTCAGTATTGGGTCCACTTTTATTTAACTTCTACATTAATGACTTAGGGGAGGGTATTGTTAAGTTATATAGTTTGCAGATGACACAAAACTATGCAGCCTAATTAATTCCATCCAGGATGTGGCATCCTTGCAGCTGGATCTTGACAAACTGTCAATCTGGGCGGCTAAGTGGCAGATGAGACTCAATATTGATACATTTACTGTAACTGCGCAAGGCAAATTCATAATGTAAAAGGACATTGTAGTCCTTGTAGATAATAAACTTGGCTGTAGCAAGAAATGGCAGTTAGCAGCTTCCACAATAAACAAAGTATTAAAAGGGGCATTGATTGGTGGGAGGAGGGTTTTTTTATTCTACTTTACAAAGAGATGGTAAAGCCCCATCTAGAAAATGATTTAAAGTTTTGGTCTCTGAAAGGAAAGACTGGCCAAATTGGGGATGTTCACACTGGAGAAGAGTTGCTTGAGGGGTGATATGATAACTATGTATAAATATATGAGCATCATATAATAATCTCTCTAATCTAATCCTTCTTCTGATTTAAGGGAGGTTTGAAAAGAGGCTATTCATGTTAAGGTAGAGAAACCATCCCTAAACAGAGGAGGGGACCTTTGGCACCACCTGTCTGCTACATACAATGCTAACATCATTACCTTGGTGGTTTCACAAAACTTCACACCTCCATTCATGGAACTCTCACAATTAATACCTGTCTCTGACATGGCGCATTGGTAATTCTATCATAGTAACTACACAGCATTTACCACCTATGTGAGTTTCAGTTGTCACCTCTCTGGATAGTTACAATGCACCATTGTGATTGGATTATTGGAAGAGTTTACCATAGGTTCTTCCAACTGACACAAGGTCACCAATTCCGATTAGAAAAAAGGAGGTTCTGTCAAAATATTTGGAAAGGGCTTTTTACATTGAGGAATGTGTGGAATTCTCTCCCTGACTCCATGAGTCATACAGACTGATACATTAGATAGCTTTAAGAAGGGATTAGATGGCTTTTTTAGCAAATAAAGGAATACAGGGTTACAGAAGATAGCTCAAAGTACAAGATAATCCAGGGATTTGTTCCTATTGCCATCTAGGAGTTAGGAAGGGATTTTTTTCCAGAAGGAAGGTTTTTTGCCTTCTTCTGGATCAACTAGCAGTTAGGCAGGTTATATATGGACATAAAAGGTTGAAGTTAATGGATGTGTCTTTTTTCAACCTAACTTACTATGTTACTATGCTTTTTTCCAATCAGTAACGCCATGCATTGTAACTAGGATTTCACGTATCATGAATTACTGATGTTGCATCCTTTTGTATAAATAATATGGCGTAGCCTTACCACTGTTTTCTGCCTCTCCCAGTGTGTTATTTACCAGCTTCTAGTAATGGGTGGGACACCAGGGGTGACAGGTGGAAAAGGTGGAACAGGGGAAGTACATGTATTCATGGCTAACAAAGATATTGTTTTGCTGTATTCTTATATCAGATCAGCTCTTTGTACCTACAGTATGCCACCTGATTATGTATAGGATCATATGGGGTAATTTGATTTCAGCATTAAAATGTTTAAAGGTAATTACTGAGATACAGAGAGGTGTAAATAAAGGAAATCAAAATAAATAATACTGGTAGAGAATCTGTTATACTGAAACTCAACCAGAAAATGAAACCTGGCAATGTCATTCCCCACAGTGTTTTGTTGAAATTATAATTTTTATTTAGCCAACAGTTTTAGAATAAATTCTAGCTGAATGGAAAAAAAATATTAACGATTTCTTTGCAGTAGCTTTAAAGTATGTCATTCCTATTCACTGAAAGATTCTGAATTACAGACCCATACTTGCACCTGCTATTACTATGGATACAAAGGCTGCCATAGCTTCTTTATAGAAATATCCATCCTTATGTATTTACAGCAGTTTGAATGTTATCACATTTTCAAGACTTTTTTGAAAGTCTGGAAAATTCTTTTGATTGTTAAATACCTACCACATTTACAAACCATTTCTTGCTTTGACAACTGTGCCAACCCATCCAACTAATTTCTTTTGTATGGGGTATAGTTGAGCAGCGGCAAATTAAAGCTTCAAAAGCTTAACAAGCGTTAAACACTCAACAAGCATTGCATTAAATTTATGTCTGTGGGTGGGCTTTCAATTTGATAAACTTGATATTTCCATTTGTAGTAAAGCAGAAAGGAACTTAGTATCCAGGAATCTGGCAGCATTTTTATACTATATTAGAGGAGATTACTGCAGAATGTTTTTGTAAATAGTGGGAACATAATTTAAAACCCCCCACTCCCTTAGTATAGGATCACACTTCAATATACCGCTGATGTGTACCTGGCATTGCCTCTGTAAAAATTTTGGAGACTGGAAAAGTAGGATTTTACAGCACATGGGGTCTCTCTAGAACAGGGATCCCCAACCTTTTTTACCCATGAGCCACACTCAAATGTTAAAACTGTCGGAAAGCCACACAAACAAGAATAAATTTATTGGGGATGCCAAATAAGGGCTGTTCCATGTAGAATGCTAGTCTGCAGGAAGCTCTGTTGGAGCAATTATGTGCTTTAAAACTTGAATTTTTAAATCAGGAATTTCAAAGTGGGCACTTACTATGAGGCCACTGGGAGCAACATAAATAGTCGAGGAGAGCAACATGTTGCTCACAAGTCACTGGCTGGGGATCACTGCTCTATAAAATAAAATACACAGAGATTTTGCAGCAATAATGAACTTTATAAAATATGAGAAAAATTACTCAGTAGCAGAAATACTTTCTAGCTAAAACAGTCATTTCAATATAACGGTCCTACAGGATACCTCCAAATGGGATAAACCAAAGCAAAGTTCAATCTATCCCTTTTCATGAAATATTATTACCCATGTACCTTCCCCCAAATTACTTTCCTTGGATAAGGCAGTTCCTCTCAAGTAGCAGGCACATGAACAAGACCTGTCCTCACACAGGAGCAACACACTTGTGCCTTTGCCAATATCCTCCCTTTGGTGGTTTATATACAGGGGTGTTCACAGGAACTGGCACTCTGGACCACTGATGCTCTCCATAGTGGCACTGGCCACCTAGTATCTGACTTGCCTGCTGGGATACCAGGATTTTTTTCCTGGTGGTTTATGACCTTATTGGGCCTTTTGCCCTTTCTGGAGCACAGAACATTTACTTGTTTCTACCTTTTCCTGGTTCTGCTTGTGTTTCATTTATTCCCAGCAGTGAGGAAAAGGTTAGTTAGTTGTTATGACTGAGGCAAAAAGTATTGCCACAGATTAGAAGAAAATTCCAGGATGACTGTAAATTATATAGAGGGGGGTTGTCTGTCTGTCTGTATCCACTGCATTGGTCTATGCTGTGACACAGCATTAAGCTGCACTAGAATTAACACAACAAACAGAACACACGGGAGCATAGCTGCCCACATAGAATAAGAGCTGAATGTATCTTTTTGGAAGCAGTCACCTCTATCTAGAGGACAAAGAGCAGTGCCTACTTAGTAATATTAATCAGTTATATTTGAACAATGAATCTCTCAAACCCTTGGTGCCCAAGTTTGACATTGTGGTCACCTCCTGGATATCTTGAAATTTGGCAGTGAACAGGATGGGGTCTCTCTGAACTGATCTCTACACTCACTCTATAATTTTCAACATATTCAGTTGCATTTCTCCCTTTTGCTTAATTTCATTAATCTCTCTCCTCCTCTGTCATCTCTATTACTTTTATACCCAATACTTCTAAATGCCCCTGGATTACCACTATGATCTTCTTTACAATGCTTAGACACATGGGCTCATTTATAACCACTGGGTAAATATGCTCCTGGGCAGTAACCCATGGCAACCAGAGTATTGCTTTCAGTGGTCAACCTGCAGCTGACTGGAAAAAAAAGCACTGATTAGTTACTATGGATTACTGCCCAGGTGCAAATTTTGCCCAGTGTTTATAAATGAGCCCCACTGAGTTTCCAACTTATTTTTACATTACATAAATGTTCTGTAAATCTGGATTTCAGTTTCTTTGTAGTCCTACCTACATAAAACATCACACATATACCTGTACATTGTTTCAGGAAATGCTGGGAATCGAACTCTTGTCTATTTGTTGAACCATACCTGCACCGCTCTCCTGAAAGACTGGGGTCCCTTAGAGTCAGTGTGGGTTTGTTATTATGATGGACTTATGCTATCTCTCTGCTGCTGTCTTGCGCCTCCTTCCTTATTAACTTCAACTGTTGCCAATTAACAACTCTGGTTGCTTGATCATTAAGCTCCCCAGCCAGATCTAACCTGCGATTCTTTGTTCAGTGATCCGTGGTCCAAGTTCCCAGTCTCTGAGTCCTCTCCCTGTTCCTGTACCCTTGTCCTGGTTCCTTGCCTGCTTCATGTGAACTCCCGGTACTGACATCGGCTTGTTCTCTGGACATTTCCTCTGGACTTCTGCCTCAGCTTGTTTATTGGATCTTCACTGTGAGCCGCCTGCCCTTATATTTGGCCCGTTGACTGTACTTTTTTGCCTGCCGGTATCTCAGTTTATTCTGGTTATTCACTAGTTACTGTTTTGTACCATGTTTCATTAAATCTTTACTTTTTCAGGGCTTCCAAACCCTGCTTTCCTATTTATGGTTATACCCCAGGTTATCTAGTATACAGACTCCCTTTTTCCTATCTGTTCTCAGTGAAAGAACGGGACACTTTTTATTAAGTAAACTACAATTTAGACATCTTGTGGTAACAACACTTATTTTGTAAGAGCTGACTCAAAACTACTTTTCCTACTGACCCACCTATTGTTGTATCTGCTTGCAGTACATGCCAATGCTTACTTAATATTTTTCCTATTTTACAATGATCCTTATTATAGTTATAAACCTAGATTTATTTTCTCCCATATCTTTTCTTTCTCTATATTGTAACAGTCCCTCCCTTGGGACCTCCTTAACCTTATCATAGGCTTGATTCAAATTATCCTTAGAGTGTCCTTTTTCCAATCATTTTTGTATTACTACTTCAGCCTCATCTGTAAAATCCTTCTCATTCTTACAATACTTTCTCATTCTTCTCAATTCCCCATACTGAATGTTCTGTAACCGCTTCCTTATAATCTTGTAGCTTGCAAATAACTATTTGAATCAGCTTCTGTTCTATTTCTTTTTATCATTATCTCTCTCTCGAGTTATGTAAAATGTCATATCCAAATAGCTTAATTCTTGTTTGTCATAGTTAAAAGTTAAATTTGACGTTTAATTATTCTCATGTATTTTACCTCAAAACTTGCCAACTCTGCCATATGTATATAAAAGGACTGATTTATTTTTTATATAATTTATATAATTTTGTGCTTAAACCTTTTACTATTATAGAGTACTTGCTTGTCCCATCATCCCATTTACAGCTTTGCAATGGCTGACCCAATGGGAGATCCCATTTTGGCACCCACCTTTTCACTGTAACAATCTGACACAAACACAAAAGGGTTAATTTACATCCACATCAGTGCAGTGAGCAAAGTGCAATTTTAATTGCAGTCACCATGTTTTTTTGCCCACACACAGCAATTTTACATTGCATATTCAAAGGGACATTGAATCATTTGCACTGTACTTGGAGCCCTAAAATCTATAACTTGTACAATAAAGTCAATATAATGCCCTGGTAAAATTTCATCTCACCACCACACATCACAGAACAGCCAAACAGGGAGTTAGTGGTGTAGGGGTCCTAGGCACAGATGTGGTGACTGCAAAGCAGTCCTGGAGGAGAAGAGACTGCAGTTGGTAGGAATATTGTCAGTTAAGCCTTATGTTTTTATATAAATTGTTATAAATTGGGGGAGGCGGATATAAAATATCTGAGATAGGGCTCTCTGCTCTTGTGCTTTAATTTTTCTTAGATACCAGTTGTAATCATACTACCTCTCAGCTAGAAGCTTATCTACTGAAACAAAGCAACTGTCCTGAACCAAGACCCTCATGCTGCATGAAGTTGTTCACCAAACACCCATGACAACATCCACCCCTTTAAAGGGATTCTGTCATGATTTTTATGTTCTTTACACTTTCAATATTACATTTACATTGCAAATGATACACTAACATTTTATTCCTGAACCTACAAATTATTTAGTTGTAATATTGTTGTAGGCAGCAACCTCATGTCATTGTGCCTTATCCTGTCATTTCAGAAAGAGCCAACACTTCAAACTGGAACTGCTTTCAGATAAGCTATTGTTTCTTCTACTCATTGTAACTGGAAGAGTATGGTGGGGCTTGAATGTTTTACTATTGAGTACTATTCTCATATCTACAACTAGGAGAGCATTTTAGCAATGGTTGCATTCCCATTGTTCTGCTGATGGGCTGCTGGGGGGATGGGAGGGGGTTGATATCACTCCAACTTGCTGTGCACCAGTAAAGAGTGATAATAGTATATCAAGTCACACGATTGAGGGCACCTGAGAAACTAAAATCATGTCTTGCCCTATGTAAGATTTTGAAATGAAACATTAAGGGGCCGATTCAATAAATTCGAGTGAAGGATTCGAAGTAAAAAAACTTTGAATTTTGAAGTATTTTTTGGGCTACTTCGATCATCGAATGGGCTACTTCGACTATGACTACGACTTCGAATCAAAGGATTCGAAGTAAAAATCGTTCGACCATTCGATAGTCGAAGTACTGTCTCTTTAAAAAAAACTTCGACCCCCTAGTTCACCATCTAAAAGCTACCGAAGTCAATGTTAGCCTATGGGGAAGGTCCCCATAGGCTTGCCTAACTTTTTTTGATCGAAGGATATTCCTTCGATCGTTGGATTTAAATCCTTCGAATCGTTCGATTCGAAGGATTTAATCGTTCGATCAAAGGAATAATCCTTCGATCGTACGATCGCAGTATTTGCGATAAATCCTTTGACTTCGATATTCGAAGGATTTCAATTCCTAGTCGAATATCGAGGGTTAATTAACCCTCGATTTTCGACCCTTAGTGAATCAGCCCCCTAAAAAACAAACAGTTTGCTCTTTTGAAAAACAGATTTCAGTGCAGGATACTGCTAGATCAGCACTATTAACTGATGCATTTTGAAAAAAAAAAACACAGCCAAATCGCTTAAGAAACACTTATTGCTGCTCATTTTTAAATCAGAACTGTCTTTTTTAGGACAAACCAAATTAATTACAATATATATAATGAATCCATAGACAGACAATAATACTCTTTCTATACATTGTTAGTATGAAAGACTCAGGGATAACATTTAAACAACCTCTGTATATATTTTTGAACAACCTTCAACTTATGAGGACATACTAGGCAGGAAAATGAAGAGATTTACTCTAACAATCTGTCTTCTTGGGACTATTAATCTTCTGCAAGAACTCAAGGCTGGAATGGAGCACATGCTATGTACAGCTATTATAAGTCACATCTAACAATGAAAAAATGGGAGCACATAAATACTGGCATTGCTAGTTAGAAAAGAAAAGACTTCCCTCAGATACACAATGGTGGAGATGTGAAAAACAAGCAATGTCACTTTCATTCCCAGGAGTAGAAAAACAGACAAATGTGTTCAAGTCAAAATCAAACTATAAATATTCAATTGTTTCAAGCTTTCTTGTATAAGGAAACTTTCTATCATTTAATCTTATCACTTTCCCTGCTGCATTAATATCCTCTCTTTCTCAATAACAACACGGTACAGTTACTTTTCTTTCTTATTAACGTGCGTTTATTTTGTGAAGGCTCATCTTTAAATCAGAACTGTAGATAAAAGATTAGTTGCCTTTCTTCATTTTTTTTGCTTTTTTTGGTGACTTTCTTCAAGAGTGTTTGGATATTTACACCTTTAGGCTCACATAAACATAATGTAAACAACACATTTCATATTGATATAATACTTGTGAATGTAATGGAATGTACTTCTTCTATAAACGCTTAGATGTGAACACCTCAAGTTGAACTTTAGTATAAAGTATAAAGCAAAATATAAAGTAAACATATATTATTTTTTTTTTAGCATGGAATGAAACTTCTGAAGTGCACAGCTTAGTTTGCATTGTAGGTATTTTAAAGGTGAAGACACACAACTACTAGTAGCAGCTACTTGTTACAGCTTCAAAATAGACAATAGTGATAACTGGCTTTGCTAAGACATTAAGGGGTGTATTTACTGCAACTCAAATTTTTTTATTAAAACAAAGTCAACTTAAAGCTCATCCACGAATTGTACTCATTTATCAAATAATCAGGTCAAAAAAGTCAGTGTTGGAAAAGTCTTATGAAAATTCAGATCATACGACTCTTTAAAGTTTGATGTCTGAATCACACAGTTTTTTCGAGTTGTCGCCCAAATCCCAAACTATTGGGATTAAAATTTTTAGCAACTTTGGGCTATAATAAATCTCTAAACTTTTCTCTAAAAATGTGAGTTTTCCCATTTAAAAACTTAACCAGAAAAAATTGAGGCTTTATAAATAGATCACTATATGTGTTTTAGCAGAGGCAATTCTCATTATTGACTATGACAGGGTAGTTTTGTAACAAGTAACTGCTACTAGTAGCTAATTATCACTATTGTCTATTTTGTAGTCAAAACAAGTACCTGCTACTAGAAGTTCTGTTTGTCTTCACCCTAATACTGTAAAAATTTGAGCACAACAAAAAAGTCTCCATAAGGGTAATTTAGGACTGCCAACAGCAATTCTTTCAGCGTAACTATGGCGCTACTGTACTAGCAGCTGCAGGGTTCCCACTCCCATTTTGTGGAGACTTAATTTTGACACCAAGTACTGGACATGACACCATCAAGTCAAAGAACAAGTGCAAGTAATAAAAATGTGCATGCCGCACTGTAATATTCTTCATTGGGCATTTATTGCATTGTGAATCTTAACTGCGCATTGTGAACCTTTATGACCTGCTTGAAGGTGGCGTAAACTCTTGGAGCAAATGTAACAACTTTTTCATCAAGAAGTTTTATTACATATTCTGCACACTATCACAAACTATAAAATTCGCAACCGCTATCCTACTGTTGCTTTAAGGGCAAAGTGTTTGCAAAGGCAAAGTTTTCACTTTGCAAATAGGGATGGGCGAATTTTTTCGCCCTTGTGTCGCCAGAAAAAGGACGCCCATAGACTTGTATGGTGTTGTGCGTCAAAATAAAAAGACGCGCGTCAAAAAATTTCACCGTGCGAGAAAGACTTTAATGGGCTTTGGCGACGGCAAATTTTTTGCGAAACGAAACGGGTCAAATTCACCCATCCCTATTTGCAAACATTAATTCGCATTAGGAACAAATTTCGATTAGTGTTAGCAACCAATATTCCCCATTAGGGAGCAATGTGATAGAATTGATTTAATGGGAAAATGTATCTCCTAATTTAATTCTGTATTTCCTCATGTTCTGAGTTTGTTGAAATAAACCATGAGATAAGTTTTTCTCATGGAACTGAATCTGACCCAGTGGTTGAAACCCTGTAGACAGAGAAATGGTATATTTAGACCCCTGACAATCAGCAGCAAGTGTACAACTATATCTGCATTTAAGTTTGATCTCAGTTTCAATATATAAGTTGTGCATAAAAAACTTTATGTTCATGGTCTGATAACAAGATAAATGTAAGCAATAGGTGGTGACTACTAAGCTTATCCGTGACCTATAAGGACACAAAGATCTAGTTTTGGCCTCAGCTACCCACAGTGCTGATAAATTATATGTCATGTTTGTCCTTTACTAGATTTGCAAAAGCATAATTAATGTAAATGGTAGCAACGCTGTCTCTGTGAGCAGCTTTCCTTATACTTTATAACTCTGACAGTTTTGTACAAGATTCAATATAACATTATAAATGTGAAAAATCATATATATGTCTGATAACAAGCAATTATCTTTGTTTATATTGTGTCCTTTATAGTATCATTAGTTTTTTGTATCTGCTATGTAAATGTATGTCCTATAGCCCAATTTGAATGGCTGCTCAAATCTGCTACATACAGTATCGGCATATTTATATTAACTTTATAGTGAAGGAAAGAAATCCTTTTTCATAAGGGCAATAGTACATCATGTTTAAATACATACCCCTTTGTGTTAGCAGACATACAGTTTTGAAGAGGTGCCAGATTTGCATCTGATAATGATCTGCTTAATCATTCATTGATTTGTATAGAATATGTATAAAGAAGGCATGATATGTATAAAGAGGCATGATGGCTGTACTCTCAATGACAAACAAAACAAAGATATTTTACAGCATTTTTGTGACTTTACGAAGACTGACAAAGGGAAACTGTTTTACAATTTTATGAAATCATAAGTTTTGAGGGCAGCAGGCCAAAGATTGCTCCAGCAACAGACTTCATTTACCTTACAGTGAAGGATGTTTTGTAGAAACACAAAAGATACTAGAAAGGAACAAAGTTCTTGTATGATGATACAAAATCTTTTGGAGAGTACTGTATTTTTGTATGTTTACAGTAGTGGTAGAAAACAAAATTTGTATGGGATCCCTTAACCGAAAATCCATTATCCAGAAGTCCAGTTGCTGGAATGTATTGTGCAAGTGTGTTTGAAGTTGTCTGAAGCCATCTACCATTGAATCAATTTTAAGAGGGATGCGGGCGAGATCTGATGGGATTTTTAGTCCCATCCGATGGAGATCTGGCCGACTTTGGGCCTGATCTCGATCGGGGAAGCCTGTTGGGGGCTCCATACACGGGCCAATAAGCTGCTGACTCTGTCGGCAGCTTTTATTGGCCCGTGTATGGTCACCTTAATAAGCTGCAGAAATCTTTACTTACAAGTATTGCATTTCAAATATTTAGAATTCCCAAGGTCCCAAGCATCCTGGATTATAGAGCCCATACACTAATACAAAACTTAACTTAAAATACCCATGTATTGAAGAATAAATGTGAGGCTTCTCCTGGCCTTATGCATTGGGACCTTTCTGCTTTAAAGTGGACCTGTCACCTACACATAAAAAGCTGCATAATGAAAGTCCTTTGCAAATTAAATATGAAACCCCCAAAAAATTTTTCATTAAAACATCCATACCTGTTATAAAGGTGTTTAAATATCTAAACTGTCAATCAAATATTACCTGCCCCGCCTCTATGCCCGTGGCATAGAGGAGGGGCAGTCAATTACTTTCACTTTCCATTCAGCACTTCCTACATGTCACTGCTCTCCCCACATTCCCCCTTCCCTCCTCAGGCTCTATAATTGTGTAGGGCACTGCACATGGACATTAGGTCCCTCATTCTGGTGCATACACAAGATTTTGGGGTGATACACAATTTCCCTTAATAACTGTGTCCACAAAATGGCTGCTGCCTGCTTGCTGTGATTGTATAATTCCAAGACAGAAGGAAACAAAATTTAAATAATAAATACAGTGTAAGTAAAGTTTATTTTGCTCAACTAACATGATAGAAAAGAATTTGAAATTTTTTCTTAGGATGACAGGTCCCCTTTAATTCACATGAGCACTGAGCACGCCACATAATTCGAATCTGACTGTATGGGTTTTTTGGGTTACTGGTATAGATCTATTTATGCCTGAAACTGTGCTGGTGGCCATCTAAGCTTCTGTTGGTAGAATCCACTGACGTTTAAGCCATTTTTCTGCTTCTGGGAGAACAACTATTTAAGCATACTCCAATATGTAATAAACCTGAGGGTCTTTTACTAAACAACACCATAGGCATACGATCTATGATATAATCTAGTACTTTAAATGTGTTTCCTGCTTGATTTAGGGAGAGGCAAACAAAACATCACTGGCCATCATTTGCTTCTCTATGACTCACAGATGCAGTGCAGCAATAGGTTTGAGAAGCACTGGGAACCTGTGGCAGATCTGTGCATTGTCACCACTGCTGAGTTATCAAAAGGGATCCGTTGACTTTATGACTTAGGAGGAATGCAAATCTGAAAAAATAAATAAGATTAAACCAACCAAATATAGTTGCAGGCCCAGGTGTAAAAAAATCCAGGTCACCACATGAATCTGGATCAATGGAAAAGCTTCACATCATAAATGATGCACGAGAAATAAAACCACTCGGTGGCCTGGGTGCATCGACCTGGCCCGTAGCTCGGAATTACCCACGATGCATAAAATCTCCAAACACATTTAACCCTCTACTTAGTAACATGAGTCAGGTATTTTGCAAACAAATAATTACAAAATTTACAGAAACACAAACATCTAAATGTTACTAAAGTACTGATAAGGTAATGCAATGGAAGGACTTCATCAATAGACAGGTGACTTTAAGGGGTGGTTCACCTTTAAGGTAACTTTATAGAATGGCCAATGCTAAGCAACTTTTTAATTGGCTTTCATTATTTATTTTTCATAGTTTTATAGTTATTTGCCTTTTTCTTCTGACTCTTTGCAGCTTTCAAATGGGCGTCGCTGATCCCTTCTGAAAAGCAAATGCTCTGTTAGGCTATAAATGATTGTTATTGCTAATTTTTATTTCTCATCTTTTTATTCAGGACCACTCCTGTTCATATTCCAGTCTCTTTTTCAAATCAGTGTATGTATGTTTGCTGGGGTAATTTGGACCCTAGCTACCAGATTGCTTATAATGCAATTTTAACAGCTGCTGCATAAAAAGCTAAATAATGCAAAAACCTTAAATAATAAAAAATTAAAACCAATTGTCTCAGAATATCACTCTCTACATCATACTAAACATATCTCAAAGGTGAACAACCCCTTTAACACTGCAGCAAGACCACTGGAACATACATTTTACCTCCAAGCAGCCCCCATGTCAAAGCACTTCAAGATTTAGCAGAAAAGACATAAGCAGAATTTATATTATGCCATCATGATTTAACTTTGACTTTATATCTGGTAACATATGGATTTAACCTCCTGAAAACGTATAATTAATACTTTAATTGACTTCAGTTTCATAATTTGTAGTAAAAATATATTATTGTGGCCATAAAAATTGAGTTACGGACCCTTCCTCATACTGTAGTTGTCTTTACTTGTCAGAACAAGGAGGATCTAGCACACACCCCAGCATTACCCAGAGCAGTGATGGCTAATGCACCAGCTCATGTTATATTTTGGGCTTGCCTAATACAAACCATTGCAGTCTATCTTCCTGGGAAAAAATGTCAGCCAGTGGCAGAAGAACTGATGGGTTGCATAAGGATGCATTTCTACATAAGCCCTAGAAAAAATTGGCAAATTTAGCTGCAGTAGATTTCTATTTTTTTTAGTCTGGCTGATGTCAAAATTCCATTTAAGGCATAATACAAAAATGAAAGTTAACAGTATTTTTTATGTGCTGGGGATTAGTTTATTGTATAGTAAACTCCAGGCTTTTTCCCATCCATCTGCGTATATGGTTTACTCTAGTACAATACAAAAAATATCACTGTAAAAGAAAAAAACCCTCAAGCTATTCCGGAGCAGAAAACGAAATAGATAAACCTAAACTGTTAATTTGGGGATTGAAATGGAGATTAGCTGAAGCATTTGCCCATCTCTTGCTTTTATGGATGAATTTCTTAACACTACAGTCATTTACTGCAATCCTGGATCTCAGCATCCTCATTCCATCCATCTATCTCTATACCTTTGCTATCAAAATGAATCCGAACCATCTGCTTCAGCCAGGAAAGCAGCCTAGTTTGCTTTTGGGAAGTCTTACATAAAGCATACTGTATACATACTTAAGTAGATGGATGTGAAGTTTTTTAACATATAAAAAGCCTGTTAATGACAAGGAGCCTCTAATTTCCATGTAAATGGTTACGTGGAGATTTAGGATATGAAAGTATGCATCCAAAAAGGGTTTGCAAAATATTCAGAGACAGATGGCAATATTCAACAAAATGAAAAATAGTGGGGCAACAACCTTTCTTTTATTTTTTAAAGGATAATTTTGAATGAAATTAGACTTAGAATATAAAAAACCCCAATATTGGCTTCCTTACATCTCATGGCTCCCTATAAGCATTTTTGCTGACAAGAAAGGGATGTTAAAGCTTTTACAGATGATCCATTACATTTCAACTTCAGTAACAACTATAGCAGGTGAGCAAATGAAAACAGAGAATTTAAAGTTGCAATATTTCTGCATCTTGCATAATACTAATATAACAAATATTTGCTCATATATTATTATTATATTGCCTCTCACTTCCCTTCTATCACCATTTCTTTTGTTAAACCGTTTTCAGTGTTTTATGGCTTATTCTGCTCCCTTGCTCCTATTGCCTTAGCAACCAGCAGATTGGTACACAGTGCTCGTAGAGATGAATACAAGTAGGTACAATTACATTGCATATGGCATTTGTATGGGTGTTGTTTTATGCCCATTTTAGCAATCCTAAAATAGTTCTTAAGGCTCTACTGAACACAATGTACCAAGTCATGCTTACTTGCAGTAGATTCTTGCAGTAGACTGAGCAAACCTAACTGTTTGTTGCTGTAAATTACGGTAATAGAACAAATGTGCCCAATGCTGGTTTGTTAAACCATGAAAGATACAGAATGAGGAGTCTGCTAAAGCATCAGAAAATTAGACACTTACAAAGGAAGTTTAAAAAAATATACATATTTCAGTCTATTGATCATATGTTTTTCTTTCTTATCCTGTTATTAATCCTTGCTATTAGTCTTGTTACTTGCAATTGTGTAGCTGTGTTGTAAATATTACCTACCATAAACCTCCTATTGTGTTATAATATTCTTACAAGAAGGCATAGATAATTTGCAGTACGACATGCAACAAAAATTATTGGTGTACAGTTAGCCTTTCAAGTACCAATAATGAAATAAATGGACCAGTTTATTAAGCTTGAATTATGTACAAAAAAAGACGTTTACTGTATGTTTGTGGAAAATAAGACTGAACATCTGAACAATAAAAATGAGGCAGTGAAAGATCATAAGATTAAATGCTGCTTGAGGAAACGATTAAGAGCATTGGCTTCATGCCAAAATAAACAATTATTCAACATAACTTGTGATAAAAGCACATATGGCAAAAAACAAACCATGAAACATAAGAACAGCGCTCTGATTCAATGACTCCTTAACAAGGGAGTACTTAGCCCAGTGCTTGTCGGTATTTGGTTTTCCTGTAAAATAACCAGTACTTTCCATATATTAATCATTGGGAAGTAGTGATTGTATACCATAAATGTGTTTTTATGCCAAAGCAAGACAATTGTCACTATATATGTCTGTAAACCCTAGGAAATAATCAGAAAAGGTGTTTTCCTGTAAAAGAACTAGGGTTTCTCATGTGCTTAGAACAGACCGGAGGTCATGAAAAACACATGGTTCACTGTGTAAAAAAACCCTTACTAATGAGGACTCAATGGTTTGTTCTTATTATGTGCCACTCCATCCAGAATGTTTTTGGCATGAAACTACCACTCGCCATGGGATGCAAATGTGGAATTGTCTACTTATTTCCTGAAGAGCAGTCAAATCCATTAAAGCTTTACATGTATCCCTTGAGATCATCTCGGAGCTTACATATACATATGGTGTGGTGCCATAGACCTAGAAATGTAACCGTTGCATTTCCATATACACGTACTGTACATAAATGCATGGTTATGCATTTAAGGATTATTTTCTATTTTTTTTTTGTTTAGGTTATTTAATTAGCTTTTTGTTCCAGCTTAGAATTCCAGCTGCTATCTGGTAGCTAGGGTCCAATTAACCCTAGAAAAGAGGCAGTGGTTTGAATAAGAGACAGAGATATGAATAAGAGAGGGCCTGAATAGAAAGATAAGTAATATAAAGTAGAAATAACCTCTAAAAGCAAGATTTCACAATTGGAAAAGGACAAATCTCATTGACTTCAAGATGACTTTGACAGTTTTAGATGGTGGTGTTATGTTTAAGTGTTTTTCGTGTTTTTTGTTTTATAAATTAAAATTTTTTCATGGTTTAGAGTAATTAGTATAACTCAGAATTTTTAGAGCTAAAAATTAGGTCCTGTAAAAATGAAATAAATACGAATGTCAGTAAATATCATAAATCTACAATATCTGGTAGCTAGAATCCAATTTACCCTAGCCAAGAGGCAGTGGTTTGAATAAGAGACTGATGGTGGGCCCAGGTGTCAGTGGGCCCTTCTGCTTCTAAACATTTGACCTATTTCATGGCCATTCTCTATTTCTATATGAACAAAGCGACTATATAGATGGAATAATAGATTACAGTATGTAAAGAAAAGATACTAGGAGAATAGAGGTTGAGTGAGGAGAGGAAGAAAATAGTACTGAGAGTGGGCCCCTGGTCTAAAGTTTTTTGGTGGACCCTTGGTATAAGGTTTTTTGGTGGACCCTTGGTATAAGGTTTTTTGGTGAGCCCTTGGTATAAAGTTTTTTTGGTGGGCCCCTGGTATAATGTTGTTTGGTGGGCCCCTGATATAAGGTTATTTGTTGGGCCCCTGGTGTTTCAGTCCAACACCGGAAACCCCTGATGCACAGTAAATAACCTAGTTTAGAATCAGAATGGTCGGGCCTACCTGAAATCACAGTTGGATGCACAATATACCCTATCAATGAAAGGGCTTGCAGAGATTGATTCACAAAGGCTGCCTACTGCCACTGTGAGCATATATTACCTGCCCTGTGAGATACCCAGAAGCCTATAGCAGCCTAGGCCAAATTTCCTATGAGTGCTGAAACTTCCCAGTCAAAAACGAATCCAAGTCAAAACTACTTTGGATAGTAGTAAAGTATCTACTTGATATCTGGAATGGGTATCCTAACAGAAATACATATAGCCATGCATAGCATTTGCCAAATACCATCAGGGCCGGATTTACATAGTGGGCCCCTCTAGGCACACTACTGTTCGTCGACCCTGTTCACTCCAGGGGGACAGTAGCAATGGGGATTGGCGCACGGGAAATTAAAAAAAATATTGTATCTCCAATGCATGCCCAGTGTTTTTGAACCAATGTGGGTGTGGTTGGGCAGCATGCCGCCCCCCTAAAATCCTGCCACCCTAGGCCCAGGCCTAGGTGGCCTTTCCACAAATCCGGGCCTGGATACCATCCTCTTGAGCATACAAGGATTGAGACCTGGTAGGAAACAAGTCTTCCTACTTTGGAGATTGGACCTAAAAGCAAATGTCAAATTAGTATGCTCTACCAAATAGGAAGTGGAAAGACTGACACAGAGAAGTCTAATCCACAAAATAATGCTGAAGACAAATGCCTCTTTGCTTATAGAGTACTGGAAAACTACTTTGTGCTCTAGCCCAAAACATTTACAGATTCACTGGGACCAACCTTTAACAGGCATACAGAAATCTAGGCGTGGGAAAAAAAATTATCCACCTGCTGTTCTGGAAGGGAACCACCCCTACTAACTATACCATAATGTCCCAGCCCATAGGCAGTCCTGCCATGACCAGGGCCCTACCTAAATTCCAACACTGACATCTTGGTCCAAAAAGAATATATTCATAGGACAATTTTCTGTAAAGCACATTATCCTAAATGTAACCTATACCTTTCCAAACACCAGCTATGAAGGCAGGTCTATGGTAGCCTGAAAGAAACTCCAAACCATCCAAATTACATACACCATTGTCAACCATAAGGGTTACAACCCCGGATATAATCTATTATTGTTGTAATGAGAAAACTGTGAAAACTGTGAACATTAACCTGGATGAAAACTTTTTTTTTTTTTGCATGGACAGTCAGTCTTTAAATGGATCTGCCACTGCAGCAGCAATGATGATATGCGCTTCCTTTACAGACCGCTACAGTATGTAAGGCAATCATAATATATGGCCAAGGCCTATACTTCTAGAGGTCTTTGTAGATAACAAGTTGTCTAATTCTGGGCAGTGTCATTCTGTGGCTACTAAAGCAAATAAAGTTCTGTCTTGCATAAAAAAGGTCATTAACTCAAGAGATGAAAACATAATTATGCCTCTTTATAGGTCCCTGGTGAGGCCTCATCTGGAGTATGCAGTGCAGTTTTGGACTCCAGTCCTTAAGAGGGATATAAATGAGCTGGAGAGAGGGCAGAGACGTGCAACTAAATTGGTTAGCGGGATGGAAGACTTAAATTATGAGGGTAGACTGTCAAGGTTGGGGTTGTTTTCTCTGAAAAAAAAGGCACTTGCAAGGGGACATGATTACACTTTACAAGTACATTAGAGGAGATTATAGACAAATAGCAGGGGACCTTTTTACCCATAAAGTGGATGAGCGTACCAGAGGCCACCCCTTTAGACTAGAAGAAAAGAACATTCATTTGAAGCAACGTAGGGGGTTCTTCACAGTCAGGACAGTGAGGTTGTGGAATGCACTGCCAGGTGATGTTGTGATGGCTGATTCAGTTAATACCTTTAAGAATGGCTTGGATGATTTTTTGGATAGACATAATTTCAAAGGCTATTGTGATACTAAACTCTATAGTTATTATAGATATGGGTATATAGAATGTATGTGAAAGTAGGGAGTGGTGTGTGTATGGATGCTGGGTTTTCATTTGGAGGGGTTGAACTTGATGGACTTTGTCTTTTTTCAACCCAATTTAACTATGTAACTATGTAACTATTTAACTATATACTTAGTCTGGTAACAGTCTTGCCTAAAAGCAGGGCCCTAAAACAATGAAGCCATTATGACCTCAGTGCATAGAATGTAACTAATTTGCACTGATATACTGTACCTATATATCAATGATTATCTAAATAGCATATACTGTAACTAGTCTTTTAATAAAATCCAAACTCCGTGGATGTCGTTCTGTGGTGCTCTATCTGGGAACTTTGCTGCTCCACAGTTCCATATACATAACAAATTACAAATTGTAAGCACATTTTGCTGTGAGTGCCATCTGATTACTTTTGGAGTATTGTTATATACTGTAATTACTAGTGTGTACACTGTCTACTGGACTAAAAGTGAATGATGAACTTAATGTCAGTAGCCAGAGTAAGAGTACATGATAAATATCAATATTAGTTATAAAGAACACTATTGTTCATCGTCTATTTCAATGCCCTTCCATATGTCGGATGTGAACTCGACATGCTGCGTCTTCATCAGACAAGATAAAAACGGAGGATGTCGGAAAGACTATTTTTCTCTCATTGAAATATATTGACTGTTGGATGTAAATGCATGAACAAAAGACTCCATCCTACTTAGCTGTTTCGACTTTACATTCTAGCTTAGGGGCATCAGATTTTGTAGCATCCTACAAAAGGTTGTTCTGTTGCACAGTGTTGCGCGGTGTTGCATGGCATGATCAGATAAAATCTGCCCACAAAATCTGATCAAAATCTCCCGAGCAGTTCAACCCTAAGTAGGTTATTAAACTCCGAATGCAATTTTTTATTAAATCGGACTATAAAAAAATCACAAATTTTTCAAAAATTATTAAACCCAGAGGATGGAAAATCGAGGTTGCATGTAAGTCAATGGGAGAAGTCCCAATGATTTTTTGATGTGCACTGGGTTTTGGGCAAAACCCTGAAGTTTTCGGGTGAAAAATCCGAAAAAATTGCGACAATCTGATTTTTTTCCCACAATGCAAATTTTCGAGAAAATGTAATAATAAATAAGCGTAAAAACCCGTGCAGATTTGATCAGAGTTTGTAGCAGAAAATGGTGAGATAAAATCGGACAAATAACCCCCCAAGTATTAAGAGACTCTGGAAGTCAGGATGGTACTCTTGGCTTAATATAACTTCTAACCATTAGCAGAATAAAGGCATGTTTCTTTTTTTTTTTTTTAAAAAAAAGTCTAGTGTTGAGATATGAGAACAGCATTCAATAGTAAAAATCCAAATCCTACTGCAACTCCTCCAGTTTCATTGGGTAGGAAAAACAATAGCGTATCTGAAAGCAGTTCTATTTTGCTGGCTCTTTCACTACAAGGCACAATGACCTGACATGTCTGTCTACACACCAATATTTCAACTAAAAATACATTAATTGGTTACAAATGAAAATATTAAACATTAGACACAGTGTAGTTTAGTAATAAAAACGATACGATCAAAATCATGACAGAATCCATATAGGAGTCCAATCAAAGAAGTGATACATTTTTGGTAATTTTCCAGCACTTCTTGTTGTCTCCGGTCATGTGTGAAAACATGAATATTTGAGTTTTCAAGAAAAAAAAATTATTATCTAATTTTGTAAATTAGAATATCCAGCAAAACTGATATAAACTGAAGAGGTGAAACTTCTCATCAGTTAGCCATTAGCCATATATTTTTGTCCTAGACCTTTGATAAATATGCCCTTTAGGGTGAGCAGGCTTGTATGGAAAGAGTCAAAAAGCAGAAAAATGTCAAAAAAAGCAAAACATCTGTATACGGAAAAATACTTTTAACTGTAGTAACAATTTAATTGCTAGATTCTTACTGTAGAGAGAGTATTTATATATTCTCATGCAAGAAAACCCTGTTCACTGCTTAAACCAATTGAAATAAAGCTTAATTTATAAAGACAGAGCACTCAAAAGCTTTTTCTAATTTTGTTTTCAAAAATACATGTGACCCAGACATGTGACCCTGTTAACAGTACGATGCTGTGCTATGTACATCAGACAAGCTTCTTATATTCTAGACACCTGCAAAGTGATGCAGAATTAGGAGCACTTTAACCAGAGTGTAACTTTATGTAGAGCCTGCCAAGGTACCAGACTTGAATTATGCATCTTAAATGAGAAAACTGATCCATAATTCAAAAAGAGAGTTCACAAAACAATTTATTCAGGAGATAGCTATGGGAATAACAAATTAGAGAATAATAGGAATATGCATTAGAAAATTGAGAGCTGGCTCAAACTTACAGTTATTTCAGTGATGTGATTAACAGCGGTCACATATTAAAGCAGTTTTTCCTCAAGTAATTTCTATTCCTGTATGTTAAGATGAATGTTTCGTAAACATACCCACTCTATTTAGTTTTTCTTATTCAAGCTGTTATATGCAAAAGAAAATGAATGGAATTCTTTTTTTTAAAAAACACAAGTCAGTTTTACTTCTCATACATTTTACAAAAGAGGGCTTGCCAAACGTGAACTGGAAAGGATCAGGAGAAATGAAAATTAGGTTCAGCTAGTTCCTTAGAGAAATGTAAAAAAAAAAAAAACAGTTTTTATGTATAATTTAAAGAATATATTTGATCTCTTACATTTCAGAAACTCCTTGGCACCAGAATATGCCTAATAGCAAATGAATATATTTCAGAGAAAAGGGGGCACCTTTAATGTGACATTCTCATGTATTTTTGCATTTTTGTTGACTTCTGTACATAGCGCTCCCTGTATAAATACGTGGTGACCATTGCAAGGCATGCATTTATAGGCAAAATATCATTTTAACACGTATTGTCACAAATGATAACCATTCTGTATTACAGATATTAAGGCAACATCTAAAAGCTTTCTGGTAAACATTTAAATCAGTGACAAAAATAAATGTTGACAATAAGAAATAACAAAAAAATGAAAAATGTAGCTGGAAGCACAAGACACTTGAGGCTTAACACAATACTGTCATATTTGATTCTGTCTGTTCCTCCGCTATTTGAAGTTCACAGAAATGCAGAGCGTTTGATAGGACAGGAAAATGTGAAAATAAAGCACATCATCTAATTATTACTCTTACACAAAGACACATGCAAGCTAACAATACAAGATTACTACACAACAAGTATTTATTTTACATTTAATGGTAAAAGAATACACCTTTTTTTTACAGTTATTTTTTGCAAGCTCTAAATCTTCATCCGCATGTCGGTGTAGATATCAGAATGCAGGTCACAAGATGTAATTCCACCTTGATTCTCTCTCTTGATCTACCATCAAAAGATCAAAATGTATGGAATATGAGAAGATAAAAGCTGTGCCCATTTCTAAGAAGCAATCAATTACCAGTTAATTGAGGAGGATATTATTCAGAGAACTCTTCCTGGTTTTCTACTTAGTTTTATAAGGGAGCAATGGCAAAAAAGTAACGGCTTCATTTCACATTTGTTAGTGTTATTACAACATGGTTGCATTTAGCTTGTGAGTATTGAGCAAGAGTATATGGCATTACTACAAAAAGGGAAAAATATAGTGAATAAAGTACCCCCTTTTGTAAAATATAAGGATATTATAAGTTACCGAGGAGTTTCATGACCATATAAAAACACGAGGCCGAAGGCCGAGTGTTTTTATACAGGTCATGGAATTCTGAGGTAACTTCTAATATCCTCATATTTTACAACTGGGGGTACTTTATTTATTATAATACACAAGTTTCAGTGAGTCATGTGACAGAAATGACATCAGAACTCACTGTTTATAACTGATGATATCAGAACTCACCATTTATAAGGATATAATTTACAGGATATTCATGGCTTTTGTGTATTATATGTATATTAACTTCAAAATGACACCCCAAAACAAACTTTGTCATTTGAATCTGGTATTGTTTATAGAATCCTGTGGAAACAATAATAAGAAAGCTATGCTTAATTTAAATTGTAAAACCTATTTTCTTCAAAATGACCCAATATGCCATTCTTGCTAAATTCTCCACCATTCTCTCAGTTGAAAACTACAGAACTTATTTGCCAATGGCAGTTATTAGTGCTTTAGTATCTATTGGGGACAAACTCACACCCATTTGTGCACAATAAACCAACTGTGTGTACCTAGTGAAGTGCAATAACGGCAAGAAAATATGGTATTTGCACCTACTTTTCATATTTATCATATTGTTACTGTAAATGATATGCCCAATCAATCACCTTGGACCCAAGGCTGGTGCCAGTCTTTGCTGAAAAACACAAAAGTCTCATGTAGCAATTTGGTATGCCCTTTATAGTAACAATATCATTTTAGGGCTTGAGAACACTGGCATGGGGTTCAAGGTTAGTGATTGTATTTATTGAAGGATTCCTTTAAAACTGCCACCCACTTGTAAATTACAGTTATAAAGATTGGAACTGTTGACTTGACAAATGGCCAAAGTAGTGCCAAAACTTTTCCATGCTGTATACTGACAAGCCAATAAATGTGATTGCAGATTTGCACAACTAGAGTGACAATTCTTTGCAATTGATGACATTTGGCTGTGGATTATCCTGATTCTGCTGGCACAGCAAAGGATATTTTCCTACACTGGTTGAGCACTTCACTCCCATATTTCTTACCTTTATGTCAAATCTATATAAAATATTATCTCAGCTCCCTACAGATTTGGTGAAAGTTTAAAGCAAAAGTTTACAGGTGCAACTCTTTGGGGCAGATTTATCAAGGGTTGAATTTCGAGTTTGAAAAACGTTGAAATTCATATTCAAAACGACAACCGAAATTAAATCAAAGATTTTTTGGCCAAATAGGTCAGTTTCCGATTGAATAGATCCATTTTTCAATCGAATTCGAATCATACAAAGTAATACCATATTCGAATTGTAGGATGCAAAGTTTTTCAGTCCATTGACTCCAATTTGGTTCTAGGAGATCCCCCATAGGTTAAACCAGCAAATCATCAGGTTTTAGATGGCCAATGATCGAAGTCGAATTTCTAAAAAGACAGTACATGATAAATTTCAAAATTAGAATTTTCAATTTTTTTTCAAAATTCAAATTTTGACTATTCCCTAGTTGACGTACACAAAAATTAGCTCAAAATTAGAATTTTCTAAATTTGGATTTTCACTTCGACCTTTGATAAATCTGCCCCTTTGTCTTCTTTATTGAGGCAAGGAGATGTTAGGGGGTGCAAAAGGCAATGTGCAAAATGCAAAAAGTTGATGTAATATGCCTTTTTTTGGCATTTTGTGTAGTGCCTGACTCTTTGTTTTAATTGCTTTATTTCAGTGCATAGAGACATGTGCTCTGGACCCCACAGAAGATTTTTCTCTAGAATTTGAGGTGCAGAGAGCAACCAACCATGAATTGAACTCTTACATTCTGCCCATGGTCTATGTAAATGACGCTTTTGTTTTATGGGTCAGTATCACTTTTAGTGATGGGTGAATAAATTCGGCAGACACGAATTTGCGCCAAATTTCCGGGTTTTTGCTGCAAGCAAAGTAATTTGCAAAACTGAGGCGACAATATACTGGCGAGAAATCCGCTACACCAAAAAATCCACAGCATCAAAAAAAGAATTGTTGTGCGTCAAAATTGTCATACGCATAAAAATTGTTGTGCATCAGAATTATTCTGACGCCCATTGACTTTAAAGCATTTTTTTTCAAATTTACGATGTTTCACAAATTTTCGCTCATCACTAATCACTTTTATTTTGGGTATGACCAAAGTTACATAATGTAAGTGTGCACTAATGGTCTGGTGTTGTAAAGTATTACAGACATCTGGGTAACATTTGGAAGAAATTTAAAATTTAAATCCCAGGGGTTTATGTTTTATGTTTGGCAGTGTTATTTTCTCACAGAAAAGAATAATGAAGGTGTAAAATGACTATTATTATTATTATTAATAACATGTATTTATAATGCACCAACATATTCTGAAGCACTGTACAATAGATGAATCTATACATTAAATTAAAATATAGATTACATAAAATTACTGACCAAACAAGAGGGCTGTGCTTTGTATACAAATTGAATACAAAGAACCAAATCCAAATTAAAATTCTCTTTACCTTTATGTATTGTAATCTTATTATGTGAACATTCCTGTCGCAAAACACCTTAAAAGCAAAGGAAGCTCTGTAGCGCTCTACCTTTTAAATGTCACTGAGATCATAGTGCTTGAATTATTTGCCTCAGAGCATGAAATTCTGTATCCTTTTTTTCATTGTTTCACTTCAATCTAAAACACAAATATTGCTCAAAGTCATGGAAAACAAAAGCGTTCTTTGATGTTCTTTTTCTCTAAACCTCATTGACAGACGAGGTAGAACAGTTCATGTTACCTCTCGTTTCCTTAACTGCTTTTCGACCAGACACAGCACGAATCTGCCCGCTGTGACCCAATGTACATGATCATGGGTACAGGAATAAAATTTCAGGTTGACTTTCTTAGATAACAGCTGTCGAATGTACTGTACTCTTTGTAGACATATGTTTCCTGTTGAAACATAAAATAAATAATATGTTACTATATTTCAAAATCAAGAAGAAAGTCTGTTACCAGTAGGGATGCACCAAATCCACATTTTTGGATTTGGCCGAACCCCCGAATCCTTGGCGAAAGATTCGGCCGAATACCGAACCAAATCCTAATTTGCAAATGCAAATAAGGGGTGGGAAGGGGAAAATTTTTTTTACTTCCTTGTTTTGTGACAAAAAGTCATGTGATTTACCTCCCCGTCCCTAATTTGTATATGCAAATTCGGATCCGGTTCTGCCTGGCAGAAGGATTCGGCCGAATCTGAATCCTGCTGAAAAAGGCCGAATCCTGGCCGAATCCAGAACCGAATCCTGCATTCGGTGCATCTTTAGTTACCAGTATGTTGTTACCATGTCGGGGAATCAACCTACCACAAACTAAACATTAGCTGAAAATTCCATGTTTTCCATATCATTTCTGTGTACAGTAGCTAACAAGCTTTAAATCTATTCATCTCACTACATACACAATAGACATTAAAATAACTCATTTTGTGGTGGGTATCCTTGTGTTGTATGAAGTAAGACAAAAAGTCTTGGCAAATTATGTTAAAAAAAAATGTGTATTGTTTTTGGTAATATGTATTATATGCAGTTTATACAACCTTCCCAAATCCTGGTTTTCCATGTGGAAATTTGCCCTAGACATATGGAATGATATTCACCTGGGAGCAACATATTTTTTTAATTATATTTCTTATGTAGGTCTGGGATCTGTTATCCAGAATGCTCAGGACCTGGGGCTTTCTTAAGAGTTTTTTTTTTGTAATTTGGATCTCCATAGCATAAGTAGATAAATATAATTTAAATATAAATGAATTATATCTTAGTTGGGATTAAGTACTAGGTACTGTTTTATTATTGCAGAGAAAAATTAAATCCTTTTTAAAAATTAGAATTTTTTTTTTTAAAAACCAGGCTATGGGAGATGGTCTTCCCATAATTCATAGCTTTCTGGATAATGCGTTTCTAGATAAAATATCCCATTCCTTTATTATATGGCATTATGAATGTAAGGGGGTTATTTACTAAACTCAGAATGCAAAAAATACGAAAAATCCTTGATTTTTTTTTTTATAAAACCCAGCTTTTAAAAAAATCTAATTTTTCAGAATTTATTAAACCCCAAGGATGGAAAAGTCAAAATCTGAAAACCCGGCATCTCAGACCTGTTGAGGTTGCATATAAGTCAATGGGAGAAGTCCCAATGATTTTTTGATGTGCGCTGGGTTTCGGGCAATACCCCGAAATTTTCGGGTGAAAAATTACATAAAAATCTTGAAAATGGGATGAAAAAGTCCGAAAAAATTCATGATACGAATTTTTCCTGCAAAGCATATTTTCAGGAAAATGTAATACTAAATAAGCATAAAATACCCAAGCGGATTTGATTGGAGTTTGTAGCAGAAAATATTGAGATAAATTTGGACTTTGATAAATAACCCCCTAAGTATACTTTGCAACTAGAAAAGTTTATTCTCCATTTTTCTTTGGTATGATACAGGGTGATAACTAACTGTGGAAGCTGTTAATGGGAATTTTGAAAAGAGAAGCAAGCATCAATAGTATTTCTCGCTGACACTGGGGGTACAGGTTGGCTGGAAAACTAAATACATTTATAATGAATAAATGTCTAAAAACCAAAAAAAAAAAAACAATACAGTGTTCATATATATTATAGTTTCTTGCTTTTGACTATATCCCTTTCTAAAGAAAATAATTGGCTTAAAATGCTATATTTCATCTTAATGCTGCACAGAGGCAGTACATTGCCTCAGAAAATAAAAGGCTGCGGCCATTATCCATTCTTTATAATGGAGGTGATGAGCTGATAAAATGGGGCTGGAAATTTCTGTCTCATTTTTCATTACGTTTTTATGCTGAGTGCGATTAAGTAGTGCATTATATCTTACTACCTGACATCTCTCTGCTTACGAGACATATCATAAACAAATGCTCAGCACTTGTTCCATTAGTACATAGTCATAATCAGTTAGACATTACCTACTCTTAAATAACCAGAAAGACCGGGGGTATAAAATATGGTCTTTCACTACACATCAGACAAGTATGATGACTTATAATTACAGGCTCTTGCCATAAATGGATATTGCCTTTACCTGAATATCTGTATGAAGGCAAAGCACTCCTAATTATGATAAAATAGACATATCAAAAGAAAAAAATGCTTACGTAAAGTGCATTTTGCCTCTAGCTTTTGTAACAGTTCAACGCTTTCTGGTGGGACGATTCTTTTAGTAATGTTTTAGGAAATTCAGTATTTTAGGTTTTTAGCTTTAAGAGAATCTGTTGAGATTCCATTTATGACAATCTATGTCTATTTGTTTTCCCTCTGAGAGCTATGAAATCCATCTGTATGATATATACTGTAATGCTCCAATAAAACATGAACTGTAGACTAAAGTGTAGGTAAATGGAATTATGTTATGATGAGCAAGGCGTGAAACATATAGGAACATCAGAGTATTCAACACACTCACATGGATTCATTTGCTGTGTAGATGTAATCTTGTCAAGGACTCAAGGCTTATTTTTTTGTTTCCAGGATGGGGAGTACAGTAATGTGTCTCTGTAAGGAACATTTCTCATCATAATTAACCACAGTTAATGGAATATGTGAATATTAATTCACCTTCTCCAGACCATTTCTCAGGCTCAACTGGAGAGACTGGTGATGCAACCCCTTCTATGGTGTCTCATTTCATCTCCTTGTGTACACCTTTCATTCCTTAACTCCAAACTCTAAAATTGTATTTTATTAGTACAACTAGATTAAAATGGCCTGCTGGGCACAGCTACTATAATTTATTTATGTGGTTTACTCAGTTAAGTCTGTATTACATTCAAATGAGCAATTTTATCAGCAGCCAGTTAACCTTTTTGCATGTTTTTGCGAGTGTACCCACTGAAAACCAAGACAGACACGGAGATAACATACAAACTGCTTGCAGAAAGTGCCCTGGCTGTAATCAGGGCCAGGCTGAGAGTAAAAGGCAGCCCTGGAAAAATCAAAAATCAAAGCAGCCCACATATAAACATGTGACATTGAGGGCCAGCCCTCCTCCCCAGGTTAAAAAAAACTTTGGTGGCCAGGGTCACCCTATAATTAACCCATTGGTGGTCAGGGCCCCACATAAAAGTAAAAAAAAAAATTAGTGGCCAGGGGTTTAAAAAAAAACCCCATTGGTGTTTAATGGAACTTACCGTTAAAATTTGTCAGGTGGTCTTCTTCCTCTCTGGTGACAGCAGCTCCTTCATTCTCCACTTTTTTTTCGGCTCACTTCGGCCGCTTCTTTTTTGGCTTCTTTTGGGGGCTTCACTTCGTTTCGGCTCCCATTGTCGGCTTCCTATTTGCATCTTTTCGGATGCTCCTTTCAGCTCCCTAAGATGGCACCCTTTGGCTCCCTGTGGTAGCCCACTTCGGCTCCCAACGGCAGCCCTTTAAACATTAAGTGGAGTAGCCCATCGGGCATTTGCACTAATGAGCTTATTGCCAGTCCAGGCCTGGCTGGAATTGAATAAAGGACCCCAGAACTGCAAGGCAGCAATTATTTTTTTGTACAGGTTATAAACACTGTGCCTGCTTTGCCTGGTAATTCCTATACAATTTACTTTCCATATTTTTAAACTGCCTTCCTGTCATTTTTTGGGAATGGACTGTCAGGAGAGCTTTGGGAGAACTAAACAAATAAGAAAGATACTAGGGAAGGATGTTGTTCTACATACATAAACTTTAATCTACATGCAAAAAATTGAACCATAGAACATTATATATTAAGGAGTTTTATGCTTTGCAATTCCAAGTAATCAAACACAAAGGGCGCTTGCTAAATGTAGGGCACTATTCTATTAGCCAAATACAAAGAAATGTATTTATAAAGAAGGTTAAGTGTCCATAAAATGATTATTTTGTTGTACATAGACATTCCTTACAGAGGAAGCAACTTATACATTTCACCACCATTGTTCTTTATATTTTTTGCATTTGAAATGTATGTAAACATTGGACATTCTGACACAAATGTGTCACGGAAAGTAGGGCACTTTGTCAATGTACTGCGTAAAGTTACTGTAGTCATTTAGTTTCACATGTCACATCAGAGTCTTTTACATAGCCTCTGGCTGACAAACAATGGGGCAGCCAAGCATTTACAAAATAAATATATAAAAGCAGAAAAGTACAAAACTAAAATAAATGGCATTTAGAGTTGCTGAACATTTCTTTCTGTGCTTATTCATTTGTAATTGTAACTTCCGTATCTCAAATTTAGGCCAGAGGGACTTTAAAGGAAAACTATACCCCCAAAATGAACACTTAAGCAACAGATAGTTTATATCAAATTGAATGACATATTAAAGAATCTTACCAAACTGGAATATATATTTACATAAATATTGCCCTTTTACATCTCTTGCCTTGAACCACCATTTCGTGACTCTATCTGTGCTGCCTCAGAGATCACCTGACCAGAAATACTACAACACTTAACTGTAACAGGAAGAAGTGAGGAAGCAAAAGGCAGAACTCTGTCTGTTAATTGGCTCATGTGACCTTACATGTGGTTTGTATGTGTGCACAGTGAATCGTACGATCCCAGGGGGCGGCCCTTATTTTTTTAAATGGCAATTTTCTATTTATGATTACCCAATGGCACATACTACTTAAAAAGTATATTATTATGATAATGGTTCATTTACATGAAGCAGGGTTTTACACATGAGCTGTTTTACTCAGTATCTTTTAATAGAGACCTACATTGTTTGGGGGGTATAGTTTTCCTTTAATCAGTAACAGTCATCCCTTGTTAGTAGCACAATTACACATGTCCAGTAAGCAGTAGAGCCTTGCAAGAACTTAGGGACTTTTTCAGCATTAGTTATAAAGCCCATTTGGAAATTTGTCCCCTAGCACTTATTGTAAAGAAAAGTACCAAGACTGGGCCTGGCACTTTTAAGAAGTTTATCTTGTTTGTACAAAAAATATGAAATTGTAAATTAATTGTAACTCGAGGCAGAGTCAGTGCAGCGGAGCTCACAGGCGGCATCTTCTGAATCTTCGGGTCCCTTCGGCAAATTCCGTGGCTTTTGACGCATGTGCGGGACCCGAATATTGCTACAACTGCGCATGCGCCGCTTACTTATTGAAGACACCCGAAGCGGTGAAGATGGCGCCTGTGAGCTTTGCTGCGCTGACTCTGGGGTAATTAAAGACTTAGGGGCATTTACAGGTATTAACACCTGTGTGTGTGTGGGGGGGAGGCAGGGAGGGGGGACTATGTAGAGTAGGGGGTAGGGGTTTTCATTAGTTTGGGGGTTTGTTTCTCCTTTAAGGAAATTTTCTCTTTTGCTCTTCATTTATATACATAAGCTCTGCCACTGCACTGTAACTGTAACACTGTAAAATCCCTATTTTTTTAAGGTTGTAAGGGGCATTTTAGTAGATTATTTTATTAATGCACTTTGTCTGAAATAGTTATGAAAAAACCTACAGTATATGCCAGGTGTTTCTGAACCCATTGTTGGACAAGTACTGGGGGATAAAGTTAATCAAATGGAAAAAGACTGCTGGCTGACTATTTCTGCTTAAAAAGAGTCACGATAATGCCTGCTATAATCAAGGGGAAAAGGATACTATAATAAAGAATCTGTAAATTTTATTCCAAAAATATTCAAGGACATCAAAAGGTGAGGCATGATACCATTAAAAAAGGAAATATAAATCTGCTAACTTGTCAGATATAAAGTAGCAGTTAAGCAGACATCTCTGATCTTGATATCAATGCAAAATACCAAAATGGATGGGTTAAAAGGCCCTACTTTATACAGAACAACAGACTTTGCTATCATGTTACTGGAATAAAGAGCTCCTTTTGAGGTATTCAAAGAGAGACAGAGAGAGAAACTATTTTGGCTGAGAGTTCTTCTACTGCCATATGTGCATCAAATGGATTCAGTCTACAGAGATTTCTTCTACAGTAAGAAGTTTTATAAACATCAACCAGTGAATGAATTTTCATATCAAATAACTTCCAGTGGAGAAAAAGTCTGGGAATAGAGCATAGCAAAGACAGAATATACATTTAAAGGTGAAGGAAATTCCTTTTTACTTGGGGGTGCCAAAAGTTAGGCACCCCCAAGTGATCGCATTTACTTACCTGACACCCTAGGCCGATGCTCCTATCAGGAGAAAACTGCACTGGCCACGGATTCTTCCAGCGATCGTTTTCCTGGTTCTTCTTTCTTCAAATTTCCCAGGGCAGACGAATGCGCAGTAGAACGAAATAGCCGGCTTTTTCGTTAAAGTTCAGCTTTTCTAGTTTGACACCTGAATCGCGAGATTTTTTTTTGTGTTGTCACCCGAAAACCCTGACTTTTTTAGATTATGGTATGACAGCCAGCATAGCCATTGACTTCTACATGACCTCAACAGGTTTTAGTTGGAGTATTTTCGGGGTGTAATAAATCTCTAATAATTTTAGTTTTTTTTCCTCTAAAAATCTGAGTTTTCCCCTTTAAAAACTCTAACAGAAAAATTTAAGGTTTAATAAATAGGCCCCTAAGTCTGCTAAAAATCCTTCAAAGGAGATGTAAAGCTTAACTAAAGAAGTAGCTAGAAATGTTGTACATTATGTTTTGGGCTTCTGTACCGGCCCAAGGCAACCACAGCCATTTAGCAGTGAAAATCTATGTGTCCAAAGATGCCCCAGTAGCTCCCCATCTTCTTTTCTTCTGATTCACTGCACAAGCTCTGTGCTGCTGTCACTTACTGAGCTTAGGTACCCACTCACAATATACAGTACACATAGAATAGAAATGTCAAAATATAAGGCTGATTAATAATTAATACAGATAATTAATACATGGCAGCACAGAAACCAGTGCAACTAGCATCAGAATTTAATAATCAGCCCTGTAGCATCAGTTTATATTACAGACAAACCTCATTTTCTGCTTAATAATTAGTGACGACCCCTAAGCTTAGCTTGTCAACAGCTGCTCAGAGCCCACTGAGGATGTGAGTGTCACAGACACATTTCAAGATGGTGACCCCCTGTGATAAGTTTGAAGTCCTGGATCATTGCTGCTATTGAGAAGTTGAAATTTTAGGCTGGTGCATTAAGTTCAGTATATAAAATATGGCATTTTTAGCCATGTTCATCCGTAGGGTTTAATTCTTCTTTAAACAATTTGGATTGCTGTAGCTCAGGTACCATCAAGGTACAGTTTTATTATTACAGAGAAAATGGAAACCATTTTTATGATTTAAAATGATTTGCTTAAAATGGATTCTATGGGAGATGACCTTCCTCTAATTTAGAAAATGGATCCCATGCCTATACATGAAGCTAGACAAAAGCCACACAAAACTCCTATATGGTATATCTGTACAATTAAGGATTTGTCTGTTCAAATAATGTATTTAAATATAATGTATTAAAGTATCATCATGTGTAGGAGCACCCTACTGCTGCTTGCCTGTATGTATTTATACAAGTATAACTTTGCTAAGACTTTTAAATGCCCAGACTATAATATAGTCTTTATTTTTTTGCATCTGATGAAGCTTTTTGCTAATGTAAAGAAATCTTTGGCAAAAGTGACTTGCAATCACACGACGCATCAACAAATACTATGGAATATATTTATTAAAGGTAGAGTAAGAAATACTCCACAAACTTCTCTAGCAATATATTCCAACCTACACGTTAGTAAGAATGTAATGCATTTATAGTGCATCCTATGCTATAATTTAAGTATGCCATGCTAACAATATCTATTCATTGTATCTAGTAGACAGGGATATGTTCTTAGATAGACACAACAAGGAGAAACTGTTTTAAAAACAATGCACGGTTGTTATGGTGATTCATATATTCTTTTAGGAAACAAGGGCAAAAAAGTCACAAGCATGTGATTTAACTAAAAAGTAGTAAAAGAAAAATGAGACTTTCAATAGCATAAACATTCCCAGGGCCTAATGCATGTTGTTTTTAAGGCCCTGATCTCTTGAACCTTGGGGGGGGGGGATATGATTTCTTTCCCACTATGAAATAAGGTATACCTTACTGGAAAGACCATATTTTTATACTAATATCCATTTCTAATTGTGTTAGGGTGGATGAAATTAATTAAAAAACCTTAAGTGCTTCAAGATATTTGTAAATTATAAAGCAGGTTAGATATACATTGCAACTGAAAGCATAACAAAACATGAGGGCTAATTAAAACTAATATACACAATACTGAATGACAGTTAGGGGGTTATTTACTAAAATCTGAATTTATCTCATAATATTAATAAAAAAAAGTTTGACCAAACTCCCATGCCCATTTTTAGCTTATTATTTATTAATAAAAAACTTGATTCTATTATAACGTGATGTTATAAGTAACAAACCGCAAAGCTTTCCTAAATTTGGGGCTTTCTATGAAATTTATAAAAATCACCTCAGATCTTCCACTTTGAAGCATCTTATCACCCACATATAATTAGGTGTCCAGTTACATCACCCTAAAGTTAAAGGCCAGGGGTCTACTAATTAGTTTAATGCCCAATGTGTATAGGTTTACATAAGAATATGACATGAACGGGCACAAAAATGCATTTTGTGCATACTAATTTGATGGCTTATATCTACACTAATTTATAAACACACCACCAGATTTACATGTTGCAAAAGCTCCAAAAAAGTAAGGCAACACCTGAAAACCATATATTTCTGGAAAGTATGCATTATGACAAATAAAAAGTGTCTTTCTTCACCAAACTACCAAACTGCAAAGATTGCCTAAACTCCGTTTTAATGACATTTCTGAAAATGTATAAATTTGCTGCATTTGTCTCACGCAATGTTTTATATACAGAGTCAAATCACCCTAAATATGAACACCAGAGGTCTATTGAACACTTTGATGGCCAATATGCATAGAGAAGTATGTGGTTATGTATGGACCCCGAATGAAAATAGTGCACATGAATTTTCTCGCCTGCCAACTCAGCTGCTGCAAACAGAACCCCCTGACTGTACAAAGACCCCAGAAAACCATATATTTTTGGAAAGTACACATTCTGACAAATCCAACATGGGAAAATACATCTTTATACAACAATCAACCAAACTGCAATGCTTTCCTAAACACAGCGCTTTTTATGACATTTCTGACAATTGGCTAAAATTGTTGCAATTTGCTGCATTAATCTCATACAATTTTTCTCGACTGCCAACTCAGCTTTTGCAAACAGAGGCCCCTGAGTATTACAGTATGTGTCCTAAGATCCCTTAAATGTACAAAGACCCAAAGAAAACAATATATTTTTGGAAAGTGCACATTCTAATGAATCTAAACTGGGTAAATTTGTCTTTGTACACCGAAATACCAAGCTGCAAAGCTTTTCTAAATATGGAGTTTTTTACGTCATTTTTGAAAATCGCCTACAAATTTAGCAATCTGCCACAATTTATCTCACACAATGTTTACATACAAAGCAAAATCAACCTAAATATGAATGTCAGAAGTGAACTGAACAGTTTGAAGCTCAATATGCATAGATTTATCAAAGTATGTGGTATGTACAGACCCCAAATAAAAAAACGTGCATATGAATTTTCGCGCTTGCCAACTCAGCTGCTGAAATAGAGCCCTCTATCTTGTTATTATGTGCAGTACGACCACCTAACTGTACAAAGACCCCCAAAAAAACATATAATTTTTAAAAATTACACATTCTGATGCATCCAACAAGGGTAAAGATGTCTTTCTACACCAAACTACTAAATTGCAAAGCTTTTCTAAATGTAGAGGTTTTTACGACAGTTCTGAAAATCACCTAAAAACTTGCAATTTAACGCATTTATCTGACACAATGTTTCATAAAATCACCATAAATATGAACGTCAGAGGTCGACTTAACAGTTTGATGCCCATTATGCATAGATTTACCAAAATATGTGGTATGTATGGACTTAAAATGAAAAAGAAGGAGGCCTGGAGGTCTTGCGTAGCAGGAAATGTGTGGGTGGTGCTGTAGGAACAAGGAAGACGGCACAATCCAATCTCGTCTGCTGCTTTGAGGTCGGCCCGGCAACAATTGTGTAGCAGGACCAACATGACAGCCCCCAAAATCATTGCCCAGGGGGCTGTCACTGCTGTATGTGCTTGGCAGGCAAAGAGTTAAGAAGTTGTTAAACTATGAATTCACTTTTAGTATGATGTAGAGAGTGATGTTTTAAGAAAATTTGTTTTCCTTTGTTATTATTTGTGGTTTATGAATGTTTTAGCTTTTTATTGTGAAGATCCCCAGTTTCAAATTTCAGCAATCTTGTTGCTAGGGTCCATTTCTTTTCTAAATGGGGCCAGAAGAAGAAGGCAAATAATTAGAAAACTATAAAAATGGACCAACTGAAAAGTTGCTTAGAATTGGCCAATCTATTTCATGCGCGTGAACCACCCCTTTTAATCTGCCCATTTGTTGTGACCCTCTCCTTTAGGAAACATTGACTTTGACATCCTCCTCCTGCCCCCTGTCCATCAAACTCACCCACACTAGAACAGCAAAAACCAGACCAGATCTCAGTCCTGGACGCTCTACACTGCTTTTTCGATATTTGGTATTCCACCAATAGTCAATTAATGCATTATCATTTCTACTACCAACCAACTGTTATACCATTCTATTAATAAAACAGGCAGGACAGAGAAAATAGAACTCCATTGCCCAACTCATGGCTGGTTCTATGCGTATTTCATAGACTGGGGGCACAGTTACATGTAGCAGGTATGAATCTATTTCTCTTTAAAGCCCTAGTAAGAAATCATCTTTATTAATCAGTACAGTTTTGTAATTAACATAAAAATAGCTTGGGAAAGGGTAAATAAATTCACTAGGGGAATAGACAGGGTAACATTGGGCACACTTGGAAAGGCATGTGATCATAATCATTTCACTTCATAAAAATATTTACAATTAATAAGGAATCAGAAGAAAGTTTATGTCAGAAAATTGGTTGGTTAAAAACTTATTATGAATTGCTAAGGGTCATGAAAACTTAAACAAGTAGTTAAACTTAATGGACATGTTCCCAATGCTATAATTAGTGATGAGGGAAACATTTTGCCAGACAGGAATTTTTTCGAAATTCCATGCTTTTCCATGCTTTACCATCTGCAGATTTTTGTGTAACCAGTACAAAATTTCACCACTAAACATTTTGCGGTGAAAAAAACACGATGTATTCTGCATGGAAAAAGTCACTGCAAAAAAAAAGCATTCAATACTTTTTATTCGATGCATTATGTGAGTTTTTCAGTTTTGATCATTTTTCCACAGTTTCGCAAAATGGGACAGATTCGCTGATCATAGCTGTTAATAATATCTATAATAATAATATCCATCTAATATCCATCTAAAGGCTCCTATAACACATTTCTCAGTCAGGGAAACAGTTTTGCTCTATTTCATATGATCACTACTCCCATGTTTTAAGAGAAGAACATACTGTATTATCATGCAAGGAATATACATTATTTCAGGAATTAATCAGCACATATTTTTCTGCATAATGAAGCTACTGATGTTGTTTTGTTATTAGTATGCTCCAAAAAGAAACAAAAACTTTTTTTTTTATTCTGAGCACAGGTCAGAAATACTCTTCCATTTTGTCTTTGAAAAATATACAGTGCACAGCAGTTCTAGTGTATTTAAGTGCACGTAATTACTTTGAACAACTCTATATAAAGTATTTCTGATATGAATGCAACTTACATCTACAATTTCTACAACTGACAGTTACTTTTGTGATGAGTTGTAATTGCAGCACTTTAAACTATATTCAAATTTGCAGGTAGCTGGAGGAAAAGAAACATTCACTTGTAAGATGATTGAGCACAATATACTGTATAATTTTTTTGTATCATGTGTCCACTTGAGTCTTAATGCTGTAACGCCATGTAGCAAAAGTTTATAGAATAAATGGTATTTTACATATGATTTAGTGGGGGTATGTGCATTATTGTTCTGTCTTTTTGCATGGAATTGTGTCATAAACATAAATATTTTAACAATGCAGGTTGTAAGCTGAGTTTTGTCTAAAGACACATTTTCGTTCTTTGCCTCCCTTACCCTTGCCATCTGCCTTCTGTGCCACTGCATTTTTACCCTTCTGTTGATGTTACAGTAATTATGACAGTAAAGTATTATAATATTATTAGTACATATATGGAATTGCTTATCTGGAAACCAAATATCCTTTGAATTACAGGAAGGCAGTCTCAATTTTCTATTTTTTCTTATTATGAAACAGTACCTTGTACTTGATCCCAACTAACCTGCATGAATTCACATTGGGTCCAAAACAATCCTATTGGGTTTATTTAGTGTTTGCATGATTTTTTTTAGCAGAATGAAGGTATGGGAATCCAAATTATGGAAAGATCCCTTACCTGGATAAACCTGTTATCTGGAAAACCCAGGTCCCAATATTTCTGGATAATAGGTCCCCTATCTGTAGTAGTTAATTGAATTACAACAAATGCCTTTAGAATAACAGATAGATCAATTAGGCAGATATACATACACAGAGACAGATAAATACAGGGCTAGTGATCGGCGAAACGGCACCAGCGTCTCGTTTTTGCCGCCTGTGTCCATTTTTTGGATGCCGGTGTCCGTTGTTTTGGAAGCTGGCGCACATTTACCGGTGTCCATTTTTTTCATGCCAGTTTATTTTCACCAGCGAATTTTCGCGGCAGTTTTGCGAATTTATTCGACAGCAACGAATCACGCGAATTCACCATAAATTCGCCCATCCCTATACAGGGCAAATGGCAAGTACTTGCATTTGTAATAATGTTAGCTTTGTGTGCAGTGGGGTAAGGGTAAATAGAAAATGAAAGCACACATAAACTGCTTTGTGGTCTTACCAACAACTTCAAAGGAGTGTAAATATAGAAGGGTTCATTTACCACTCTAGTCTCGAAATGCGTATAGATTGAGTCTATTAGTGGCACAAGGGCTATCTAATTTGCAGAGCTGAGCAGACTTTAAAATTGAAACTTTTTTAAAACCTGCAAAACATTTGTTAAGTTAAAAACATGAGGCTGGCTGGCTGCTAATTGAGTCGTTTTGCTGAATCTATCTCAGAGTGTGGGTGTGATTGAGTCTGGAAGGGAGATTGTAAAACAAAGTAAGAGCGAAAATAAAGTCCTTGCTAAAAAATGTCAAACTACAGTAGGTGTGTTTTTTTGGTTTTTACTATAATCAGTTTAAAAATCCATTTACAAAGTGTCAAAAAATAATTGCTCGTAGGGGAATGGCAATTTCACAAAAAGTGAATCATGTAATTTAAATCGTATAATTTACATTTCAACTTTTTTTTAAATTTACTGCGACTTTACAATGACTACAAAAAACAATGGAGCCAGCAAGCCAAAAATGATTTATATTTTATTTTCTAAATCTTGACTTAAAAATACATAGGGGTATATTTATTTAAGATTGAAATTAGAGATCGCCACAGTCTTCTAGAGTGATATTCCACCACTCTCCATTAATTTCTATGGGATTTTTAAAAGTTCATCCTTTGATAAATACGCCTTTCAAAATCCAATAGAAATTAATGGAGTGTGGCGGATTTTCACTCTAGAGGACTAGGGCGATCTCTAACTTCACTCTTTGATAAATATACCCCATAGTTGTTTCCTCAATGGTACCTTTGAGAAACTTGCCTTGGATTGTACCAGGTGCAGAGTCAAAAATAACTGCTGAAATGTAATTTAAATCTCATTACATTTCAACAAATTTAAAGGAGAAGGAAAGTAATTTAGCACTTGGGGGGGCTAAATGGCACCCCCAAGTGATTTCTCGCGTCTGCACATGCGCATTAGAGTGAAAAGCCGAACTTTAACTAAAAAGTCTACTGGGCATGCGTCTGCCCTGGGAAATATGAAGAAAAAAGAAGCCGGAAGAGAAGCACTCTGTGGTACTTGCTGGAATAACCCCGGGCCAGTGCAGTTTTCTCCTGATAGGAGCACTGGCCTGGGGGTTCAGGTAAGTAAATACAATCACTTGGGGGTGCCTAACATTTGACACCCCAAGTGGTAAACAACTTTCCTTCTGCTTTAAAAACAAAATTATCAAAAGATAGCTGCTACATTAATTGAATACCAGAATGAAATTGTCACTGAAATAGTCAAATGTGACTGAAATCACATTGATTGCATTTCCAAGACTTTGACAAATATTTCAACAGATAAGAAAACTTTGGTTTTTTACCTTTTTAAATAGAACAAAAAAGATTGTTTAGACTATATTACAGTAAATTGTGGTTTTTACCAGTCCAAATGTGATGGTTTTGATGTTTTCCTCCAACTGTTGAGTAAAAAGGACAGTGTGATTTCTCCCATGAGACAATCTGAGAAACTTGTCTCAAGCTGCCATTCGTAACTTGTCTAATGGTGCCAGTAAAATGTTGACCCTAATAATATGAAGAGATGAATTTCTTTTCTTTTTACATTGTGCACTGTCTAAGTAAAGTGGGTGGGTATGGCAGCAGAAATGTAAGTGCCACCAAATAAAAATGATCAAATATAAAATACTTCCCACAGTACAAATCCCCCCCCCTTTTAATTTCTATAATAAAAACTATGCAGTGGTGTACAGAACATTTTATGTTCTGCAAGCAATATAAACATTTTGTGTTACAGACTTTGAAAATTAAGCTATTTAGATTGTTATATAACATTACTGTGCAGGCCCAGACTGGCAATCTGGCCATTCTGGCAAATGCCCGATGGGACACTCTATGTATTGTTAAGTGGGCCGCCAAAAAGACCCAAAGTGAAGTCTCAGAAAGGAACTGAAGCAAAGCTGCCAAAAAGACCTTAAAGGACATGTAAAGCCTACATTTTCCTACCATGTATATCAATTGGGCACATCTCCCCCAAATGGCATTATTTGTACTGTATATACCCCCTCCATTTGTCAGCGCTATTACATTTCCCTAAAACAAATAGCAGCTTTCACCTGGCGGCCATTTTCACTCTGACACATCATCAGTGCATTTATATATGCAAATAGCATATGCAATGTAAAGTTCATGCAATTGAAGAATGCAGGCTAACAGAGGCAGAATTTACTTAAATGACAAGTCCTGATTGGATTGAGCACTGTAATGGTTACTCTAAACTCAGGAGAGAGGGTTAAAATTTAAAAATAGGATCAGACAGCTAGAGCAGAGTTTCTATGGGAAACAGCAATGCCATCTCTTCATTGGCTGTTAGACTGGAGGGTGTGTTTAGTAATCTGAGTTGAGAAGAACTGAGCATACTCATGAGCCAACAGCCAAAGGAAGTTCCTGAGGGAGGGGGCTGAGTGGGTTAGAGGAGTAGAAGGAATTCTAAGTGATTAAGGGGATGCTGCAGCCTTACTGTTAACCTTTAAATAAACAGAGTGGCAGGTATTTAGAGATTTCAAAGAGGCTCTTCAGTGATTACATTTTTGTGTGGGGGGTTTACATGTCCTTTAAGCCGAAAAAGCCAAAATGAACCAAAGCCAAGACTTCTGAAAAGGCAGTGAAAAGGAACCGAAGAAGAGCAAAGGAAAAGGAGAATGAAGAAGCTGCTGTTGCCAAGGAGGAAGCCTGCTAAATTTTTGGAAGTTAAGTTTCCACTGAACACCAATGTGTTTTTTTCTAATCCCTGCCCACCAAAGTAATTTTTTTTAGTTTTATGGGGAAGAGCCCTGACTACCAATGTTTTTTTTAACTTGTGAGGGGGTTTTGGTCATCAGTGTTGCACATTTTGCCATGGCTGCTTTTTACTCCCAGTCCAACCCTGTTACTGTTGGTAATTGTTGGCTGTGGGGGGACTTACTTATCTGCTAGGGATTACTGAAAAAAATGACATGTGTCAAAACAATTTTGATGCACGTCAAAAATTTTTTGATGCCCATAGACTTTAAAGGAATTGTTCAGTGTAAAAATAAAAACTGGGTAAATAGATAGGCTGTGCAAAATAAAAAATGTTTCTAATATAGTTAGTTAGCCAAATATGTAATGTATAAAGGCTGGAGTGACTGGATGTCTAACATAACAGAACATAGCCCAACCTCCTGCTTTTTAGCTCTCTTGGTTTCTACTGACTGGTTACCAGGCACTAACCAATCAGAGACTTGAAGGGGGGGCCACATGGGTCATATCTGTTGCTTTTGAATCTGAGCTGAATGCTGAGGATCAATTACAAACTCACTGAGCAGATATGTACCATGTGGCCCCCCTTCAAGTCGCTGACTAACTCAGGGTTATAGAGCTGAAAAGCAGGAAGTAGTGTTCTGGTTATTTTATTAGACATCCAGTCACTCCAGTCTTTATACATTACATTTTTGGCTAACTAACTATATTAGGAACATTTTTTATTTTGCACAGCCTATCTATTTACACAGTTTTTATTTTCACATTGAACTATTCCTTTAATGCATTTTGGGGAATTTTTCACTGAAGCAAAACAGGTTAGATTCACACATCACTATTATATACCATTAAAAACCCATCAAGAGTATCTAAACATCCTGCTTATTAAAAGGAAGTTAAATAAAAACTGCATTCCATTTTAATAATATGTCAAACCAATTCTCAAAACATTATAACTTGCTCTACATCAAAGAAAGGCAGAAACAAAACTAGCAACTTTAAACTAGATCATTGGCTGCCCTCAAAACCCAACTGCAACAAAAATAATTAAACCAACCTATTTCTAAACGACAAGCTTGTTCCATGTGTAAGTTGATATGACTTACCTGTGTAACAGACTCTGGCCTAGCCTTAAAACAATCTACAACAAACAAGGGAAAGTTGTGCTCACCACTATTTTTTATAAACATTAAGCAGGGGTGCAATGAGGCTGTGACCACAGAATTCATACAAACAAATATGAGAGGTCCTTTGCACTCAATATATTAAGGACATTGCGACATTTTGTGCCTTGAGCTACTAAAAATGCCTTATCCTTTAAACAAAACAAGGATTATTTGTCCATATATTGCAATATATTTAAGATGGCCAACTACGTCAAAGTCATCCCATATCTGGCCAGTCCTACACTCAATTTTCATCTGATTCATTAAGAATTCAATTGCTTCATTATACATTTTACACAGGGACTAAGTTTTACCTGCAACTTACTTGCTGCTTTCAATGTTAAAATCCCAAATAATCTACATCACTTTAAACTTTGTGTAGACCTGTGTGTGACATTTACACATGGTTAAATTCTGTACAGAAAGGATAACAATACAATGTATTTTAATAACCTTACATTTTTCCTCCACATCAATATCCACATCGATATACAATCAATATTGTTGTGCTGAATCTTATTGTGACATGAGAGAACAAACAGTTGCTACACATTTATAAAATACAGATGCAAAATATTATTGAATCATGTGTTTAAAAAAAGTTATTTTAAATTTAACATGGACGTTTGACAATTTATGGTCAATAAGCAGGAATCAAAAAGATGAGATTTTTGCCACAATAAGCAAATTGTGTTCTTCAGTTATGCTCACACTGCAAACAGCTAATAACATTTTCAACCAAATCATTACCGTTTCACTCAGTTCACCAACAATGGCCACTGAGTTGAAAATTACACAAATGGTACAATCTTTCTGCAGTATAACACTAATCTTCACAAAATGCAAGTGGAAAATTACTTCAGCATCAATTGTCTTGGAATCACTAGTCACAAAGTCCATGAGGTTTTCAAAGACGATATTACAATGCATGCGTAAAATCTAGACATCGATTCATGTTCAGAAAAATATACTGGCATACAGTTTCAGAAATAGTTATTAGTGATGGGCAAATTTATTCACCAGGGGCGCCGCCGGCGAACAAATTCTCGAAATTGCAGCGAAAATTCCCCGGTGAAAATTCGCGTCTCCCATTGACTTTAATGGGCATCAGAATTGTCACCAGCATCGGAATTGTCGCCAGCGTCAAAATTCATGCTACGCGGGAAATTCAAATAAAATTTTGGCGAAGCGAAACGGGAGAAATTCACCCATCACTAGTTATTATTAAATGCAATCAGGTATAGGTTTTATTTTAAAAAGCACTGGGAAAACTGCTAGTTCAAGGACGAAAACTAGTTTATTTTATATATTAAACAAGGTGTGTCTAGAGTATAAGTCAGATTTTCGAGATTTATCATACTTTGGCCCTTTAAGAACCTGAATTTGACTATTCGCTGCCCAAAACCTGCTGAATTTCTGTTTAAGTCAATGGGAGACGTCCAGGGATCAATTTGGAGTTGTTTTCAGCCTTCCTGACATTCAAGTTTTTTTTTTGGAGAAAAAACTCGAATCGAGTTTTTAAAATTTGAAACAAATTTGATTCAAGTTTTCGGGTCAATCCTATTCACCCGAGCTTAAAAAATTAGATTTTTATAATAAAGTTCAATTGATCAAATTTCAAGTTCAAGGGAGTTTATGGGAGTTTTAAAAAAAACTCACATGAATTCGAAATTCGACCCATGATAAATGTGCCTCTTCATGTAATTACCTCTCCTTAAAAGAAAAGAATGATCAGTAAATCAGTAATAATATCCCCCTAAATTGCACCAAGTCTTGTGCAGTTGAAAAGTAAAAACAAACACATAGCATGAAACAATTTAACAGCAGAGGTTAAAATCCACTCATCCTCCATTCAGTCACACTTTCAATAAATAGAATCCACAATGATATGCAACAGTCATGCATTAATGATGCAGGTTGGTCGCTCTAAATGATGAACCAGGCATATGAACTGTTGTAAGGATACTGTTCATTGGGTGGAACAAGCTGTGTTTTTTTGGGATTAACTCCTTGGATATTTGTTCTCATTATTTCTTTCTGAGAAAAGACAATGAAAAAAAGGACCTCTGTACTCAACCCATTGGGGCACATTTACTAAAGGGCGAAGTGACTTTGTCAGTGTGACGTCATTTCGTTACTTCACCGATTTACTAACGGACGCAGGCATCAATTCGCTAGTGAAAGAAACACACGTTAGCGATCATTCGCACTCTATCGCCAGAAGAATTTTCGCTCAGACGAAGTGACGTAACTCCACAAATATAGTAAGATGCAGATTTTACTGAACGTTACCTCTTGCGCCAGACTTGCCTTCGCCAGCTCAGACCAGGCGAAGTGCAATCGAGTGCAAAGGACTTCCTCAATTTTTAGGGCAAATTTTTTCTAAGTCCCAAAAAACGCTGACGTTTCTGAGTGATAGCCTGCAACGGTCCATAATATATTTTTTTGGGTAACTGGGTTCCCCCCTCCAATTTCTAACATATGGAACATAAACTATACACTGGGCTAATGTGTACAGCATTATAACAATTATTATTTTATTTATTAAGGTTCCCTGGACTTGTATAGTGTAATGTATTTGCTGCAACATATACGTCTATGTAACTTTATCATTTTCAGGCGTATGCAAATTAGGCAATGCTAGCGCATCTTCACTTTGATTGCCGATGTAACGTTAGCAAAAATTCACCAGCATTCAGCGCCTTGGACGAAACTTCGCACTTTAGTGAATTGGAGTAGTCGGAGAGAATTTACTCCTGGCGAAGTGTTGCGATGGCAGCAAAGCCATCACTGCCAAGTTTTTGCCACTTAGTAAATTTACCCCATTATCAATATATAAAAATGCCCTCCCCTTTAAACAAAACAGCTTCAAGCCTATTCAGCTGCAGTCAGGTGATTTCAGTGATGGCCAATAAAAGGGCTACCATGTTTGCGAGTTTTAACCTTGAAAGCAGCAAATAGTTGCAGGTAAAACTTAGTCCCTGTGTAAAATGTAAAATGAAGCTGTAGAATTCTTAATGAATCAGATGAAGGGGAGGGTATTTTTAGTAGCACAAAATGTTTTAATGTTAGTGAGGAGTCAATATGTCACTGAAAAATTTGTGAAATGTCGAAAAAATTTGCGAAACACATTGAAATCAATAAGCATAATATTTTACATACATTTCCTAGTGGAAAAATCTTATTTAAGAAAGCTTTTTTTGAACCTAAATTAGCATGTTACTATGGCAAATCCTTCGAAATAATCTAACAGTGCTTGAAAGCATCAGGCCAAAATATTTTGCAATTTAATCTGAAACTTACATTGTAATGGTAGATAGTGTGATAATTATAATAATTATAACACTGCCCACAATCATTGGGGCCTTCTAGAGGGTTATTGCATACCTATTTCTAATCAGAACTTAATTTCAATACAGCAAAATTAGTAAAAGTTAAGAAATTGGATCATATGTATGTTATAGGTCAAAGTGTGTGATCATACCAAAAGTTGTATACTTCTGACATATTGGACATATTATTTACAATAGAGTGCACTAGGTACTAGACAATATTACAGATGATATGCAACACTGGAGTTTAATAAGTACTGGGTGCAACAAAATAAAAGAGAAGACCCATGGGAACATGTTTTACAAACTGTACATGGGAAAAATAAAGTATGTTGTCATGAAATAAATACATCTTACAATTCTCTCTTTTATTTAAGATGAAATGATTTTACAGCTTTTTGATTGAAAAGGTCATGATCTTTCATTATTATTTTTGGAAGAATAAAGACACTTAGGTGGGTAATTTAGCAATACTATAGTGCTTTGCAACAATAATGGAACAAAATAAACCTCTTGATTGGTAGGAAGTACTAATAAATGTTCAACTGAAAAGCTACACGCTACTTAATAGTGCAGAAAGAATGCTGTTTCAAATGATTATATTGACAATAGAAAACAACCTTACTTTCCAACAAACTCATCATACTGACTGAGAAAGTAACTCTGGGGAAAATTTTGGCGCCAAGCATCTCAAGTCCCCTTCTCTGCACCAGCGTCTTAAACAATGAATATGCCACAGAAATTACACTTTAAGAGAAACAAGAGTACGAATTAGCTTTTTTTTTTTAGTTAGTTTGGTCTGCTCAATTGTGTTCATCTGCATTGTCTGTTTTCATTCCTGGTTGACTATTATCATTCCGCTGACACAAGTCTTTATGCTGACACGCCATATTACTGTTTCATCTCCACCTGCATTCCCCTGTTCTATGTATTTTTTTCCCTGGGCAGGTCTAGCCTGCTATTCAAAAGGCTAGACATTTCTCACAATAGACAGTAGAACATTGATAAATTTTCAAGTTAGCTAGCAGTGCTTATCTCACAGTCAGTGTACCCTCAAAAAGCTGATGACAGCATAATTTCAGTAGGCTGATCTTTTACACCATGTGTCTCTTCAAATGGTTTCATAGATAAAATGATACTAGAAATTCTGTATTGAAAAAAACAGACATGAAATATTCTTGGGTTACAGGATAATATACCTTTTTTTTTTAAAGTAACTCTAGTCTGTTCAAATTTTCCCTCCGTACCCAGGCGTATTTCAATGAGAGGTATTTTGAACGGTGATGGTCCCAGAAAAACATTTGGTAGGGCAGAGAGGTTAAACAGTTGATCACATGCGGCAGCACAGGATACATGGATTACAGCTGATTCAACTACAAAGGGGTTTTTGGGTAAGTTTCTCTTTCTCTATCTAGAATACTATTGTAGAATATTTATATTTCAAAACACCCCAGTAAAGAATGCTCTAACTGTATGTAGTATTTTTAATCACAGTTTACAGCTGATTTTAAATAAAAGGTCAAATGAAAATAACAGTCATAGTTGAAGGTGGACAGTTTTTGATTAGAAGACTTATGACTCGAAAAGCAACGTTTATGTAACAGCATAACAGTGAAGTGCATTACAAGGTGGCTATGCTTGCACAGGCTGACTGTTTGACAGGTCTAATCTATATGCAAGTACACATCTCCAAACTCAAAGATAAACAATCAAAAACGAAAGGATGTTTATAAAGTCGTTGCATTAAACAGCTGTGAATTTACACCTTCATCTTGAAGTGCCTTTTTTTACCTGCTTAAATTAAATTTCAGTCTCTGGTTCTGTTAGATGACTTTAAAGGATTAATTACATGTTTTATTTGATTTCAGCAGAGTAAAACCCCATTAGGCTTAGTAAATTAGACAATTCCCTTTAATTAAATGTTCTTTTTAATTAGCATATGAATGGGTTACACATCCCTGAGAACGTGTTGGGAGGAGGTCATTCAGATTGTGGTCAAGTCTGGCCACACTTGTAATTACCATCTTGACAAAAGAAAATTGACAGTCTGGGATGAATAAATTACTATTTGCCATAACTTAAAATTCCTTCAACTGAAAGCTATTCAACCATCCTACTTAAACAGAAAATAACATGATGGTCTGTCTGATTTGTGTCTAATTGTGGTAATTTGAATGCTTCGGATGAAAAAGTCAGATCGGTATAAGAGCAGTCTTTGGAATGTTAACCGCTCAGGTATTTCTTAAACTGAAATACTATAGCTATGATGAGAGGCTGAATTATTTATCCTATTTAGTAACTTTATTTTTATACAGCAGCTAACATGGAGGTTTACAAATTATATATTTACAAATTACATATTTAAGGTATAACATATTTAGAGATTGAAATCTCCTTTTTTAAAAGGAAGTAGGTTTGAGTAAGTACATTTCGAAATAAAAAGCAGCTTAATATTTCAAACACTTAGGGGCACATTTACTAAGGGTCGAATATCGAGAGTTAATAAACCCTCGAATTCGACCCTCGAAGTAAAATCCTACGAATTCGAAGGATTTACCGCAAATCCTGCGATCGGTCAAAGGAAAAATCGTTAGATCGAACAATAAAATCCTTCGAATCGAACGATTTTAAGCGATCGATCGAAGGATTTTTCTTCAATCAAAGAAAACTTAGAAAAGTGATGGGGGAGGTCCCCATAGGCTAACATTGTACCTCGGTAGGTTTAAACTACCGAAGTATGTAATTGAAGATTTTTTTAAAGAAACAGTACTTTGACCATTGAATGGTCGAATAGTCGAACGATTTTTAGTTTGAATCGTTCGAATCGAAGTCGAAATTGAAGGTCATAGTAGCCTAGTCAGGTCAAAGCACCCAAAAAAATACTTCGAAATTCGAAGTTTTTTTCATTCGAATCCTTCACTCGAGCTTAGTAAATGTGCCCCTTACTGTTTATACAGTAGGAACAAGTGTTTTGTTCTAAATCAAGTTTATTGGATCAATATAATATTCATAGATATAACCACAAGATGACTTAAGTGTTTACAGTGCTTTCCAATATATTGTAATTATTGTACAGGGGCAGATTAGTCATTCTAGAATGGAAAATAACTCATCTGAATCTGGATTAATGATTTGGGGGGAGTTAGAGCTCAGTGTTCTGCACTAACAAAGCATAACATAGAATAATGAAAATTATGATGAATGAGCACAAAGATCTGCTTTGATAAATTAGTAAATTCTTAGCCACTTTTTTAACTCTCAGGAATGTGTTAATAGCTATGCTAAATTTCAGACTTCTTAAAGATCCTTAGGAACTTCCCAGTTTGTACAAATCTGCCCATTACAATATTTAATGTCTTAGTAATAGTTCTGAGATCTGCTGGAGGAAAAATGTTTTCCATTGCTATATACAGTATGTGTTTTAATTTAATAAATGTTGAGTAAATATAGGTATATGATTTGTGCAAATATACATTATTAAATTAATCTATGGAATGATTTGTACCGTGTTCTATGTTAGATCCAATGATACATGGTAAATACAAGGGCACAAATATTTACTGAAACTATTGAAATGATTTTTTACAAACACCTGTCAAAGAACATTTGTGTGAAGACTGGTATTATATATTTGGTAGCCCTTCTTGCTGTTTAGCATGCTACTATATAATACATAAATATAATAATCTGGTTAACAGTGTTATTTCAAGCAATTTGCAACAGAAATACTGATACAACATTTGTCATACTGTGAATAGGCAATATAAAAAGAAAATATATTATATAAGTAACTGTAAATATATGTTGCACATGTCACATTTAATAACATTGGTGTTGGATTGCACCACTGAAGTTACACAGAGCCACCAAGCAGAGACAGACTGATCACAACTAATTGCTGATTTGCTGCTATGAATGTAAAATATACCTAAAGATATGTCAGGTACATACAGGTACATATTTATTTATAATTTACAAGAGCAATGTATATCCTGTAAAATGTGTCTTTATAAATGGTAATGTCAACAATTCTGCATTATAATTGTACAGGTATTGGACCTGTTATCCAGAATGCTCTGGCCTTAGGAATTTATGAAAAAGGGGTCTTTCTATAATTTGGATCTCCATACCTCATCTGCTTAAGAATCAATTAAAAATCAATTAAACCCACTATGATTGTTTTTGGCTCCAATACAGATTAATTATATTTTAGTTGGGATCAAGTGCAAGCCACTGTTTTATCATTACAGAGAAAAAGGAAATCATCTTTTACATTTTGAATGTGATTAAAAGGGAGTCTACAGCAGATGGCAATCCCGTAATTCTGAGCTTTCCGGATAGGAGTTTTCCAGATAATGGTTGTATACCTGTACCTTAGTGATGGGATTAGTGGCATATGGTGCACTAAAACATAGGAAAAAGTATATTAGAAAAAATATTATACCCCTGCTACCTTAGAGTTCCATGGTGATGGAATTCCACAGCAACCTTTACAATATATATATTTACACAATGCACCAAGATGAAATTTCTGAGCTGTGATTGTTTAAGAATAGCTCAGTATTTTAAACAGTGTGAATGTTATTATTCTTGTACCATATGTGATTTATCTAAAAAGCAGAGCCTCAACAGAATTTTTTGTTAACTTCAGTTAGACCCAGGCATAGAGATTTCAACAAACCAGCATTGGAAAATCAAATTCACCTTGGTTTTTTGAAAAACTTGCCTTAGGCTGCAGCAGCCCTGAAGTTAAACAAAACTGCTTCTGGTAACTTCAAGAGATGAAATTCTATTTTTTAAATCACATCAGGCTCTTACAACATCCATAGTCCCATTCTGATACAAGAAAACTGGGCAATCTGGGGGGTGGCATTGGCTGGGCCTAATCAGTGCCAAATCAGCCCTGCTTGGCATGTAATTTATTATATATCACACTTACTAGTCTGAGCACACCTGCCATGTTTAAAAGAGACATATGGATGTGGTGATGTGTTTATGTTTGTGTAATACCCTGGGTGAGGCATTCCTCTGGATACTGAAAAGCTAAAGCTTACAAATAAACGCAGCGCATCATAATTATAATCACTTTAAATCAAAAACTCACCAATTAACAATCAACCAACCAAAAATAGAATGAGAATCTTGCACTGCAACAATGTCAATGTGCCTGAAGACAATATGTTGAGTTAACTAGCATTTTCTTGAAAACAATTTACCTGAAATTAAAAAAAGGTTATTGTTATGTTTATACATGTCGGATGTATAATCACATCATTCAATTTACTTTCTGCGCTATCTTTAAAACATTCTTGCCACAATGGTCAGACATTCTGTCTGAAACTAATTAGCTACATGATTGCAGAATTTTGAGCTATTAACGGGGTTAATTAGCAGAGTAATTGAGGTACAAAGGAAAGGTTAAAAAAAAACCCTGTATTTTGTATATCTTTAGGAAAACTCAATATATTACAGAATAAATAGACACATAAGAATTATTTAAAAAATAAAATTTAGACCACAGAATTTCTTTACTTACTGCCTCAAAGTTGATAGGTTAGATATGCTATAAGAACAACCCATACTGTATATGGAATATATCTATCATTATCTATCAATCATTATCTATCAATCATTATCGATCTATCGATCCATCTATCCATCTATTAAATGCAGTGATGCAGTGGACAATGCCCTTTAAATCTGCTAGCTGCCCAAACTATGTACATATGTAAGAGTCACACCATATAATGATGAACTGTTTAACACACTGTACTTAATTATGCAGTTAATAAAACAATAAAAATATTATACAATAATGAACTGTAGTGATAAATGGAAACATATTATACTGAACTGAAGGCTTTGTATATTAGCAATGAAAAGCAATATCAATAGTATTATTATTATTATTATTAAAATATTATAATAAGTGGCAGTAACATATTACTCATGATTAAGCTGCAGTGAAACAGTTTTGAAATAATGAATAATGAAATTGCAGTAAAACGATATTAAATTATTGATGAACTGCAGTGATATATTTATATATTTATATCACGGAAAAAGTCCAGCACTCACAGGATTTGTAAAAAATCAAACAACTACTATACATATATATATATACAAATATATATATATATATATATATATATATATATATATATATATATATACACACACACATATATATATATACATATATATATATATATATATATATATATATATTACGGTAGAGGCAGGCTGCACACCTCGAAAAAATTCACAACCTGGGTGCTCTAGTCAGGAAGATAAATACAAACAGTCTATATTACTGGATTACTAGGAGAAAGGTTCCTGTAGGGAACCGAAACGTCGGATTAATAAACCTGATCACTTTTTTCACAACATCAACTGTTTGAGACTCTATGAAAATCCTGTGAGTGCCAGTAATATAGACTGTATGTATGGATTCTTCTCCCAATGTACACTTAATTTTTGATCCGGTTAAGAGCTCTTCAGGGTACTGAAATTAAATGTACATGATCATTCCTATACTGTTTTCTGCTATGTTACTTTGTTGTTTGGCTGCAGGTTTTGGGTTTAAAAAAAAATTTACCTTTGCTCTAGAGAAATAAAGCCTTTTTTTATTTGCTTTCCATTTTTTATTTTTCACCATTATTACAAAATATAAGTTTAAAGTTGAATGTCCCTGTCTCTGGTTTTTCAGTCTGGCAGCTCAGTAATTCAGGTGCAGGCGCTAAACAGTTACAATTTTGTAACATTGAGTTGATACATTTCGCTCCAGCATCTCTGGAGTATTAGCAAATATTGTATCAATTCTAACAGCTGCCTTTAATGAAACTCAGGGATTCTGCTCAGCAGGGATAAAAATGTATCAATTTAGAACAGTTAGAGAGTTGGGGCTCCCCCTCCCCCCGAACAGCTTTAGAAAGGTGAAAAATTAGACTTACAAAAACAATCACACATAGAAAATAGAAATTTATTGGAAAAAAGTCTTTATTTCTGGTGAACTATGTGAAACCAACTGAACTAGAAAAGTGTTGGAAGAACAACCCTTTTAAAACAAACAGGACAGAAAACATTGATCTTCAGAGGTTGGACTTCCTTTGGCAAAGACACCATAACACGGGGCCATGAAACATAAAAGAAATACTTAAAGAACCAATGACAGAACATTTCTAAACATTTAAACATTGTTTTTTCTTAAACTGCAATTTTAAAATTGCCAAAAGGGCAGATGAGCAATTGTTATTAATGACATTACTGCATCTGGAAGCAGATGCATCTCTATCAGCTTCAGAGAACATCACACATTTACACCTTTAGGGATGAGAAAGACTTTCTATATAGGTAAAGTAGTTACCTTATTTACTTATATTGATTTTACTCATTATTAAGGAGGCAGATATTACTACAGGTGAATGATGGATAGTCAAGTCATATATCGCCTCCCCTACCTTGTATCTTTGGTATTAATTACCCATTTCCCTTCCAGCTGCTGATATCTAAATGGAACTAAGCCTGATACACTATGAAATGGCACAAACTATAAAATTATCCATCTTTATTTTCTGCTGCTGGTTGAACCTTCAATTGGAAAAACAATTTAATAAACTTAAAGAAAAAACAATTTGCCATTAATGGTTTTTACTAAACTCTTTAACCAACACAGGTGTTCAAGTGCATTTAAGCCAATTTCATTTACTGTATATTCAACTTTCCAGAGGGATAACCCTTTCTCGATAGCTGTGGTTGAATAAAATTGACTAAATGCGTGCGAGTGCCGTCCCTTTTATTACTCATGACAATGCTACATAGTGATGAATAGCAAAACCCAGGAACAAGTGCACCACTAAACCTAGGGATAAACAAATGGTTTTCATGAATAGAATATTTTTAGTAATTTCTTCACTATTAAATTACTGCCTATTTCTAACAATGTAGAATTCATTTTTTAAAGAAAATAGTTTCTACCATTATAAATGTTTAGATTTAAAGTTTTTAAACATATTCGGTACAATTGAGCATGAGCTTATATATAAACAATTTTTGAAGTGATATGATTAAGAATTTCCACTCTGAATGTGCATGCAGATACCCCATAGGGTATTAGTCAAGATAATTAAATCAACACTTCATATGTAGTTCCAAAGTTGTGTCTGCTTAGCTGAGCAGTTTAAAAAAGCTATAGTATTACCTTTTTTGAACACACTTGTCACATAACAGTGCTTCAAAATTCTCGTTAATTTTGCATTTAGTTTAATAGATGAAACATGAAGCACAAGATTTCAAACAGCTCCATTATTAATCCAAGCTGCTTGTATCTTTGGGATAAGCAAGCAAATTTTAATTAAACACATCTAATTTAAATGAATTTTCATGCTTGCTGAACCATCGTTGAAATGCAGAATACATTGCAACCCCACTGCGACGGTTCAAGAGTGTGTAGGGAAATTCAGCTTTGAAAACTTAAAATTGTTTGCCTTTTATTTTCTTTTAAAATTATTAGATAATAAACACTGCACTCACTTTCAAATGTATGCTTGTCATTAACAAAGAAATGTGATCACTTAGTAGTAAAGCATAAAAAAATGTAAAATAGTTTAGAGTGCTTATCCTTTGACACTGCTGAAGTCAGGACTAGGAACATTTGACACTGCTGAAGTCAGGACTAGGAACATTAGCAGAACTCTTTTTTTTCTTTTCATGACAAATAATAGCAGTGCTATTATTTGTATTGAAAAAGAAAGCAGTGTTCAACAGTGTTCTGCTGCTGTTCCCAGTACTCATAGTGCTATTATAGCACGATGAGCACTAGGAACAGCAGCAGAACACTGTTGTGTTGGCCAGCTAGGTGTTTGATATAGAAGCCTCTACTGATGCTTCTCTGCTCAGTTACCTTGCTAATTGTCCACTGTCAGATTTAAACTCGAACCCCTTGCTGCTGTTCAAAATCATGATATTAGGCGGCAGATTTATCAAGGGTCGAATAGTAAATTTGAATTTTCGAATTCACACATTCAAATTGTAAACCTGCTATTTGAATGTAAATTCAAATGTGAGATTTATCACATCTCAACCATGGAAACAGTCCTAATTTGAATATTTGCCACCTTAAAACCTGACGAGTTCATTTACAAGTCAATGGCAGAGATCCATTGAATCATTTGGAAACGTTAATAGCCTTCCTGAAATTCTGGGGGTTTTTTTGGAGAAAAACATGATTCGTAAAACTTTCTATATAGGTAAAGGTTACCTTATTTACTTATATTCATTTTAAGGAGGCAGACATTACTACAGGTGAATGATGGATAGTCAAGTCATACAGTATATCGCCTCCCCTACCTTGTATATTTGGCCTTAGTTACCCATTTCCCTTCCAGCTGCTTAAATCTAAAAGGAACTAAGCCCGATTCACTATGAAATGGCACAAACTATAAAATTTTCCTTCTTTATTTTCTGCTGCTGGTTGAACCTTCAATTGGAAAAACAATTTAATGAACTTAAAGAAAAAACAATTTGCCATTAATGGTTTTTACTAAATTCTTTAACCAACACAGGTATTCAAGTGCATTTAAGCCAATTTCATTTACTGTATATTTAACTTTCCAGAGGGATAACCCTTTCTCGATTGCTGTGGTTCAATAAAATTGACTAAATGCGTGCGAGTGCCGTCCCTTTTATTACTCATGACAATGCTACATAGCGATGAATAGCAAAACCCAGGAACAAGTGCATCACTAAACCTAGGGATAAACACATGTTTTTCATGAATAGAATATTTTTAGTAATTTCTTCACTATTACATTACTGCCTATTTCTAACAATGTAGAATTTGTTTTTTATAGAAAATAGTTTCTACCAATTTATAGATATATATAATATATCTATAATAATAGATTATATATCTATAAACATTCCCATACCCCCAAAGTTCTCCTATATATAGGCATTATACACCTGTATACCTGTACATATTTTTTCAAAATAACCAAAATAAATAGAAATTATCCCTATTTATAATTTGTAAAAAATCCACAATTATTGGTATTACTTTGTTTTCATTTTTACTAACTTCCTTGCAAATAGATGATTTAGTTGAACTAGAAATCTGAGCAGCATGTACATGTTCAATTGACTAAATGAGCAAGGAAGTACAATACAGACACTGGTACAGATATAGAAGTACAAACGACTAAATTCACTTTCTCTAAAGCTTCAAATGTCATGAAATTTATTAAAAGAGACAAATTTAAAAAGTATGAACGGAAATAACGCTAAACAATGCACTAAAAAAATACGAATACCTCTAAAGATGAGTTTTTCAGACAATTCCTAGTGAAAAAATATCCAAAAACCTTTAAACGTCCGAATTGATTTACAGTATAACAGTCCAATAGGATCAGCTCAGCTCCCATTGACTTCTATAGGACCTCGACAACTTTTACCTGGTGAAGTTTTGTATTTGAAGTCTTCGTGGTTTTTATATTTGATAAATCTTGAGTTTTTAGAGTTTTTTTTTAAAAAATAGGAAAACCACGAATTGTTAGAGATTCATGGAAAAAAAATGAAATTTACTGGTTAGTAAATGGGCCCCTTAGACTCAGAGTAATAAGATGTTACATCAAGTTTATAAGCATAAAATTTCTAAGTATATGTATATTTTGACATGTCCAAGATGGGTGCAGCTTGTCCTAAATTCCAACTGACTAGTGCAGAGCAGTACAGACATTAGTCTACCTGTTTTGGGAGGTAATTGCTGTATGTCCTATACAGAATTAATGATGGATTATATTCCAGCTTCATAGTTAAGGTTTGTAAATCCAAACTTTGACTATTGCTTTTTCCTGTAATTCCCCTGACCTATCTGCAGAAAAGATTAAACAGTACTGTCTTGCTTTATGGCAAGGCAAAGGGAAGCATGGGAGGGAATCACAGTTTAATTAAATGATACATTTTCATGGAATATTCTATAGGCTAAAGCTCATCTACTGGGTTTAAAGGAGAAGGAAAGGTTAAAACTAAGTAAGCCTTATCAGAAAGGTCCATCTAAATATACCAGTAAACCCCCAAAGTAATGCTGCTCTGAGTCCCCTGTCAAAAGAAACACTGCATTTCTTTCCTTCTATTGTGTACACATGGGCTTCTGTATCAGACTTCCTGCCTTCACCTTAAACCTCATTGCCCTGGGCGTGAGCATGCTCAGTTTGCTCCTCTTCCCCCGCCCCCTCCCTTCTCTGCTGTAATCTGAGCCCAGAGCAGGGAGAGACTCAGGCAGGAAGTGATGTCACACCACGTTAATACTGCAGCTCCTATTCTAAACAAACAGAGAGTTTCTAGAGCTTTTTACTCAGGTATGGTAAAACATTCTACAGAATAAATATAGCATTCTAGCTTGCACTATTGCGGCTAATCTATTGGCAATAAAATGCCTCCGTAGCTTTCCTTCTCCTTTAAAGCATAGTTATGACATTTGCTAATTAGATGCCAACTACAGATTGATTTTGCCCTCACTGGGGCACATCAATAGTAACGGCTTTCATTTTAGGATATGTAGAGCTTTGAATCAACATTAAAATGCATTTTGAATTGTATGCAATGGTATGCAAAACAGAGGTACTGTAACTGAGAAGGAACCTAGTACCTATAAAACTTTCATGTGGATCCACTTCTCTGGCTCTATATACACTGATCAGAATGTATTTTGGTAATTTGCTGAGTCAGGATTAGGATAATACAGATCATCTTGATTTTTTTTCTGAAACTGTAAATATTTTTTTAAATTGATTATATATATATATATATATATATATATATATACATACATACACACACACACACACACACACACACACACACACACACACACACACACACACACACACACACACACACACACACATAATTTTGCAATTGATCCTCTATAATAATGTAACTGTATTTACTTCTTATTGAAGGAGAGTACAGGGTCATTTACTAAACCACAAAATTATCTGGTCGGGCTTTTTGGGGCAAAAACACGATTTTTTTTGTGGAAAAAAAAACTTGAATTTTTCAAGATTTATTATACCCCAATGCTGCAAAAAGCCAGAATCTTAAAATCCACTATATAAGATCTCTCAAGGTATAAGTCAATGGTAGATGCCCCTACCCCAATTCGAAGTTATCACGGTTTGTGGTGGGTTTAGCCCAATAATCTGATATTTTGGGCAAAACCCCCCAAACAATTGAGTGATTTGGGAAAAAAGTCCTAAAAAAATTACTTGATTTTATAATTTTTTTCCCCAAGCTGATATATTTGTTATTTTATTAATAAATAAAGCAAAATCGGCCAATAATAATAATTCATATGAAGAATAGGAAGACATTTTAAGGTTTGGAAATAATAGCACATAGAAGGTCACTGCCTAGTACCAGACCATATTATTTTATGTGATATTAGTGTATATTTTCAGAAGGATCCTTCTTTTTCTAAAAAGCTGTTTACACTGGAAAAGCATTGCTTGGCATTAGTCACTCAAGTACTTTGTTTATCAAGGAAACACAATGCTTGTTGGTAGTTTAATGCATAAAAGCACACTTTTTCTTTGAATAATATGGCCTCTAATATTTTTATGAGATTTAGGGTAGCTTTCTGTAGCCCCAATGGTTTCATCTAGCTGTTTTCATATATTATTATGCCACTATGTCTGTCAAGCAAGTATGGCAGTGGCACAATTATGGCAAGGGGCCACAAATCACTTTCACGTTTACACTTTTCTTTGTTAGTTTCATTTGCATACTGAGCTTCCCTAAAAAGCTGCATAACCTTTATAACCTTATATTTCCAAATTGTTTCATGGTCAGTGGACTGTTAATATGACTAAAAGCTGAATAGGATAGCATTGTGGCTTTTTTTTTTTAAGAACCAAACATTGTATTCACTGAGCCCAATTCACTTCCACAAAATAGTGATATAAATAGGTTGTTGTGTTATATATTGTTCATGTTTTTAAATTACAGACGTACCAAACTCATGGATGATCATTGGTTGGAACATCTGACTCTGATTACTGCCACAGAAAAGAGATTTTCAAACATTTCAGGCTTAGGCCTATCCACTACAACCCAAGAGTTGCTCATACCTCATGTTACTCCATAACAAGGTTACATACTGTATACATGCAGCTAGCACAAAGATACCTGCACCTGGATTGCACACTGCCTTCCACTTATTTATTTATTGGGAATATTCTTGTGGCCATGTACTTCAGATGCTTTAACCAAGGCATTATGTCTAAAATGATATGTTATATTAATGACCCTAGAATTCAAAACCTAATCCAATTATTTTCCATAAAGATGCAGTTTGAATAATACGTCTTTTAAAATATAAAAAAGCAGTTTTGGTGTGATATTTTAGATATTTTAAACTAATATACACATGAATGTGGTTCAAAATATGAACTTCACAATGATAACAAAAAAGTCATGTCTTGCTTTATTGCAGTATAGTGGAAACTCCTGGACACTATCACTTGTAAAGTCCCACTGTTCTGTAATTCTAATATCTGTTGCTGGGTTAGAACTCTTGACATAACACTTTATGGCTGCTTTGAACAGATAGTTGTCTTGCTCAGCATTTACCAGGATCTGGTTTTCACTGCAAACCCGAACTGCACATCGCAACCTCTTGCTTTCTTGCATGTTATAGATCTGATTTCTGGCTTAGCTGTTTGTTCCTGGATAACTTGTTTGATTCTGTGTCCTGATAATGTTTCTAGTTACAGGCCTGTTTCTTGTCCTGACTCCTGATTGGTTACTGTTTCTTTTCTGGTTTGACTGGAGTTCTGGTTCTTCCTTGTCCTGGAAACTGGCCTGGTTTATTTTTGTCCTTACATTTGATATTTGTTTGTGCTGGTATGACTTGTAGCACTGATTCTAGGTTATTGACTGGCCTGACTATACTTTGAAAAGTTAGCTCTTGTGTCTGTACTGTATTCTTTGTTCTAATTAGAAATTAATCTTCTTCTTCTTCAAGCAATACATTTCTTTGCCTATCCTTTGACTATTTAGGGAACCCTCTCCTGCTCCTCCAGAAATAAATTGGGACAAATTAGGCAAAAAAGAACATTGATCCTGGGTAACTTGAGCACTTTCTGGGGTTAAAATGCCTCCAGCGACATATGTTAATTCACAAAACTCTAAAATAATATCTCCCGAGCTGCCTCAGTGAATACTTTGTTACCTTTGAATGTTTGGATTAATTTAATTATAAAATTGTTTCAGTTTTGTTCACATCTAACATAAAATGTTCCTTTGCAAAACATTGTACATATTTTATTGTGTATGGTTATAATCAGGAAAAGATAAATGATGTAACCTCAATGCATAGTAACTCCATAAATATTCTACTTATAAATTGTGTATTAATAAACAGGCAAAGGTTATAAAATATCTGGGTAGGAAAAAGCAAAACGATATAGGTCATGCATCGTTGACATTTAAATTCTACTTTTCCTGATCTCTAGTTTGTTTAAAATGTGATCATTATGTCTTTTATGTCACCCCAAAATGCCTCCTCTGCAAATGCTGGACTGTGCAATTTTCTACTTGAGTGCTCTCTCTGTTTTTATCTACTTTACCAATTTCAATGTCCTTTGGTTTATATATTTCACAAGTTGTTACTGTGCGTGGAATGTTTCTTTAAGTCATTTCTCAGGCTTGCTGCCAGCAGCAGAATTTTAACTTGCCCCAACATTTATCTGATGTTAGAAACATTTCAGTAAAACAATGTGTTTGTTACAAAACTTTTTTCTTCCAGTATACTTAATTTTTCCTTTATAATGTGTTTATTGTCTCGCACACAAATTGTTTTATCCTAACAATGCAATGGAAAACCATTATTTATACCAATTAAGTGAAAAAGGGCCACAGCACGCCAGATATTTGGCACTTCAGGTAGTGGTAATACAAATGGCTTCTTCTCACTATAGAACAGCTCTAACTATGAATGAGAGGCACTGTGAGTTTGAAGTTCCCCTGCAAACTATTAGAATTTTTTCAACAATAGTTTTAGGTGCAGGGCAACATTCTTCTGCTCTCTGCACCTCACTCAGTTTAAAAAAATAATATTGTCAAAGTTAGAGGACTTGTAGGGGCTACGTCAATGTGGATTATGTCCATTTTGCACTTGCACCCTGCCTTGCACATAGTAGATGACCAGGGCTAACATGCTTATACTGATCTTCAAATTAGCATAAAATCAACAGCATTTCTGACATAATTTCAATTTGCAACTAATGTGGAAAGAAAGTTATCAGGATAATTCTGAATAGTAGGAAAGTATGAACTAGGTGATTGCTCTCTTCCAGCAATGGCAAATTACATAAAAGTCCTGCCATATATATTTCATTGAATGGCACTTTTATTCCACCATTTAGCTATTTGTATTCTTGCATTTGAAGAACAATTGTAGCATTAAAAGAAGAACATAGCTCACAAAAGGTCTCACAAACTCAATAAACCCAATAACACACAGCAGCAGACTACTGAAAACTTTAAAGACAGAAATGTTCTGTAAACTTATGATAATACTGATTCTTGTTCTGCAGAATGCTCACTTTCCTCTTGAGGTTCAGGCAGGTCATTCCCTTGTAAGGGAATATTTGCTTCTGTATCATCTGTCCATAACTATCTGCTTTCTGTACACAGTTTTGAATGTTTTACTACTGAAATTTTTTAACTCGAATATACAGGGTCATACATATACATATAAAAGTTCAGTAGTGAAACATTCATTATATATATATATATATATATATATATATATATATATATATATATATATATATATATATATATATATAAAATGAATATTTCACTATAATGAATGTTTCACTACTGAACTACTGTTTTAACTTGAAAATGTGTTGAGATTTTGTTCACTATGCATTTGCTCACCTCCAACAATTAGGGGAGGATTGCTGCATATACAGTATATTACTCTGCTTTTCTTTTCATACTCAGAGAGCGAGAGTGTGATTGGGGTGCATACAACCCATCAGTGTGGCTGATACACTTTGTTTAAATAGGACAATGAAAACAAGGAATTGGAGGCAACCGTAATTTCAGTTTCTTTTGTGCAAAAACTGGAGATACTGAGTAAATCTGCAGACCAGTAAACATTATTTTTCTACTGTAAAAGATAGCTTAATTTCCCCATTTATAAAAGAGCTGTCAACAATATGACATTAAAGAAATTACATGGAAAATAAATACATTATATAAGCAGGTGGCCTATAGCAAATTGTAGTCACAATGAGAGTTAACATGTTTTGTACAGCAAAAGAATATGGGATCAGATGGTTTGCTAAATGAAAAGCACAGTTCTGCTGAATCAGAATTGTACACTTACTGGAATACAATTTTTAATCAAAAAGCTAATTTTCTATAAAACAATAATACGTATGTACTTATGGGTGGAAAGAGCAAGAGAAACAAAGAAGAACTTTGTGGGCTAATAATAGGATTAAAAATCGACATCTGCGCCTTTTTTAAAACTTAGCAAACGATGACATCTGCAAAATAATATTTATACTTGCTTATCTTTTTATTGTCAATACCGCTAGAGCTGAATAGATTATAAGAAAAAAAAGAAGACTAAACAAAAGGCCATATAATTTAAATCAGTGTTTTTTTAGTATCTACAACTGAAGAGATATTGACAAACCCAATTTCAAAAAACCTGCTGCTCACCCAGGAAGAAGTGGAAAACATATTTGCATTTGTTTGAATGAACAAAGCAGCAAACACGACTAAACCTACAGACTCTTCATTCAGACAACGTATCTGCTGATGAAAAAGCCAGCAAAACACAGTACTCTGTTCAGCAGAAAGTAATATAGATGCACCGGAAATAAATATTTTTTGACTCCTTGTTCGGTACAACTTTGCTTGTAAACATAACACAGTGCTGTGCTAGTCCATAAAAACACTGTCATAAAGGATCAGAAGAAAATAAACCAAATCAGTTTAAGATTTAAGGATAAAAAAAGACTATACAAGAACTTTATGAAAAAGAGCCCAAGAAAGCAAAAAAAAAAAAATTGTAAGAAAAAAATCAGGTAACCATAAAAGGCATGATTCCCTTTTAAAATATTGGTGTGCTTACTAATGATCTCAACAACAGAGACAATATCACAACCAGTTTACTAATCAGGCTAATATATTTGCAGAGCTACCATTTATCTACCAACCCATCTGTGTTCATTAGGGGGCATATTTATCAAGGGTCCAATTTGGAATTGAAAAAACTTCAAAATTCGAATTCAAAAAGACCAACCGTTTTTTTTTGGGTTGAATAGGTCCGTTTTTGATCGAATAGGTCCATATTCGTCCGAATTTGAATCATACGAATCAAAGGAAAAGTGCATTTGATCTAATTCAATTTGAAGTTTTTCCAAAAAAAAACAATTGACTCCAAATAGGTTCTAGGAGGTTCCCCATAGGGTAAAACAGCAATTCGTTAGGTTTTAGATGGCGAATGGTCAAAGTCAAATTTTTAAACAGACAGTACAGTGTACATGATAAATTTCGATATTCAAATTTTCTAATTATTTTCAAATTCAAATTGAATTTGGACAATTCCGTAGTCGAGGTACACAAAAATAGCTCGAAATTTGAATTTTTTTAATTCAAAAATTGACCTCAACCTTTGCTAAATCTGCCCCTAGGTGTGTTGCATCACAAAAACTATACAAAGATGGCAACAAGAAGGCTAGAAGCATGAGGCATTCCTTAACATTTTAGGGGTTTACTTTTATTAAGGAATCTGATTATGTAGGTAAGCTACGAATTTTAATTTCTTAAGTTGGCTTTATGACCTTAATTGGTTTGGTGCTACCTGGCCTCTGGTTGTGAATAAAGGATATGTATAAACTGCATACTACATGGCTGTTGGACAGTCTCTTACAAACTAGTGCATTATGCATGTATTAGTGCTCATTTATCATGTGAATTTCACAAGTTGGGTTTATTAAAAGAACGGGGTAGCAAAACTACAGTAAAGTAAGATTTCTCCATTTCAATCCGACTTAAATTTTACACATAATGCCTTTAAAGGCATTATAATGCTTTATTTTTTTTTAATTTGAAATGCAAATGCAATCCCTGCATATCAGCAGTCCTATAACAGACATAATAAATAATGTGCACTCAAATTTGTCTACAGTAGATCCTTTTTGGGGCTGCACTAAATCTGAAAAAGAATGTTTTGATTGAATCTCATTGCTTTGAATTAAAGATCCCACAGGGAACAAAATATGTTACACTTCCAACCCCCAGAGTGATGGTAACATATATATGAGTATAAGAAAAAAGCAATATTTTAATTTTATTTCATGCTTTCTTACAGTTTCATACTTAACAGTAGTTATAAAGTACCTCTAAGCAGACTTGAGAAATGCTGAAGTGGCTGGCTAGCAAACTGCTTTCCTTATGTTGATTTTGATGACTATTAAAAATCAATACACCTAATACAGTATGTGTATCAGAATCTCTAGGGTGTCTGTGTATCTTTCCTTGCATGTCCCAAAGAGACAGTTATACTAATGAAACTGAGTTCTGGAACAACATTCTAATAGAAAAATATTGATCTGAAGTCACGCATGCTGCGAAGTTCAATAACATAAGGCAATCCTGCTCACTTGGGTGATGAAAACTTAATTGGAAACTTCATTTACTAAGACATGCTGGAACATTCTACTGTAGTGCACTCATGAAACCATATGTCCTGCTCTATAAAGGAGCAAATTTATAGCTTTCTCTTTAAGATTTTTTTTATCTATATTGCCATTCTAATTTCTCTTATGTTTTTTCTAATTGTATTCCCATAACCCCTTATGTTGAACAGTATAAAGGATGAATTCTAGAATTTCTATGGGTTTTCTGGTGTTTTTGGAGGGACCCATAGGTTTAATAGCCCCTACGGCTTAATTTCCCTAGCAGTGCCCCATTTCCTTGTTGCTGGGTTAAAACCTATGTAACAATTTGTACTTATTTACATCCCAGATTCATTGGTCCATAGGTTGAAGACCATATCCTCTTTGGCCTGCAGCTGTTGAGGAGGATGTTCATTGGTCTTGGGATCAACAAGGCCCCAAAAGTGTTAGGCCCTAAAGGGACAATCCCTTTAGAGAAGTCGAGGAACAGGAACCCAGTGAACGAGGTTAGATAGAGTAAAGGAAAGCATTCTCTATAGAGAGTGAATCAGTGAGCAAGAACAGTTTTGAGCTCCACAGGAGGTTAGATGGGAGTAACTCTCCCTCAGGCTTTGCTTGCCTGTAGTGAAGGGACCACAGCACTGGCAAGGGAAACAGGTTATTATTCTATCCCTGTTCCACGTCTATTGTAGGGATCCAGACCACATGAGGTATTTACAACCTGGAAGGTGTATACTTTCAACTGCCCTGCTATTCCTTCAGTGATGCCATCTGTACTGTATCTGCTACAACTGTGATTGTACCTCATATTATTTCAACTACCTCATTGCTGTGAGTATTATCAACCCTGTGGCACTTTATATTGACTAAAGTTTATTTGTTGTTGTTTGCAAAGAACCCCTGGTGTCCATTTTTATATCTTTGGCAGTATGGAAGTGTAACTCAACAACACCCTCACATGCTCCTTCCACCTAGTGAAGACTCATCCTGTTAAAAGAGGGTCCAATGTAGCCCATGCCTTTTTAAGATCAAATAGGGTTACATTTTTATTACGGTTGTAACCCTATCTTGGCCACTCTATATTGGCCACCAGCACAATCCGCAGTGTGAGCACAATAAAGTCTTTTTTACTTGAATACATCCACAGGCAGCTCCTGTTACTGCTTCCAAGTTCTGAACACTCCATGGTTGAGCTGACCAGACTTGGGGCCCCATACCCCCAAATCCTTCCTTGGCCTCTCACTTCCTCAGGCCCTTACATCTTTGCTACAGTCCATGCACTCCCTCTTGGAGTGAAACTATGAAGTAGACTGAGCCTGAGCACATGGTAACTCAGTTTTATGAGGAAATGGCCAAATCAGGAATTTGGCAGGGTACACTGTACATGGACAAAGGATTCACTTCCCCTCCCTTATCCAATGTAGGTCTAACACTTAGGGGCAGATTTACTAAGCTCGAGTGAAGGATTCGAATGAAAAAAACTTCGAATTTCGAAGTGTTTTTTGGGCTACTTCGACCATCGAATGGGCTACTTCGACCTTCGACTACTACTTCGACTTCGAATCGAACGATTCGAACTAAAAATCGTTCGACTATTCGACCATTCGATAGTCGAAGTACTGTCTCTTTAAGAAAAACCGTTCGATTCGAAGGATTTAATCGTTCGATTGTTCGATCGCAGGATTTGCGCTAAATCGTTCGAATTCGATATTCGAAGTCGAACGATTTTAGTTCCTAGTTGAATATCGAGGGTTAATTAACCCTTGATATTCGACCCTTCATACATCTGCCCCTTAGCTGGCCACAGCAGGGGATTTCCAACCATGTGGGTTTTTTCAGACCATTGGGTAACTTAACCCTATGGATTTCTACAAGTATCATAGATATTGTTCACATAAAATGAAAACACAAACTACATTGGGCATTACAAGTAGCAGCCTGTCTACTGTAAGAAAGAAAACTGCTCCACTCATGTTGGTGCCTAATTGAGAATACATTGGTGTCATTTGAATTGTAGAACAACTTACTAGAACTGACTCAGCAGTGCCTCCACCCAACATATCTAGGCATATACAGTTTCAATAAAATGCTACTAAAATTACCCTTTGTTCAGTTTTATAATTGGAGGCTGCAAGTTTAAAACCATTAAGGAGGCTATTTATCAAAGGTCAAGTTTGTGAGGTTTTTTATACCTCGAATAAACTTTTCTTATTTATGAAAAACTGGAATGTAAAAAACTTGAATCAATCCAAACTCGAATACTTAAGTTTTTAAGTATCAATTAAAAAAACTTGAATAGCTCTAATTTATCCCATTTTGATTTAGAACCAACAAAAAAAACCTGTAAATCATGATGGCTAAAAACATCTTCAAATAGTTCAAGGGACCTCTGGCATTAACTTCTACATGACCTCGACAGGTTTTAGCTGGAGTATTTTCAGATTCAAGCTATTTGCAGCTTCAGGCCATAATAAATCTCGAAAAATTTGAGTTTTTTTTAACCCGAAAAGTATGAGTGTTCACTGAATATACTCTGGAAAAAATAAGATTTTGCGCAGAAACACAACACAAAAAATGATAATATATTGGTCTAATTAAGCATTTGGCTTCTTGCCTTTTTCCCGCTGCCTCTTTAGCCGTGCCCAAAATATTTTTCCTGTTCAATATTCTTAAAAGGATTAAAAATTTGGTGGTGGAGTTTTTTCCCATACATTGTTAAGCAAATCCAGCCTTTTCTCCTTTGTAAATGATCATTGTGTTTCAGATTGACATACAGTAACTGTATACAGTGGGATCAATAAATATAATTGATATCTCCAGTAATCTTTGGCACCCACTTCTCTGATTCTGTATCTGTAAATAAAGCATATATTTGCACAAGATTTCTTAAGCAGTCATTTGAGGAATGGGTAATACTCTCACCTAAATGGAACTTAATTTTACTTTTATTGTGATTGCATCAAATTGCATTAAATTTATAAATACTTGATTTGCATCTTAACAGTTGATGTGCATTTTGTGGCTATTTTTCACAAATATGAACACCTATGTATGTTGCTTAGAAGGAGCTGCTTCTGCTGATCAAAACCTAACCTGATGAACTCCCTTGTCACATGCTTGTGTGGGTAACTATGCCACAATTTAAAGAAGAAAACCAGTGCGGGGGGGGGGGATTTTAATGCTATAGAGAAAGCAGACCCCATTGTCCTGGCCAACCTGTTCTCCAGGTTGCTTCCTCTATAGTTAAGCTACTACTTCAATGTATTTATTAGGAGATAAAAGACTAATCACAATGGAAACATTATGACTTTGGAAATGGAATGGATGTACCCTTTCTTCTTCCACTATTCCTCTCATAGGAAAAAGTACCCTTGACAATAAATCACTATAACTCGAATAACTATAGAAAGGCGAAGCATTGATCTATGAACTTTCTGTTAAAATGATTTCTTGTTTATGTTAATATTTTATCCACAGCATAGTCATATGGAACATGTTTATGAGGTTATGAAATAAAAGACAAGTTTGCCCAAGTGCAGCAACCAATTGGCAGGTAGTTTGTACAGGTTATATGTTTAAAAGCAAACATCTTACTGGTCACTGTAGATTACAGCACCTGGGTAAAATTAGTTTTCTTTACATTTGAGGGATAGTGGTGGCAGTACCTATGGCAATGGCCGTTCAGAAATATTTTCCCTAGTGTCATTGCTTGTGGGAAATAAACAAATTCAATCAAAAAATCAATCTACAGTAGTTCTTCCAGGTGATGAATTGTGCTTACACAAATGATAAGAAGGCAACATTTTAAAAAAGTGTGAATTATAAAACTTTCACTGAGCATGCTAGATTACTCAAGGCAAGCATGAGTTAGAAAAAGAAAATCCAACCTTCTAGCTGCCATCTCCACACTGGACTTGGGGTTATTTTTTGTTCCCCAAATGTAATGGACATGTGAAAAGGTGATGAAAAAAATTATTAGTCGTAAGAACAAGGCTTCTCGAATCAGCATTCTACAGAATATTACTCAGTTTAACCACAGAAGTTAAATGTTTGCCATTGTAACTTGCGTTTTATATACAGAGCATTATTTCTCTGTTCTCATTATGTGTCTATATTTATCCATTTTTTTTCTCCATTATTACATTTTCGTAGGCTTGGCCATGGAACCAATATGGTTGTTACTGCTGCTGGCTATTTTCACATTTTCAACTTCAGCACAGTTTAATGGATACAACTGTGATGCCAATCAGCACAGCAGATTTCCTGGTAAGAGATATCACAATCGAATTTCAAATGGCTAAAATGTGTATTGTTCATATTCAGTATATTTTATACTTTTTATAGAAGTGTAACTTAATAGAAAATACATTACTTCAGAGTTTTTAGATCAAACCTTCTCGCTATGTCTATTTCAGCAATTTATACAAAGAAGCAATTTCACGCAAAGTGTTTCATTTACAAAATAGTTTTGCGATGTTACTATTTCAGCCATTTTGGCTTGTTGCAGAATCAAATTTATAAAAATAAAATTTAGACAGATGTCAGTGAAATTAGTTTTTCAAGGAACTTGTAAAAAAAATCAATCACTATATAAATTAATTAACAAGACTCCTTTTAGTTAAAGTTGGGTAATTTGTCTGAACTTCTGAGCTTTGTCATGAAGAGCAAAAATAATTGTAACCCCAAAACCCCCAAATGAATTTGTTGTTAGTATTGATGGCAATCAAATTTGGAAAGATCATCATTTACAAAGACCCCAGACAGAAGTGACAGAGCACTAAAGAGCTCAAAATTGCTCCCTTAGTGTTCATTCAGGGAGCATTTCTTTGCAGGGTCTGGCTGTACTCTGCAGAGCACAACATCAATGGATGCATGGCAGCCCTGTCCATAGCTACAGGTCTCCTCTCAAACACACTCTAACTTGCATGTCTGAATGACAATTGGTAGCTGCAAGAGGGGGGGGTCACCTACATGCATCCCTCTGCCCATTCTTCATTAATACAGTGCTGCCAAATGCAGTCAGTCCTTAATTCATGTAAGAGGCCTCAGGAATCTGTGCTCTGAAACAGATATTAAACACCTGTGACAATATATCTAGCATGGAATACAGGGTGCAAATTTTGCCATTTTTTTGCATTTTGCACCCCTTCTAAATTACACCTAAGAACATAAAATCCTATCCCCCAAAATATTAATATATTAGTTGATCTGTATATGTGATTTTCAGCGGAAAGAGACATCAGCGTCTACTGTGGCGTACAGACAATAACAATGAAGATAAACTTTTGCACGGTTCTGTTTTCTGGATATTCAGAAACAGATCTATCACTGAATGGAAAACACAGAGATGCACATTGCAGAGGCTTCATAAACAACAATACATTTCCCGCAGTAGTTATATTTACCATCAACCTTGGTACATTGGAATCATGTGGAAACAATTTAGTGGTAAGAAATTAACTTTTTTTTTGGTTATTGTAAAATACTGGCAAATCTATTTGTCCCAAAATATGTTTTGATAAATACTGTTGTTGTAGTTTTAAAATGCAGAATGATGTATGTGTCCTCTACATGTGTGTTTGATTTATTACATTTAGTTCTTAGATACATTACAGTATACAGTATAAAGTACTATTTATCACCATGGGTATATTTTAATGATTGTGTGTAAAGAGTGAAATATTGGTTTCTGTAGAATTGCATAATTCAGGCAACCACCATGACCACTTTTTTAATGATGTACTAGAGCATGTTAGTGCAAATATTTTCCAGTGACTAGTGAATGGTGAACCAGTAGTGCACATAAAGGGGTAACTCATGGGCATAAATACCCTTCAATTCTATGCAATTTTATTAGCACAAAAAGCATTGTATGCAGCTGCAATGTGCAAATTGATGCCTGCTTAAGGCAGTTGCCGGGTACAGGACTTCCTTGTGTCTTTTTAGTAACCAAAACAAAGGCCTTACATCCTAATGATTAATAATTATATCATAATGAACTTATGATATAATAATCACTTAAAGTTTTCATCTCAGCAAAAATCTAGCCTACTTTCCTAAATTTTTTGCTATGTAATCTTACAGTTTTATATTATTTTAGGTGATGGTTTGCATTTCTGTTAAAGTAATGTTTTGTATTATTAACAGGTATCTACTGTTCCTGGAGTCAATGCATATGGAATTGCATCAGTGGTACAAATTGGCAACATATCTGGTTATATAGATACACCAGACCCTCCAACAATTATAAGTTATCTTCCTGGACTTCTGTATAAATTTAGTTGCAGTTATCCTCTAGAATACTTAGTAAACAACACTCAGCTTGCTTCGTAAGTATGAAATCCTGGATATATGAAAGTAGTAAACTTTTTTTTTAAATAATCAATGTAAATCAGAATTCCAGTGCATATTTCCTTCAAAAATGACTTTTAAGCAAAAACACTTTTTTTTAACTAGACCCCCTTTCATTCAAGCTGGGTAATATGTCTGAGCCATTGATTTTTGGCATAAAGAGTGAAAAACAATTGCAACCCGCAAACAATTTTGTTGTTAGTTTTGATGGCAAATTATAGAATTTTCTAAATCAGTTTAAAAAAATTGCAGCGCTCCTATTGCATAGTAATAAAACCACCTTTTTCACATTTCTATGTAAAATAAAGGTGGTTTTATTACTATTGACTGATTGAGTTTGATTGATTACTATTGGGTGCTGCAATTTTTTTCAAAGTTGAAGTGGAAGTTATGTGAAGGTGAACACACCACTTTACATGCACCCCTTTAAGGAAAATCTGAAGTGTATAAACTAGAAAACTGTTATGTTTGATCATTTTCTGTATGCCAAGAAAGGGGTTCTGTTTGGAATTCGTATGAATCCAAGCTCTTGTTGTAGAACTTGACTTTCATTGAATATGGAGTATTCAGCCAAACCAAAACTGAACTCTTTTAATGTTGTGTGAAGCTCAACATTGGCAACTGAAAATTGAAGGTGACATTGACAGTTGAAGGTGACAATTTTCTGGTTACAATTAACATTATTTTTTTAATATTCTCAACTCTAAATATGCACTTATGGTTTGGATTCCATTTAGGATTCAGACACAGCTTTTGTGGAGGATTTAGGTAGTGTCGGACTGGCCCACCGGGATACCAGGAAAACTCCCAGTGGGCCCAGGTGTCAGTGGGCCCTCTTGTTTCTAAACATTTGGCCTATTACTTGGTCATTCCCTATTTCTTTATGGGGAAAAATGCTTAATAATCAGAGAAAATTGGAAGTATATATAAAAATCTAGGAGAATAAAGAGGTTGAGTGAGTAAAGGAGGAAAAATAATTTGGAAATGTCTAAAGTTTTCTGGTAGGCTCACGGTTTTAGGTTTTCAGGTGGGCCCATGGTCTAAGGTTTTCTTGTGGGCCCCTGGCAACCCAGTCCAACACTGGATTTAGAATGTGGCCAAATCCAAAAGTCTTGGATCTGATGCATCCCTACAAAAGTCATGTAGATCTGTAAATAGAAAGAAAATAAAGGTCTCTCATTCCAGGTACTGCATTGTGGCCATTTGAGGTGGAAACAGTACAATGTCCTGTAATGTGGTTCTCTACATTACACTTTCTGATAACCATTCTTAAAAGAAAAATAACCCCCCCCCAAAAGAAATAGCCCCATCCTCTACCCTCCAATGTCCCAACTCCATGTTTCCTCCCTGCATAGTCCATTTTTTAAAAGTGTGTCCCTGATTTTCACACTGATCAATCCATGTTGAGTAGTTCAGTGCATTAGTACCTTTAGATCCTCTTCTTCCCTTTGGCGATTTATTGAGCTTTCAGGTGCATAAACAGTAGGCACGAATACCACACTGGCTCCAAATTTGCATATTTGAAAAAAGCTTAGTGTCAGTGGTCCCTATGCAAAGGAATCAGAAGATTCCGAAGATGGCACCCATGAGGTCTGCTGTGCTGACACTTTTTAAAATAATTGACTATAAGGGGAGGAGGCATGGGGGGGCAATGGAGGGTGAAGAATGGGTGCTTTCTCTTTTGGGGAGTTTAGTTCTCCTTTAACACTTTGTTTAACATTGTTAAGTCCTCATGCTCCTTGTGCTCCAAAAGGACCAAATAGGGCACACCATTGTGTGCTATAACATTCAATCTAAACCATGCAATAAATGATAGTGGCCTTTATTGCAAAGACCAAAATGATAGTGTAACTTAAATATTATTTCGGAATAAATGAAAGCATAATAATCTTAAAATCCTTAGTTTAATAATAAGCTCTATTGCCTTAAAATGTACTTTTTATATATAAGAATCAAATAAATAAACAAATTGTGCAAACTGGCTACATTTTTACACACCATACAGTACATAACTTTTTCTTCCTATTAACAAGGTCAATGAACAGTACAAATGGTTCAATTCTCTGAAACAGGAATGTTTTTTATGACAGCAAACAATAAATTGAACATTGAATATGTTTATTTTTTTATATCAAATCAACAGACCACCAGATATGAATATACATTCTTATATATGTCCATTCCAGTGGCATTCATTGCATTGTAAAACAATGTCATTACTAATTTATCATTGTAGATCTGCAGCTGCTATTTCTGTACGAGAAGGCAATGGTACATTTATCAGCACACTGAATTTACTCCTCTACAATGTAAGTAAAAAAGCTTTGATTTGTAGAGAGGCACACGTTGTTACAATATAAGCATAGAAAAAAAATAATGAGTTGTACAAATACAAAACAAACAATGAATGGTAATGTTATATTTTAAAAGAACAAATAGGGATAAATATATTTTTTATCATTATTTCATCATCATTATTATTATTATACATGTTTTCCATATTTAATGTGACATACTAGACAATAGCTCTCTATTTTATGTTTGTTTTGATCAGTCCTACTGCTATACTCCCCAGCAAGCCCTGTTCATATATTAATGTACTCAACATCCCCAAATCAGGCCACAGAGAATGAGCCATGTTCCTTTTTCTTCTCTAGGGTTTAGGATAAACTCCAATCAGGAAAGGTGATTGCCTAATGGGCAACACTGTCTAGTTAGGCAACTTTAGTCTCATCTGAGTGGCTCAGTAACCTGTCAGTCATCCTTGGGGGATCTCCCTGATTCAGAGTGCAAGCTTTGTTTAGCCCACAAATTGTATGTAACAGGGTGCTTCAGCTATATTTACATGAGAACACTTTTTCCCATTAAAGAGTTAAACTACAGTAAAATATAATATATCATTCAGTTCCATCTCATAAGAACATAGTTCATATTTTACTACCTTATCCTAAGAATATCTTTCTGGTTTTTACTGTTTTAAATCTGCATGACATAATTGTCTTTAAAATTCTTATGAACAATAATTGATATCAAGACCATAGTGCTGGCAATGCATTTTCTACTTTCTGGACAGTTCTAGAATCTATGAGCAAAAAAATGAAGGTGTTAAAACCCTTAACAAAGGAAAATGATAATAAATAATCAGTGTTCTATATAACATATACATATGTGTGTCTACTCTACCATGCAAATGAACAATATAGATATGCTCAAGCACACATAAGGGTAAAAAAAATGGGGGAAAACCTAAAGGGTGTGGTTGCTAATTTGTTGACTATATTGCTTTCCTCTGAAAAAACATGTAACTCCATTTTTTTGGCATGCAAAAGAGTAAAAATTAAGCTTTTTTCACTCTAAGTTTTAATTTTACTCTACCATGCGACCACACAATCCACACCAACTTCAAGGGATTGTTGGGGAAAGAAAGAGCATGGTAAATGGTGGATCTTAATAAACCTGTTTTACAAACAGGTTTTAGTATTTATTTATTTCAGAAATTTGTATTTATTTCAACTTTTTCCTGACCACAACCAAAAACCCCTTGGCTCTGTGTAACCTACTCTTCATTTAACTTGATTTACCTATTTAAAAAAAAAAAAAAAGACATCTACAGTTTAGTGGACTTTCCTAATAATAGTGATGGTTCCCTTTTAAATTCAGAATACCATGAACAGATGAACAAGTCAACAATCTATGTACTGTATATATCAAGTATATGAGTCCTATTGTCGTTTGAATTATCTGCTATTCTTCTATGGGCCAAAATGTATGGATTGATAAGAAAATAAGCATAAAACCTACAGATAACTGTTGTATTATTAGGCCTACCTTACAAATAATGCCATTATGATAATTATACAATTAAACAGAGAAGTAACTTTTCAGTGTCACGACATACAAGTTATAATTAAAGGTCTAAACTACAGTATTAAAACATAATTGATACTTTAATTCCATCTCCTAAAAACATATTTCATATTTCACTACCTTCTCGCAAAAATATCTTTCTCGCTTTTACTGCCTTAAATCTGTTTGACAGAATTGTCTTTAAAATTGTTATGAACAGTAATTTCTCTGTATAATCTATACCACTCTAGGATTCAACCTACAGCCAGCAACTGCTAATACCAAGTGCAGGATTGCCACTAAAAACAAAAATCTACGCAGCAGTAAGAGCAACCAACCTTGACGGGCGGTAATGTGAAACTGAATTCAATTGTTCTTGTTTGTTTTTCCATATAACATTGTACAGAAAAGATCCACTACAAATTTCATTTATTAATAGGCCCTAATGTTTGAACATACTTTGAAATGGTTTCTAAGTTATATGGGTATATTTTGTAGATTCCTTTAATTAACTTTACAATAAAATGTAAGTGAATCTATATAAAATCCTAGATAACATTTTGTTGTCAATATATGGCAAACTGGGGGGCATATAGGGACAAGAGATTGGTAGCTTTCTATACAAATTGCATTAATCGTACTGTTGTTGCTGAATAGATGCAATTGAACAAACAAGTTAATTGTACCAAATTAATAAAATAAAAGTGGCAAATAAAATGTTTGCCACTGTCCCAGTCATACAATAATGTTTTGGTAGCTTAAGTGCGCCTACTATTGCTAGATCTTTGGTTAGACCACACAAAAAGTTAAAAACGTGTCTTTTCTTTTCACCAATAATGTTGTGGTTTCCTTTATTACATATTTGTACAGTGGGGCTAAGCCTACAACAATAATTTATATTGATAGGCTGTTTGGTAATTTGTACATTTCAAAGTGGTTTTCAGGATAATTAACTGAAGGAATGACACTCTAGTCGGTAACATGTAAAACACATGGGCCTTATTTTCAAAGTCATTACCAACTGCAAGATACATTTTTTGGATAAACATCAGCCTTTTTTACTCACAATGCAATGTGCATTCCCAGTGTTCCAGCATCCACCCTATTTCCACAGTATTTGTGTTGGTGGTGGTGTTGATTCCAGTGACTCGTGTTAAGTGAATGCTGGTTTACCAGTATGTTCAGGCTGGTGCAACTTTCTGATTTCCCTAGAATCTGTGCATGATATTGTGGATCATACATCATAAAGTTGCTATTCATTCAAGTTGCAAGAAGCATGTAATGGTTTTAAGAACCTTTTGTGAATAGCATCGAAGCAAGTTTTATGTTGTACCGAAACTAAAACTTTTACACTTGCACAGGCACTTACAGTCATTAGCAATGAGTCCTACTAACTTATGTTAAAATGAATTTCTCATGCATAGGCAAGATAATGTACTTATTATTTTAGGAACAACATGAGATAACTTATATATGATCTGTTAAGGCAATGTGCAAAATGCAAAAAGTGTTTGCAATCTGCCATTTTTTTTGGCAGATATTTTTTGCATGCTGCCTTCTTGCCTAAATGAATTTCTGCAGCCACCCCTATAAATACAACAATGCTGAATGCTTCCTCTCACTCCCTAACTTGATTACCATGGCATTTAGACACCTCTAAGGAAGTAAAATATATTTTATTAGTTCTGGCAATGTTCAGAGCAGCCAACCCATAAGGTTGGCCTGTAGGGGAATTCCCCCACAGGAGCCTGTATAAGGAAGTGCAGGAGCTGTGCACTTCCTCATCTTGGCCTTACATTATACACAGGAGATACAAATCCTTGCTAGAAGTAGATAGTTAGGTAGTGGAGTGTAGTAGCACAGTGTAGGAGCTAGTTAGACTGTGTCTGTGTCTAAATAAGGAGTGTATCTGTCGTATACTGCTCCGGTGGCGATTTGCGCCAGACAGGGAAGGGAGCATGTTGGGTCAGTCAGTGGCAGCCTAGTGGGATCATTTTGGCTGGCAGTCTGAAGGGCATTGGTCCCTGGCGGGTTCAAAGAGACTTGCTGTATGAGTGTGTGTGACAGTAGAGATGTCGCGAACTGTTCGCCGGCGAACTTGTTCGCGCGAACATCGGGTGTTTGCGCTCGCCGGAAGTTCGCGAACGTCGCGCGACGTTCGCCATTTTGGGTTCGCCATTGTTGGCGCTTTTTTTTGCCCTCTCACCCCAGACCAGCAGGTACATGGCAGCCAATCAGGAAGCTCTCCCCTGGACCACTCCCCTACCCTATAAAAACCGAAGCCCTGCAGCGTTTTTTCACTCTGCCTGTGTGTGCTGAAGAGATAGTGTAGGGAGAGAGCTGCTGCCTGTTAGTGATTTCAGGGACAGTTGAAAGTTTGCTGGCTAGTAATCGTTTTGATACTGCTCTGTTATTGGAGGGACAGAAGTCTGCAGGGGTTTGAGGGACATTTAAGCTTAGGTAGCTTTGCTGGCTAGTAATCTACCTTCTACTGCAGTGCTCTGTATGTAGCTGCAGTGGGCAGCTGTCCTGCTTCTGATCTCATCTGCTGACTGCTGCAATAACAGTAGTCCTTGTAAGGACTGCTTTTATTTATTTTTTTGTTGTTTTACTACTACTACTACTACTACTATAAGAGCCCAGTGCTATTAGTCTAGCAGTGTTGGGGAGTGGGACTGGTGTGCTAATCTGCTGCTCCTAGTAGTTCAGCAGCACCAACTTTAATTTTTTTTTTTAATATTCATTTTTTTTTATTTTACTTTTTTTTATTTTACTACCGCTGTAGTAGTGTATAAGTTGACCTTTTAGGCATTATTTGCCCTGTAGGCATTATTTGCACACTGTTTTCTTCAACCCGCCATCTAGCTGTGTGACCTTGTTCACATTCTGTCTAAATATCCATAATATTACCGTCTCCAGAAAAAACACCGGAGTGACTTTTTTCAAGCAGCCATAATATATTTTACGTAATCCGTATCCACCGCTGTAGTAGTGTATACGTTGACCTTGTAGGCATTATTTGCACACTGTTTTCTTCAACCCGCCATCTAGCTGTGTGACCTTGTTCACATTCTGTCTAAATATCCATAATATTACCGTCTCCAGAAAAAACACCGGAGTGACTTTTTTCAAGCAGCCATAATATATTTTACGTAATCCGTATCCACCGCTGTAGTAGTGTATACGTTGACCTTGTAGGCATTATTTGCACACTGTTTTCTTCAACCCGCCATCTAGCTGTGTGACCTTGTTCACATTCTGTCTAAATATCCATAATATTACCGTCTCCAGAAAAAACACCGGAGTGACTTTTTTCAAGCAGCCATAATATATTTTACGTAATCCGTATCCACCGCTGTAGTAGTGTATACGTTGACCTTGTAGGCATTATTTGCACACTGTTTTCTTCAACCCGCCATCTAGCTGTGTGACCTTGTTCACATTCTGTCTAAATATCCATAATATTACCGTCTCCAGAAAAAACACCGGAGTGACTTTTTTCAAAGCAGCCATAATATATATTTTACGTAATCCGTATCCACCGCTGTAGTAGTGTATACGTTGACCTTGTAGGCATTATTTGCAACACTGTTTTTCTTCAACCCCGCCATCTAGCTGTGTGAGCTTGTTCACATTTTGTCTAAATATTGATAATATTATCGTCTCTAGAAAACCACTTGAGTTACTTTTTTTTCAAGCAGCATTCATATATTTTACGTAATCCGTATCCACCGCTGTAGTAGTGTATACGTTGACCTTGTAGGCATTATTTGCACACTGTTTTCTTCACCCGCCATCTAGCTGTGTGAGCTTGTTCACATTTTGTCTAAATATTGATAATATTATCGTCTCTAGAAAAACCACTTGAGTTACTTTTTTTCAAGCAGCATTCATATATTTTACGTAATCCGTATCCACCCGCTGTAGTAGTGTATACGTTGACCTTGTAGGCATTATTTGCACACTGTTTTCTTCAACCGCGCCATCTAGCTGTGTGACCTTGTTTCACATTTTGTCTAAATATTGATAATATTATCGTCTCTAGAAAAACCACTTGAGTTACTTTTTTTCAAGCAGCATTCATATATTTTACGTAATCCGTATCCACCGCTGTAGTAGTGTATACGTTGACCTTGTAGGCATTATTTGCACACTGTTTTCTTCAACCCGCCATCTAGCTGTGTGTATTATCGTTTCCAGAAAACCAACTGAGTTTTTGGTTGTTGTTGTTGTTTTTTAAAAATAATGCCAGGCCAAAGGCAGGCCGCCACGCAGAGGCCGTGCTAGGGGCCGTGCTGCTATGCAATCCTGTGGCCTAGCAAATTGCCCAGTTTTAAAAAGCCAATGACCCTGAACTCCCAAAATGCTGAAGAGGTAGTTGACTGGCTTTAACAGCACACACCCCATCCTCTAACCGTTTCTCTAACTTTACCACAACATCCTCCTCATCCTCCACTGCTATGGCCACCCCACGTAACACTTCCTCCACCACCGGTGCCCCTTCTTCACTGGGGTCAGAGGAGTTATTTTCCATGAGTTTCTTGAACTGAGTAATGCGCAACCATTATTGCCAGAAGAAGATGAAGGAGATGAGGACCTTACACCAGATTTAATTCTGGCAGAGAACACGATAGAGATGGACATAATAAGTGATGAGGAGGAGGTCCCCGCTGCTGCTTCCTTCTGTGATGTGTCAGAAGAAATTGATGCATCTGAGGAGAATGATGATGAGGAGATTGATGTTTTTGGGTGCCTAGTAGAAGAGAGCAAGAGGAGGGTAGTTCAGATGGAGAGACGGAGAGTCAGAGAGGCAGTAGGAGAATAAGACTTAGAAGAAGCAGGGAGGACAGCCCGCAGGGATCAGTAGGGCAACAACATGTATCGGCACCTGTGTTCAGCCGGCCAACGCACCCCGCCATTGCCGCCAATGCGCCAACTTCTACTGTTACGCCAGATCGCACACTTCCAAAAAGTCAGCAGTGTGGGATTTTTTTAATGTGTGTGCCTCTGACAAAAGCATTGTAATTTGCAATGAGTGCAGTCAGAAACTGAGCCTTGGTAAGGCCAACAGCCACATAGGTACAACTTCTATGCGAAGGCACATGAGCGGCAAGCACAAAGCACTTTGGGAGCAACACCTCAAAGGCAACAGGCAAACTAAAAGCCACACTCCTTCTGGTCCCAGCATCTTACTGCTCTACCTCTGCTCTCCTTGACCCGTCTGAACCACCCTCCACTCCGCCTTCCACCTTGACCACCTGTTCCCATTCCCAGTCATCTGCCACCAGCCAAGTTTCTGTGAAGGCCATGTTTGAGCGTAAGAAGCCAATGTCTGACTGTCACCCCCTTGCCCGGCGTCTGACAGCTGGCTTGTCTGCACTCTTAGCCCGCCAGCTTTTACCATACCAGCTGGTGGACTCTGAGGCCTTCCGCAAATTTGTAGCAATTGGGACACCGCAGTGGAAGGTACCCAGCCGCAATTTTTTTTCTAAAAAGGGAATACCACACCTGTACCAACATGTGCAGAGCCAAGTTACCGCATCTCTGTCACTTAGTGTTGGGCCAAAGGTCCATATGACTACTGACGCATGGTCCTCCAAGCATGGTCAGGGCAGGTATGTCACCTACACTGCCCACTGGGTGAACTTGGTAATGGCTGGGAAGCAGGGAATGGGTAGCTCAACAACAACAGTGGAGTTGGTGTCACCGCCACGGATTGCACGCGGTTCTGCCACCACCTCTACTCCTCCATCGCTCTCTACCTCGTCTTCTTCTTCTTCTTACTCTGCTGCTGGGTCCTCCTTCTCCTCCTCCACACCTGTGCACCCCCAGCTCCCCTAGGCTATTCGACGTGCCAGGTACGCCGTTGTCACGCTGTCTTGGGGATGACGTGCCTGGAAAGCAAAAACCATACCGGATCTGTACTCCTGTCATCTCTGCAGTCACAGGCCGATCGGTGGCTGACCCCACACCAACTGCAGATCGGAAAAGTGGTGTGTGACAATGGAAGCAATCTGTTGGCAGCGTTGAGACTAGGCAATTTAACACATGTGCCCTGCATGGCACATGTGTTAAATTTAATAGTCCAACGTTTTGTCTCCAAGTACCCAGGATTCCAGGACGTTCTCACCCAGTCCAGAAAGGTGTCGGCCCATTTCAGACGTTCCTACACAGCCATGGCACGCCTTGCTGACATTCAGCAGCGCTACAACATGCCAGTCAGGCGTTTGATTTCTGACAGCCAGACTCGCTGGAATTCAACGCTCCTTATGTTGGAACGTCTGCTGCAACAACAAAGGGCCGTCAACGAGTACCTTTTTGAACTGGGTGGTAGGACTGGATCTGCACAGCTGGGGATTTTTTTCCCCCGTTACTGGGTGCTTATGCGCGATGCCTGCAGGCTCATGCGACCTTTTGAAGAGGTGACAAATATGGTCAGTCGCACCGAAGGCACCATCAGCGACCTAATACCCTTCGCTTTCTTCCTGGAGCGTGCCGTGCGACGAGTGACAGATGAGGCTGTAGACCAGCGTGACGAGGAGCTGGAAGCGCACGATTTCTGGTCGGAATCACCAGAACGAACCCAGGCACCTGCTGCAACGCAGGGAGAGGTGCCAGAAGTGGAGTCAGAGGAGGAAGGTGGCTTTGTGGAGGAGGAGGAGGAGGACCAACAGGAGCAGGCTTCCCAGGGGGCTAGTGGTGACCTTTTGGGGACCCCTGGTCTTGTACGTGGCTGGGGGGAGGAGACCGTGGATGATGCAGTCCTTGATAATGAGGAAGCGGAGATGGATAGCTCTGCATCCAACCTTGTGAGAATGGGGTCTTTCATGCTGTCATGCCTGTTGAAGGACCCCCGTATCAAGAGGCTTAAGGAGAAGGACCTGTACTGGGTCGCAACGCTACTAGACCCTCGGTACAAGCATAAAGTGTCAGAAATGTTACCAACATACCACAAGTCCGAAAAGATGCGGCATTTACAAACCAGCCTGCAAAACATGTTGTACAATGCTTTTAAGGGTGATGTCACTTCAGGAACTCATCAACATTCCAGGGGCAGAGGTGCCAGTAATCCTGCCACGAGCACACCTGCAAGGACAAAGCCCTTTGGCCAGTCTGTAACGTCAGACATGCAAATGTTTTTCTGTCCAAGGCAGCGCCACAACCCTTCTGGATCCACCCTCAAAGAACGCCTCGACCGGCAGGTAGCGGACTACCTGGCATTAACTGCAGATATCGACACTCTGAGGAGCGATGAACCCCTGGACTACTGGGTGTGCAGGCTTGATCTGTGGCCAGAGCTGTCACAATTTGCCATGAACCTCTTGTCTTGCCCAGCCTCAAGTGTGCTCTCAGAAAGGACCTTCAGTGCAGCAGGAGGGATTGTAACTGAGAAGAGAACTCGCCTAGGTCACAAAAGTGTCGATTACCTGACCTTTATTAAAATGAATGAGGGGTGGATCTCGGAGGGTTACTGCACGCCGGAAGACTTGTTCTGACTTCTATGCAGCTGTCCTTCTCTTCAAGCCTCATGACTCCACACACAGCTGTCCTTTAGCGTCCTCCTCCTCCCTCCGCCACCGTTACAAACTAGGGTGCAAACCCTACTGGTTTAATTTTTTCTGGCCTCTGTGCTTCAGTGGCTGCAACCAAAAAAACTGGGCAAACAATGTCTACAAGGTCAACGTATGGCAAAAAATGACTATTTTCAGCATTTATATGGCATATTTTTTCTGGCAACTGTGCTTCAGTGGCTGCGTCCAAAAAAATGCATATTTTCTGCATTTATATGGCATAATTTTTCTGGCCTCTGTGCTTCAGTGGCTGCAACCAAAAAAATGCATATTTTCAGCATTTATATGGCATAATTTTTCTGGCCTCTGTGCTTCAGTGGCTGCAACCAAAAAAATTTATATTTTCAGCATTTATATGGCATAATTTTTCTGGCAACTGTGCTTCAGTGGCTGCGACCAAAAAAATGCATATTTTCAGCATTTATATGGCATAATTTTTCTGGCAACTGTGCTTCAGTGGCTGCGACCAAAAAAATGCATATTTTCAGCATTTATATGGCATAATTTTTCTGGCCTCTGTGCTTCAGTGGCTGCAACCAAAAAAATTTATATTTTCAGCATTTATATGGCATAATTTTTCTGGCCTCTGTGCTTCAGTGGCTGCAACCAAAAAAATGCATATTTTCAGCATTTATATGGCATAATTTTTCTGGCAACTGTGCTTCAGTGGCTGCGACCAAAAAAATGACTATTTTCAGCATTTATATGGCATATTTTTTCTGGCCTCTGTGCTTCAGTGGCTGCGGCCAAAAAAACTGGGCAAACAATGCCTACAAGGTCAACGACATTGACCTTGTAGGCATTGTTTGCCCAGTTTTTTTGGCCGCAGCCACTGAAGCACAGAGGCCAGAAAAAATATGCCATATAAATGCTGAAAATAGTCATTTTTTGCCATACGTTGACTCAACATATATGGCAAAAAATGACTATTTTCAGCATTTATATGGCATATTTTTTCTGGCAACTGTGCTTCAGTGGCTGCGACCAAAAAAACTGGGCAAACAATGCCTACAAGGTCAACGTATGGCAAAAAATGACTATTTTCAGCATTTATATGGCATATTTTTTCTGGCAACTGTGCTTCAGTGGCTGCAACCAAAAAAACTGGGCAAACAATGTCTACAAGGTCAACGTATGGCGAAAAATGACTATTTTCAGCATTTATATGGCATATTTTTTCTGGCAACTGTGCTTCAGTGGCTGCAACCAAAAAAACTGGGCAAACAATGTCTACAAGGTCAACGTATGGCGAAAAATGACTATTTTCAGCATTTATATGGCATATTTTTTATGGCAACTGTGCTTCAGTGGCTGCGTCCAAAAAAACTGGGCAAACAATGCCTACAAGGTCAACGTATGGCAGTTGTTTAAAGAGAACAGTAGATTACTAGCCAGCAAAGCTACCTAAGCTAAAATGTCCCTCAAATCCCTGCAGACTTCTGTCCCTCCAATACAGAGCAGTATCAAGCAGATTACTAGCCAGCAAACTTACTATCATCTGTCCCTGAAATCACTAACAGCTCTCCCCCTACACTATCTCTTCCAAGCACACACAGGCAGATTTTTCAGATACATTTTTGCCCTTGATCCCCCTCTGGCATGCCACTGTCCAGGTCGTTGCACCCTTTAAACAACTTTAAAATCATTTTTCTGGCCAGAAATGTCTTTTCTAGATGTTAAAGTTCGCCTTCCCATTGAAGTCTATGGGGTTCGCGAACCGTTCGCGAACCGCTCGCGTTTTTGCGCAAGTTCGCGAATATGTTCGCGAACTTTTTTTCCGACGTTCGCTACATCCCTATGTGACAGGGGAATTGTGAGAGGATTTCCAGAGAAAAGTATATGAATAACTCATTAACTTATAAGTTCCAGGTTGTTTGTGACTCAGGTCTGCTCCTGTGAACCTGTGAAAAAAGCTGCTAAATAAATGTTTGCCCTGGTTCATCACAACTATGTGCATCATGCTTTATTCATAACCTAAAGGCCTGGCGGGTGCCCTGGCTGGGAGCATACCAGTTAGGAATTACCCAGTCGCGCATGCAAGTTATGGAGCAGAGATTGACGAGGCAGGTGGTAAGGACAGGGCTAACCTGCACCTACTGGTGCTCTGCTCTGCACCATACCACTTTGGCCTGGCTGTCCAAATAAAAAACTTGGTGAATGCTGCAGAATGTAGCCAGACCCCAGACAGAACTGTTCTATGCATGAGCACTAATTAGGGGGTACTCTTTCACATGTGTAAGGTTGTTGTAAATGACCCCTAAAGTTTTGATTAAACATCGGGGGGTCATTTATCAAAACTGGGCAAATTTTCCTGTGGGCAGTTACCCATGGCAACCAATCAAATTGTTGCATTCATTGTTCTGCCTGCAGCTGCCTGAAAAAAGCCAAGCACTAATTGGTTGCTATTGGTTACTGCCCACGGGCAGATTTGCCCAGTGTTGATAAATGAGCCCCCTTGTCTTTCACCTTACTTAAAAATATGTTCCGAATTTAAACATATTTATTGATTAGAAATTACGAACGTCCCTACAGATGCCTTCACAAACCACCTATCTGTGGTTGTGGTTTCTGAGTAGCTATTTTGTTCAATTGACTTTTGTCTCTAGAACAGAATGACCTTATTTGCCAGCTGATATCAGTCAGAATAAGTTATCTTGTTTAAATGTGAGCAAAAAGTCCAGTGGTTTCCTTTCTGCAAGTTCTGCAATGATGATTATGTCAGCTATTTCATATATCCAAAAGCCACTGTATCAACAAAGCATTTTTAGTACAGTTGAATAATGGCTCCTTAATCATGTTTATTGACTGATGCACTGAGGTCATGTCTACCTTACGTGCACTTTCAAATAATGTGATTTGCCCTTCCAGTTATTTATTACAAATAAATACACTGAATTACAAGTAATACAATGCTCCTCTAAATAAATGTTTAATCTCTATATATTTTGTATATTATTTAAAAAAGTTAATAACTATTTAAAATGTATTTTTATAATAAAAATAGATGGAATGTTTTAATGGACTACTGTTACACCACTCCTTCTGGCAATCCAAATGATGATATCAGATATGATCTCTTCCTCAGGTATGATGTTGATATTGTTACATTTTCTGTTCTATAGAACACACATTAAGTTGCTTTTGAATCTGTAAATTCAATTTAGGTTTTAAAATAGAAACAGAATTATCTGTAATGTTGACAATATTGAATGGCTTTCAAGTACTAGTGTGATGTCCTTAAAGGGAAAGTATTAGATCTATAAAGATGTGCCAACATTACAGGGAATGTGTAATACATCTTTTATTCACAAATAGGTTTTAGTTTTTCTTTCTTATATGTTTGACATATAAAAAGCAAACCAATGAGCTTCTTCAGCTTGATATTTTTATCTGCTGCAAACAACTCAACCATACTTTTGGACATTCCAGATCATTTGCTTGGAAAGTGATTGTTAGACCAAGGAAATCAGTCAGTGTGACTCGCAGCATGACTGACTTGTCTACAGCAGGAAAAATGGCATGCTGAGTATATATACAAGGGATTTCATGAATTTAAGTTATACTTCATTAAGTAATACTTCACTAAACATTTTTCCACATCCTATTTTATATTAAAGCTGTGACAAAGATCCACAGACAACAATATTTGAGAACGGTAAAAGTCAGATGGGAAGATTTTCCTTTGAAGTGTTCCGATTCGTCAAGCACAAGAACCAGAAAATGTCTACAGTGTTTTTGCACTGTATAACAAAACTGTGCCGATCAGATGACTGCAATTACCTAACACCAGTAAGTACCCAGAATTGTTCTTTTAGGGGTAACTTTCTATAATTGGGTTTTAGTACTGTTGGATATTTACAGTCAACGTTTTATTGTAGTTATGGCAGTCTATGATGATTTTCATGATTCAGAACTACAAAGTTATACTGTATACACCTGAATAGTGTGTGCTTTAGGATGCAGTTATTGCCCTTCCAGTGTTAAAGGAAAAATATACCCCCAAACACTGTAGGTCACTAATAAAATATATTGCATAAAACAGCTCATATATCATACCCTGCTTCACCTAAAGAAGTCATTTTCATAAAAATAGACTTTATTTAGTAGTCTGTGCCATTGGGTGCTCCCAAATAGAAAATTGCCATTTTAAGAACTAAGGACTAACCCCCTGGGACCATACAATTCACAGTGCACACACACACATACAGATGCAGCCACTTTGGTTTGTCTGTTTGACACAGAATAACTAAACACAGATATCCCATTTATCTCATTTAACACAGAAAACTGTGACACAACATCCCATCTAATTAAAGCATTCACCATTGTGAACAATGGTGCTTTGGTATGCTAATGAAAAGTTTAAATGCATTAAATGAGTTAAGATGACTTTAGATAACACAGTTTCTTCAATTAACTCTGAGTCATGACGCATTTAACTCACAAATCCAAGTGGCTTCGTCTGTATATGTTAGGTCACATGAGCCAATTTATGGACAAAGTTCTCTCTTGTACTCCCAAACTTTTTCCTGATGCAGCTGCTGGTTGGTATTCATTCTGGGGATATATTTTCCCTTAAAATGGGTATCTTTGGCAATCAAATATAGGCAATAAAATTAAAGTATCCCCCAAGTTTGCTGTCCACATTACGGACTGGCAAATATATCTGTTTAAAAACATCATAGGCTCTTAAAGAGTTAAGTGTCCAATATTTTGTGATTAAAAAATACGAAGAATGTTCTATTTTGGCTTTGCTGGCCATTGACCAAAGTCTAGTAACTGCAGATAATTATTGTTGATGTTTAGCTTAGATATTTACCATCGTGGCAAATGTATCTTAGTCAAAGATATTCAAATAAATGAATTCAAATAAAACAAATTCAAATGCAGTCAACCTTAAGTGTACTGGTGTTTCAGACTGCTGCTACCATGTCTCTCCTTTCCCTAACCTTTGTGCTGTCGGGTAAGGGGAGCAAAAACAATAACTAAGAAACCTGTACTTTATACTTGGTCACTTCATGTTTTTATATGTCCAACTACTGATACTGAGGCAAACCTTGCCTCTCTAGAGGCTTCCTCTATCAGTGTAGCCACAGAAGCAGTTGTATATCCACAGTTCAAAAGACGATATTATCGGAATAACAGCTAAACAGCCATAGTGTACAGTGATATAAAGAGAATAACACAGCTGTTTACATTTAATCTTGAACTGGTTATTGAGTATATCATTTTAATTAAACTTTGTGAAACTGGGCATTTTGTACATAAAGTAAACTCAGTTATAACATTCACAGTGTATAATGGTGTTTCCCTACTTAATCTTCAAGCATCTTTACTTTGCTACTGTGTAAACTAGCTTTAGTCTGCCACTGCAAAGTAACATAACGTCTTTCATTAATCCCCAGACATGTCACAACAGAGATAGAAGAGATGCTGTAATAAGAACCACATTAACTCCTTACAGTATATCTGATAATGCTGTCGTATCTGCAGGACCTATCGTTACTAGAAGTGGTAAGGTATTTCAATGTATATTTTTTCATTTTAATTCAAAGACAAGTGACCATAGAGTGTGTCACTGTGATAAGCTGTTCTTGGGCAGGAGCTGATATACTGTAAATGGTGGTTATTCTCTGTAAAGTGTTGCTGAGTATGTTGGCTCTATATACAGTACATAAAGATTTTTATTAGTAATAATAATAATAATATTTGGTATAATTACGTCACAAGGCCATATTTCTACTCCTAAAAACACACACACATAAATTGTAATCATTTTTGATAGCAATTTCATCTATACAAATGGAATCCGAGCATTGATAAATATAAGCACAACTGCTGGCCTTGTAGATGTTGTAAAAAAACAATTCCATGAATTGCAGAGTGGTATGTGGCCTTCAGCTAATCTGTACACAAACATGTTTAGCAAACAAATGTTAAAGACCTCTTAGTCAACAAGACTATCTAACTATCATCTATCTATCGTGTTATCGTGACGTGAAGCTGTATCAAACTAAATGTGACTCAAGAAATCAAAGTGAACTCTTTTTGCTAATGCTCCTGTTTATTGTTGTATGTTAAGTTCCTTTCTCTTTTACCTATTAGCACTATTATATTACCTATTAGAGAAAAATTATATTAATTTAAAATCAGAAGATTCTGCAATGATTTTATACAATGCATAGTAAACCAAGTAAAAAAAAAAGGTCAACCCCTTAAAAAATATAACTATGCACAAAAGCCCTACATGAAATAGAATGGCAACAAACAAACTTCCAACAAACATGCAGAATATTCTTCCTCGCCCAGGGAAATACATTATTTTCTGATAGAGAGGCAATCAAATAGAAAACTGGTTAACACAAATAGTTTAATAGGAAAACCACATTAATTAACTATTCTTTGCCACTTCTGTTGTTTAATAATTGCATAACATGATGGTCCTACCAGTAAAGAAGCCATTCCTTTGCTGGTGACAAAGCTTTCTCTCCTCAAACCTCAGCAGATACCCTCTTGTCATCCTGATGTGAAAAGTCCATTATATCTTTTGTTGAACTCTTTTTGTTCAGTATAATAATACTGAACTCGCCCCTAGCATTTGCACAGGTGAACATTTAGGGAGCAGTGATCATAACATGGTCTCCTTTGAGATTATGTTACAACTCCTATAAGGGAGAAATTAATCCACTTAATTTTAGATGTGCAAACGTTGCCAGTATAAGAGCATCTCTGCAACATATTAACCTGGATTACAGGATTCAACACAAAAGGAAAATAGAATGGCTATAATATATTGTTTGATAAATATACATATTAGAATATTCCCCTTGTAAGCAAGGAATACATTGCAAATGATAAGTGTTGGTAAGAAAAAAAAAAGCTTTTAAAGGGGTTGTTCACCTTTGAGTTAACTTTTAGTATGATGTAGAGAGTGATATTCTGAAACATTTTGCAATTGGTTTTCTTTTTTTATTACTTGCCATTTTTTAGTTATTTATTCAGTAGCTCTCCAGTTTGCAAAATCGTCAGTCTGGTTGCTAGGGTCCATATTACCCTATCAACTATTCATTTATTTGAATAAGGAACTGAAATATGAATAGAAGAGAGAATGAATATAAAAATTGGTAATAAAAAGTAGCATTAACATTTGTATCCTTACAGAGCATTTGTTTTAGATGGGGTCAGGGACCCCCATTTGAAAGCAGGAAAGATTTAAAAGAAGGCAAATAATTCAAAAACTATAATAATGAAGACCAATTAAAAAATATCTTAAAATTGTCCGTTCTATAATACACTAAGGGGGTTATTTTTCAAGGTCCGAATTTATCTCAATATCGGCTGCTATAAACTCCGATCTAACCTGCTCGGGTTTTTAACTCTTATTTATTATTACATTTTCCCGAAAATTAGCTTTGCGGAAAAAGCTCAGATTTTCAAGATTTTTTAGTAAATTTTCCCCGAAATCTCAGAATTTTTTGGAGTTTTCTTGAAATTGCCCGAAACCCACGACACAACTAAAAATCAATGGGACTGTTCCCATTGACTTTTATGCAACCTCAACAGGTTTGAGATGCCATCTTTTTATATTCGGGCTTTTTAGCCCTCGTGGTTTAGTAAATTCCGAAAAATTTGTGATTTTTTAAAAGTCCGATTTTATTTAAAAAAAAATCACACATTTTTGGGATTTCGGGTATTCGGAGCTTAGTACATAACCCCCTAAAAGTGAACGCAAAGATGAACCACCCCTTTAAGGCATTTGAGTCTTAGATCAGGTACAAGGAGTATATAAAGCATCCAAAATAGCTATCAGACATACAACTGAGATGAAAATGGTGCAGTAATATAAATTAGGCTTGTGAAGATTATACCATAAATTTATAGTTCAAAACAAACCCAGTTTTAGTCTTCGAAAGGGATAAAATAGCAATGGATAGAAATTGTCCTTCTTTCTCCCACTTTTAGTTATCTGAGGTTTAGGAAAGTTAGGAGGTACTGTAACATTCCCTTGTAGGAGTCAACACTTTCCAAATGACAAATGTGCAAAACATTAAGCTGGTATCCTTGGTTGGTTGTAGAGTTCTGTGAAACACTATCCCCCATCTGAGAGTATAACACTCCAGTCAAAGTGAAATTTCTTTGAATGTCTCTTCACAACGCTGCCTGTTCTGTGCTGTGATAATGAACCCTTCAAATCTGCTCATACCCACTCACTGACATTCCCTGTGGTTCAGAGCTCTGCTGTTGCTGTAACCGTCATTTCTACCAATAAAAGTGAAGTATTATCAAAATTCAGGTTTTCATACTTCATTCTAATGAAATCTGTATGTACAAAATGGATGTGGCTGTTCTAATTTTCATCTGGCAAGGATCCAAAGAGGAATTTGAAGTTTTTGTGGGAGAACTAAATACTAATGATTTAAATTTAAGATTCACATGAGACTTTATTGGTAAGAAAATCTCTTTTTTAGACTTAAAATGAAAAGGCAGTTGGGGTACATTGGAGACAACTGTCTTCAGAAAACAATGTGCTGGTAATTCTTTATTGAGGACTGAGTCACCCTATGTATTTATTCAAAGGGATACCAAAAGGACAGTTGGGACAACAGGCTGTTTGTGCTTACTATCCCTCTCTACCTTTCACTCCTGGTGTGAACTCACTTGCCTCATACTATCCACTAGCTAGCCCTATGGCACCAACCTCCCCCAAGGGTCTGGCCACTTTGGTCTGCTGCTGCCTTTTTGATGTTATTGGACAAAGAGAAAGTGCCCCAGCAAGGCACTGCCTTATATAGGCTCCCGTGGTGGCAGTTTACACTATTTACTCCTTTACAAGCCTCTATTTGTTACTTCCTATTTCACCCAATATAATCAGATTAAAAATATAATTAACGATACCTTACCAATTCTTTATAATGATGCTAAGCTATGTAAAATTTTAAATGGAGGTTGTAGCTATGTGGCAGAGAAAGCTTAGAGTGCACAATAAATGTTGGTTGAGTACAATGAGGAGATGTGTGACATGTAAGCACATATCGGTTTCACAAGAGGTTATCAGTTCAGTGACTGGTGTCAGTTATAAAATTCAGCAGTATTTTAATTGTAACACTCAGGCCCGGAATTGTGATGAGGCCACAAAGGCTCAGGCCTAGGGTGGCAAAGTATTAGGGATGGAATGCCGCCCAGCCGCTTTCTGGGGAGCACTGGGGACACGCAGCATGCATGTGTCGGCTTGGGGGGTAGTGTGGATGGGCACTAGGACCGCATAGCCTAGGGGCCCCCGCCCACGAAATCTGGCCCTGATAACTCTCACTACTTGTATAAGTGCTGACCTGCTGGAGGTGTAGAATGCACTACCTGGGGTGTACAGTGAGTCCTCTAAAGTATCAGATGCAAGAGCACATTAACAACATTATTTCAGGGAGAGAAGATACTCTGGTATCAAAACATTTTTAACAGTGTTGCAAAGGTGACATTGAGTTTGCTGATACAAGCAGCGGAGAGAGTTTTACCATGGGACCAAAGCGGGAACCATCATAAAAATGTATTAGTTATAAGTTAAATGAATATATTTATTGAACACTTGTCAACTGCTAGGTCTTAAATCTGTGTTTGATATTAACTGCTTTGTTTAGTTTAATATTACTGAAGGATGCCCTCCTTTTGTTTGTATATATAATTTGTGATCCATTACTACTTTTGATGGTAAAAGAGTTAACAATGGGAGTGGATCTTTATGTGGTCACTTCCAATCATTGTATTCTTACATTTGGATTGAATGTTCATTGTATGCCTATGAATAAATGCGAGACGCACAAAATGCGTTAGGTGTTGTCTTTAATTAATTTGATAAAGATTATATTTTAAGCAAAATCCTGGCCTGAGTTTCCTGGAGTTGCGAGAGCCAGGGAAGGAGTTTGTTGATAACAAGTTGTCTAATTTCAGTCATTGTCATTTAGTGGCTACTAAAGCAATTAAAGTTCTGTCTTGCATAAAAAAGAGCATTAAGGGGACTTTTTTTCTATAAGACGAATCAATGCACCAGAGCATTTATATATTTTATATACGTGAGTATATAGATGCATTGGGTTTCATTTGGAGGGTGGAACTTGATAAACTTTGGTCTTTTTTTCAACCCAATTTAACTATGTAACATGTATATTTGTTATTTTGTATTATGTGTTTATCTATATCATGTTCATATACGTTTGCATTTTTAAACCTGACATATCTGATGTCAAATAGTGCTGCTGGCCTTTTAAGAGTCTTGTTTCATTATGTAACACCACGTAAATGGCAACAAATTTATGGTATGGATTATAGATTATACAGATATTTTTCACATGATTCAGTGTTGTAAGATAATAGATGGTAAGTAGCCACAGTACAGCAAAAGGAACATCAATCTTTAAATGATTGAATATGAAATATAGACAAGTACCAGAGGATATAATATGAACATGAGGAATATGTTCCGCTTCTAAAGTCTGGCAGCAGTGCAGCAGCTCTACTGAAATACAATGTTGGAAGCTGATCTTAGAACAGAATCTTTAATGCATACAAACAAGAATTTACTGACTACCGAAACTGCAGAGTAGGTGTTTATTGGTCTTTAAAAATACAACTAAAGACATTTTTCTTTATGCTGTATGTTGTGTAGACGTATAAATGTAATTATTTTTTATGGTATATTCTCATCTAACAAGTAGGCGTTATTAAAAATAATGTACTGCTTTACTGTGTTGTAGCCACGGATGTTTTTAAAATGTTGCTCAAGAGGAATTAATTTACATTTGGCAATGAAACTTGTGCAATAAGATTCATTAGATTCTTTGTCCTAGTCTAGAATCTATGCACATTAACAATACATTTAAGTTTGGTTCTCATTTTGCATAGAAGAGCAGTACGTTTAACTCGTTTTACTTGCTGTTAGGAACTATACAGAGTATTAGGACAAAAAAGCTTATTGGTTTCCGGGAATTGCCTAGTGTGCTTTGAATAGAACCCTTCTGATCCATCACAAGCCTCCAGTCAATAATAGTATAATCCCCAAATCAATAACTCAACCATCACTTATGGAATGAAGTGTCCTTATCATTTCTCTAAATTATAAATTCCAGACTTGTCGTAGTTTTCTAATCATAGAAATGCCAACCCAAACTCCAATGCCATCATAGTTCCTTGTAATCAAAGCTTGCACTTGCTTATTTATGTTTATAACAGCAGTGCTTTCTGCCTGCCCTGCCTTCGTATTTTTTTTTCTCGTTTGGTGATTCTGTGTAACAGCATAAATAAATGATGACAGAAATGTGTGTGTGTCTGATCGCTGCTGGCAGATAAATGCAATATGCTGTGCAATTAATGTTGCTTCACGAAGGCTAAATGATTCTGCAAAAAAACATAAGCCCATTTGGACACTAGTTATAGGAACAGAGATATTGTTCCTGTTTCGAAGCCAGGGGCTTGATAATTTTGAAAAAGAATTGTGCACACGAAGAGAAACACAAAACAAATGCATGTCATGTGGCAAACAAACCATATCCCCTGCCTGCATGTATTAAATTATTGACAAACGTAGATTTATATGAGCACATGCTACTTTAAAGGAAAACTATACCCCCAAAATGAATACTTAAGCAACAGATAGTTTATATCAAATTGAATGACATATTAAAGAATCTTACCAAACTGGAATATATATTTACATAAATATTGCCCTGTTACATCTCTTGCCTTGAACCACCATTTCATGACTCTATCTGTGCTGCCTCAGAGATCACCTGACCAGAAATACTACAACACTAACTGTAACAGGAAGAAGTGAGGAAGCAAAAGGCAGAACTCTGTCTGTTAATTGGCTCATGTGACCTTACATGTGGTTTATATGTGTGCACAGTGAATCTTACGATCTCAGGGGGCGGCCCTTATTTTTTAAAATGGCAATTTTCTATTTATGATTACCCAATGGCACATACTACTAAAAAAGTATATTATTATGATAATGGTTCATTTACATGAAGCAGGATTTTACATATGAGCTGTTTTACTCAGTATCTTTTAACAGAGACCTACATTGTTTGGGGGGTATAGTTTTCCTTTAAATGAGATATGTAAAGGACTGTTGTCAGTATTGCATTTAGTTTACAAATTCGTCTGCCTTTGAAGTTGCCTTTCAAACACAGTAGTAAGCAATTAAAGGGATCTTTACTCCTGCAATTTACAAATATATTTGTAAAGAGGCCTCTTCAGTTCCCATTCACATTACAGATTTCAGTCTGATTAGAATCAGACTGCCTATAATTAAAACTGATTGCTAGCATTTGCAACAGTAGCCATTGACTTCTTATAAAATGGTTAAAAGTCCCAAGTGTTATCTGATGAACATTCTGTATCACACACTCAATGCAATTTACTGGAAGTCATTGGTTTCAAGTACATGCATCTAATTAACATAACAGAGAGGGGATTTGACTAAATGGGCTGAAGGCTTTAAAGTAAGATAGCCATACGTCTAAATGTATTCCCACTCGAAAAGATTTAATTAATGTCTAAATACAGCATACCACAAGCAATTATCATTATAATTTAGTTATAAACAAAATATTCTGAAGTGCTGAACAATATATTCGGTGGACCCCGACTAAGCAAATAACAAAACACACCAATAACAACAAGATAAAAAAGAACCACATGCACCACAAACTTCAAACTTGACATAGTTGGGATCACATCATGGAATTGAATTTTGGACCGTCAATCAAACCATGAAGCAATCTAATAAAACTTGAAACTTTATTGACACCATTAAAAATCAAACACGAGTTTAACAGAGAGCCCTAAGCAGTAGAAAGACTGGTGTAGAATAGAAAAAGTTCTATTAAAACTTGGGTCTGAAGCATCTGCTTGAACAGGGATATAATGGAGCAGAGTCTTAAGAAGTGAGGTATGATGTCCCAGATATATGGTACTGATCTGGAAAAGTACTGTATGTATGTATGGAAGACCAATAGAAGGGAGAAGGAAAATACAATTAAAAATCTCAGGGACTATTAGAAAAGCATTTTGAAATGAATTAGACAGTGTAGTACTTTGAACATTAGAATACATTTTGTAAATCTGAATTTGTAAAGTATGGGGAGAATAAGGAAGGATTGTAAAAAATGTTGCATTGCTGAAAATAGATTAACATTTCCCATTTCCCATTTTTATTTTCAAACAGATGACACACCAACAAATAATTCACAGCTCGGTAAGTCCATCTCTTCCTTACTCTTATAATAATATTTCTTTTGTGTTGTTTTATTACTCAAAATAAACATCCAAGTTGCTGGATGTAGTCATGTAGCAAAACAGACTACTATGTAAAATTTATTAATTTTCACATTTGTTTTTTGCCGCCATTCACATTAATCACAACAACAAAATCAGGTTGTTTTTTTTTTGCTTCAATCCCATTAAAATCCCATTTTACCTGGCTAGATTATTTAACAAGAAACATGATTGTGGGAAAAATGTGATTGTGTTTATCTTGTCACTTACATCCTAGGTCAGGAATATGAATAGTTTCTTGGACCCCTTCTCAAGAATATGGGAATATTTAGATTTAGAGTGTGGGCCTGAATGTCCCAGTAAAGTCTGAAGCTGAGCTGGTAAAATGTGATCGATTGTGTATGTGTATCTAAATCTTGCCACCTACAACCAAGTGCCAGACAGTGCCAGAAAAAGTTTATGGGATCCTCTATCAAGAGGAAAATAATATTTATATCTAGAGTATGGGGTTTGAAGGCCTAGCAAAGCCTAATGCTGGATTGGAGAAATGTGATATTGAGTGTTTTTTTATTTTTTAAACATTTAAATCTTGCCACCTACAACCTAAGTCTGGACTTGAAATAGGTTCTTGGACCCCCTATCAAGCAGAAAAGAATATATAGATCTAAAGGGTTATTTATCAAAGGTCGAGTGTTAAGAGTATTTTTTACCTCGATGAACTTGAATGAGCTCAAAATTGGAATGGTTTCTTATTTAAGAAAAAACTTGAATGGCAAAAAACCCCATTCTGCCACCTTTGCCATTGACTTCTACATGACCTCGATAGGCTTTAGATGGTGTATTTTTGGACTCAAGCTATTTCCAGGGTAAGGGTATAATAAATCTCAAATATTCAAATTTTTTATTTAAAAAACTCAAATAATTCAAGTTTTTTTAACCCAAAAATGTGAGTTTTGATCTAAAAATACAACTCAAAAACTAAAATTTTTGTGGAAAACAGAACTCGAACTTTAGGTCCTAGTAAAGACTTAAGCTGGGCTGTGTGCATATCAAAGATAATGGCTATTTGTCCTGTTGAGGGACAGAATTTTTCTCACCTATGTGGCGGAGGGTTGATAATGTTTTAAACCATACCCACTTTAAACCACGCTCATGTTACCACAAGAACGTTTAAGAGCATGTCCACATTAATGGTGGTAGCACACCAAAAAAACCTAATTGTTGGTGTTCACTGCCGGGATATCACTCATATGTGAAAAATTGAAGTCATCTTAAAACATCATTTTTTTTCTTTAAAGGGGACCCGTCACCCAAAAAAAATATTCCAAATCCTATTTTATCACGTTAGTCAAGCAAAAGGAACTTTAATCACACTATATAAATTATTTGAATCTTGTTTCCTTTGGTCTGGGAATTCATAATTATAACACACAGGCAGGAGCCATTTGGGGACACTGTTATTAAGGCAAGCTTTGCATCA